>NC_092236.1:24189319-24199319 GCF_036320965.1 Panulirus ornatus
GGAAGCGGGAGAAATACATCATAATTTACACTTGGGAAATCCCGTAACGAATGGTTCCCAATCTGGACTCGAAGATAGTTCCATATTGGCACGACAGGAATGGAACACTGTAAAATATTGCCACTGAAATCGAATGGTGCAATATTTTCTATAAGAGAATACAGCGTAAACATCCGGGGTCCGATATTGTTTAATGTATCGTCTGCAGCCTCTAGAGACACCATGGACTCTTTAGTGAAGATATTTAAAAGAGGCCTGGACAAGCCACTACGAATCGCGCCACGCCAGCCCAGGTGTGGTGGATACATTGGTATAACTTGTATTGATGTGCTGGTAGTGACATGCGGGTGGCATGCTGGTAGTGGTATATTGCCTGACTGTACCGTATTGGTAGTGATATGTTCAGTGGTGATGACGAGCTGAGTGGTAGTGGTGATGATGCTTTGCTTATGAGGTCGTACTGACGATGACGTGCTCGTGGCAACATACTGGTGAAGTGTTGGCTGACGATGGTGATGCGCGCTTCTGAGGTCGTACTGACGATGACGTGCTCGTGGCAACATGGTGAGGGTGTGCAGGTGAACATTTTCTGGTGCAAACATTCTGGTAATGACTGGTTAATGAAGATCTGCTGATGGTGTTGTGCTGAGAACGCTACGCTGAAAATGAGAGCTTAAGGAACAGAGGATGGTGTTAACGGCAAGGTACTGAGATATAGATGATATGTTGGTGATGATGTGCTGATGACATGCAGGACTAATATGCTGATAATGACGTGTTGGTGGTGACGTGTTGGCGATGGCGTCCTGATGGTGACGTGTTGATAACGTGCCATTTATGACACGCTGGTGGCGATGTGCTGGTGACAACATGTAGGTGGTGATGTGCTGATAATGACGTGTTGGTAGTGACGTGCTGATGATGACGTGCTGGCCAGCAGTGACGTGCGGCTCTCACTATCGCAGCAACCAGAGTTTCCACTTTGGTTCTGCTGTACGCCATTGATTCTTGCCCCAGGCTGGCTGCCTCCACCAGCCGGGGGAGGGAGGTTGGTTGGAGTTGTGGCGGTGTGGGAGGACTAGGAGTAGTGAGGGAGAGGGGAAGGGAAGGAGGAAGAGTGTTTCGGGGGGTGGGGAGGTTATTTGTGGTGAGTGTAGAACTATGTAGGAAGATAGACACTGGAAATATGACGGAAGTTAGTTGACAGTGGAAGATGTGTAGTTAGATTATAGGATAATTATGAGTCTGGGGTAGGACGATTAAGGGGCTGTGATGTAGAGAGTGGAGGGAATGGGTAGGGATGAGTGGGCGTGGCGTTGTAAGAAGGAATGGGGACAGGGAAGTGGGAGGGAAGAGTGAGAATGAGAAAATTAGGGGTAAAATGGTGAGGGATAAGTTAGAGTAGGTATAGGCGAGCGTGGAGAAGGTGAGGGGTTAAAGCGTAACGTGGATGGAGTGGGAGAGGCCGTCTGCTAAGCAGGGGTAGACGGAGGCACGAGACGCTGGAATCACTGAAATAGAAAGAAATAATTTGAACTGAAAATAGATAATGATGAAACTAGAATGGAACAATGGCTAATATTTTTTGATATTACTATGATAAGGTCTAGGGTGGGGAAAAGAAAAAGTGAGTGTGAGGCGGTACGAGTGAAGTGAGAGTAGCTGCTGTGGCGAACATGACTGTGGGATAGAAAACATGTAGTGCTGTTACCACTAAAGGGAAGCATCAATATGGGCTGGCTGACTAATATATCAAAGGTAGAGATATCAGCGTGAGGAGCGGCAGCATGAGGTTCGCCAGTGTGTAGGTGTCAGTGTAACAAGAGGTTCCAGTCTAAAAAGCGCCAATGTGACAGACGTCAGCTTGAGAGATATCAGCACGAAAGTTGTCTGTGTACTCGTGGGAGATTTCACTGTGACAGATTGTGGAGTGAGAGGCGCTGGGTTCAGAGATGTCAGCGCGGGAGGAAAAAGTGCGACATATCAGTGTGAAATGTGTCATCATGAGAGATGTCAGTGTGAGTGTTATTAGAGTTATCAGATGGAGAGATATGTCTCACAGATGTAAAGGTTAAGTGCAAGTGTGAATGGTGTCAAAGTGGCAGACGCCGCCATTAGAGGCGAGCTGCTTGAAAGGTGTTAGTGTCAGAGGCGTCAGCGTGGGAGGAGTCAGTGCTAGAGCTGTAGATAGAATATGATCAGAATGAGTGAAGAAAATACATGTAATCAGCATAATGAGGGAGACAGCAAAGCTGGCTTGGTTGATGAGGGAGGCAGCAAAGTTGGTAAGGCTGATTGGGAGGCAGCAAAGTTAGTTGGATAGGCAGCAAAGTTGATGAGGGAGGCAGCAGAGTTGGTCAGGTGGGCAGCAAAGTTGATGAGTGAGGCAGCAATGTTAGTGAGAGAAGCAGCAAAGCTGAGGCACGAGGAAAGGTGGTGAGGGAGGAAAAAGGATAAAATTTGAACGCTGAAAGTAGTTATAGTCTTGTAGAACAATGGAGAGAAGGGAAGAGTTAAAAGAGAGAGACAACTTTATAACGAAATATAAATCAGATATAATTTCTTTTTTCATCTCATACGATATAATTTCCCTTCTCAACTGTATCTTAGGTCCACACATAACGCAGGAAATTGCCAGTGCCTTTATAAAGACATCAATCAATTGCATATTCATGTAGTAGATGACTCATGTTATGAAGATTAGTGAGTAAAACAAATATACCAGTTAATTGATGTGCTTAGAGAGGCACTGGTCATTCTCTGCATATTATGTGTTGACCTGAGATGCTGTTATGGAGGGAAACCAAATTGCATGGGATACATAAGACACCCGATCCTGGGGAGGTTTGCAGGTACTGAGCTGGGGAAGAAGGCTTGGAGGGCGTTCTCATTTGTGGGCGGATAGAAATGCTGGAGTACCAGAGAAAGCCTTCCCTTTGTTTAAAGATCCTGAACGATACTCTTTAGTGACAGGAATTTTATTTTGGAAAACGAGAAATGCTCGCTGGAGAAGAAGAAAATGAGATATAATCTTTACATGCGATAACACCAAAATGACGGATTATACTTAAGGTTTGAGAGAGATTTTGTAATAGAGAAATAGCACAGTCTTCTTACTTATCTTGGTGTTGACGGTTTTGTTCATTGCAGTAGTGGTTTTTGGACTTTTCTAACACTGATCGTGAAAGAATGACCACCTGTGACCTCACACAGTTGTGCCCAGACAGTAACAAGGCAAGGTAATCAAGATTCTCTCATTCCTGACGCTTTTTTCTAGAGTTAGGAATCTTGAACCGATGTCTTGTAGCTGGTCTAACCTCTTCATCTCTATTCCCTGATGCGGTCAGATCTATTTCTAGCACCATTTGGCACTATCGCGAGACTCATTTTGATGGATTGCACAGATTTTGCAGACCACCTTCCCTGGAATCACACGATAAATCCTTCATCTTTACAGGAAACAAATGAAGCCATCATCTCGGCTGTGGAACTATTCCCTCCGCACTCTATTTTCACAGAAGACTAACTTCTCCTTCGTTCAACTTTTCATGCCAGAAGGCCACAGAATGCCAACAAGATACACACTAATACTGCAAGTGTAACCTCAGCCCAGCCACACACAAGGCATACATCACTGTAAGACACCAAGTCGAGCATGCTTTCGCCACTGTTATGAATAAATCCCGTGCCTCTAAGACTGTCTGTTTCCTTTCCTTATCTTACCTTGCATGTGCCGTACGCTGGCTGCAGGGGCCCGGCCTCACTCTGTGAATTAGCTTCCTTGGTGAAGGTCTGGCCTGCCAGGCTGATTACTGTTATAGGTGACCATTTGATATATACTAGGCTGCCTATGTGCTCTGGTACACTGTGATAAGTCGCTGTTATGTTTTTAAGGGCAGGAGACTTGCCATTGTGTACACAGTTGTAGGTTAAACAGTCATGGACATCTGACATTTGAATTATTTTCCCCAGTGTTTCCGACAGCGTCTCTATTCTTCAGTTGATTTCATTCGTACAGTCTACCCCGTCTATCATTCTGGGAAAAGATTATTTTCCTTTGTTGGCTAAGCTCCAGACCTTCCTGTATTTTTCATGTATGCTTATTTTGTATTTCTCACTCACACTTTTTAATGAGTACAGCTGTAAGGCTTTTGGACTGAACAATCAACTCTAGTGCTTAAAGTCAGCTGATAACGCTGAATGGCCTCTGAACGTTTTGTCACCAATTTTTCCATCCTCATATCGTGACACCAGCATAGAATAGGATTTCAGATGGAACAAAAAAAGTGTTCGGTATAATGTCGTCACCTGTCTTCCTACCCTTGATTACAACGTTCTGAGCACCGAAGCCAAAATCCTTACAAATTCACAACTTTCAAACATGTTTTTCTTTCTACAAAGTGTGGGTCATCCAGTATCACTACGCCTGGGCTTAGAAGGATGCCTCTTATATTCGCTGTTCATGAAGTAGATAGATAATTAACATCTAACATATCATTTTGTTCAGTGCCGCAGAAAAAGACTTCCTTGATATCTATTTGCAGACTTTTAAGTGTTTTCAGTCAGCAAGATTACCCGCGCAAGTGTGCGGTCATTTGCAAAAGATGACAGGAAAGAATGGAACGGATGTCCTACTTGCTTTGAAATTAATAAGTGTTTGAGAATTTGGCAGAATTCATTTACGATAACTTGTCCAATGCTTTTGTACAACACCCAGTGATCCCTAACCAAAAACTGTATCTGCATTTGAAACTAAGGCAAATCTCATTAGTTTTATGATTCGGAAGATAAAAAAAAAAACTAGAACCAAGCAATTGTTTTTAACCCCTTAATCGCACAAATACTCTTATATTGTCATTTTTCTTATTTTGTATCCGAAATGTTTTGTGTATTCTCCAGCTCTTTGGTACATATAAAACTCGTCTTGGATCACATCCTTTCCCAAGTTTAGCAGTGATGATCTAGAATTAGTCTTTAACACTCACAACATCATCGAAGTTTTGCTCTGGACTGCTACTCCCTCCAGCTCATTGGAACTTGTGATCTTTATTCCCCATAAAACTCCACACCAGACATCCTTACGTGAGTGACGTCAAAAGTCATGGAAAACATCTCAGCAGTTTGTTCTGTCACTTTCCTCTACAGGCTTCCACCCATCTTTCTCAAGACCACGTGAACGTCACTTTTGCTTTTGGCTCTATCCTCAGAACCATAGAGAACCGGAGATATGATACGCTGAGACATCTGAATGTACAAAACTGAGGTACGAACAGCTTTACCAAATGATAGTAAAACTCAGTGTTTCCTTCTACCCACATCAACCTTCATGAAGTCTCACCTGCTAGAATATTCTTCTGGGATCAGGAAATCACTGAAAATGAAAATAAAATAAAGTCTTCCAGATGCAATGATTTACAATTCCTTGCTCATCCCTGTCCTTCATTGTAGTGTTCAGCATTACGTCCTCACTTAGAATAAGTACTCTTAGGCTGGTGAGTTCAGGCCTTCCTCAATCCGTCCTCACAAACGCTGTCAAGGATCCTGCCCACACTGACGTCTTCTTTCCCTTCTTGTTTTGCAGTTTCCTCTATTTCCTTATTCTATCATTACTTTCACAGTCAGTATTGTGATGACCTTCTGTCTGTCCTTCGTCGCTTGACTGATCTTAAACGCTGTACTCTTTGCTTCCATGTATGGTACCATCATCCCTTGTGCTTTTCATCATTAACACCTACCGTCTGCGAAACTCGTTTCCATGCTACATTCATCCTACAGTTTCTTAACAGTATAACATGTAGGCAAGTTTTGTCTCAACGCAGAAAGCAGTGTTAGTTGATCAACCACTCTGATACTGTTGCCGCATGCTACCCCCCTCGTTGTGTACTTGTAAAAAACGATATGATATAAAAAAAAAAAGATCCTCTGGATCTGATGCAAACCTCAGCTGACTGGGGCGGCCGCAGCTCACACAGCCAGCAGTATCTCGTCATTTTTCACTCGGCGTCCATCCCTAAGTAGGTCATCTGTCATTCTCATGTCCATAAATCCTCGCCCAAAAGGACTGCATGATCATTCCAGATTTAAGATTTTTCTTCCGGAGTTCCCAGTCAGTCTTCGAGTGACGAAGATACAAGTTTAGTTGATGGTGATTTTCAAGGGCTTGTAATCCTGAGGGAAGGGTCTTATCACCCCTTAAGCACTGGGTCTTGCAGCGAGTCAGCGCCTGCTGGAGCTGGCTGGGCTAAATTAAGCGCTGGTCGAGAATGAAACCTCGAGCGTGAAAGTGGTGGAGGCATTATATATTTTCTTTTTTCTTCGCTGGCCTTGCGTAAGGGCGGCGGCCGGTGGGACTCGTCCCTTATACGTCGTCCTTCTGTCCGCTTCTCAAGGAGCCTAGGATTTAAACCCTGCATAGATCCTCACTTCAGTTGCCGTGTTCTCCTACACTTCATAATACGTAAAAAGAGCAGAAAGAAAGAGTCGTAAAAGCTGGCGTTCTCCTGAGGCTTCACTGGAGCGACTCATTCTCTGCTTCGTCGCTACTCAGGGCAGGAATAACGGGGCCATGATCCAGCTGTGATGACCTATGTTGGTCCTGGAACCATAGTGACCTATATTAGCACTGGAACCGGAATGACCCTTGCTGGCCCTGGAACCGTGGTGACCTATGCTGGTACTTGAACCGTGGTGACCTATGTTGGTTCTGGAACCGCAATGACTTATGCTGGCACTGGAACGTTCCAAAATGACTTATGCTGATCCTGTAACCGTGGTGACCTTTGATGGCCCTGGAACCATGGTGACTTAGGCTAGCCCTGGAACATGGGTGACCTATGTTGACCCTGGAAGCGTGGTGACCTATGAGGCTTTGATTACCCATAATGACTTATGAGATGACATGTGATGACCCTTGAGTCTAGGTGAGCTTTGATAAGACTTGAACCATGATGACATATGGTAACCCGAACATCATAATGAAGTGTAATAACCCCTGAATTACTACGATTCAAAGGTCGCAGTGACCTTTGAATAAAGTTGCATTGATCTGTGATGACCTTGATACTCCTGGAATCGTGATGACCATCGATAATCATGACAGGTGATGACCCTAGAGTAATGATGAGCAGTGATGACCCTGTTGCCTTGATAACATATAAGGCTACTGCAGTCATGATAACCTCTGGTGACTCTGGCTCCATGATAATCCTGGAGTCACAATGTTCTATGACGATTCTGGAGCTATAACAACATAGGAGTCATGATATCCCTAAAAAGTATAACGGTGTATAGTGATCCTGGGAATGTGATCAGGGTACAGATGATAACCCCAGATGACCATAATGACCCTCTTGGTCCGCCGTAATCAGGGATCCGAAATGATCGGATTCTACCATGTTGATATAATGACACGAAAACCGTTTTACCTGTGGAGTCCTGATGACTCAGGAGCCTTGACGACCTTAGACGTATATTGACCCCCAAGGTCATGATCAAATCTATGCCATGGTTACCCTGATATCATGATGACCCCAACGCCATGATGACCCTAAGGCTACGGTGACCATACAAAACCATGTTGTCCTTGAGACCATGATGAACCCAAAGCTACAATGACCCTGAAGCCTTGTTGACCCCAGCGCCATGATAACCTTGAACTCATTATAACCCCAAAACCATGATGACCTAACAAAGCCATGATGACCCTGAACCCCTGATGACTCAGTAGCCATAGTGACTTAACAAAACCATGATGACCCTGAAGCCATGATGACCTTCAGTTGCCATTAAGGTTAGTAGCTGTGACGATCCTCTGACCATGATGACCTACGATGACCTCAGAGCCGTCCATTCACAGTGCCTCGACCATAAATCCAAAACTAATTAGTATATTCCTTCACAGATCCGGATACTCGTTAAAATAATGAATGCTTTTCCCTTTTTCTCTTACCTTCCCTGAATAATGTAGTCACTCGTAAGCCATTATCATAATCTAATGAACATCGATGACGTATTGTGAGGTTGAGTTTCACATTCTCGTTGTATGAAAATTCGTGGCAAAAAAAAGAATAGTCCCGTAGCTCAGGAATCGATACCGGTAACCCCTAATTACTGGCCCAAGGCTACTCAAGTCTTTTCCTTTTTATATTCTATCCAGCCATAAATAAGTCCCCCCCCTCTCTTTTCTGAGTATGTGTCCATTTTTGACAGACTCTGTGGGTATAGAAAAACTTTTTCAATTTGAGTTTGACGAAGAAAAATCCTACCTCGTTATCAGGCAAATATATTACAAAACCTATATTCTTTTTTCTTTCCATTTATTCATTATTTTCTGTGCGTGCGTGTGTTGCCCACGCTTTCCTGGCAGATTGAGGAACGTGATATTGATAACTTAAACAGAACTGAGAGGAAGCAGGCTGTGCCATCGAATAGTTAAGTCACCCACAGAGGAAAATCTCATTTTCCATCGTGGATCATGGGTGTTGTCATGCGAGGCGGAGTGGACCTTGACAAGCTCGGCCACAACAACAAACAGATGTAGATTAATTTCTGGGGAGGCTGAGCCACAGTGTGTGGTGGACGCTGCAGCACAGGGCACACCACTGTCAGGGGAACGTTATAACACAGGCTACACCACACTCATCACCACATATTGGAGACGATGCCATTGAACAGGTTGAGGTATTGAGGAACCAATGCCATTGCACAGACCGCGTCACCATAAAAGGCAATTCTACTGTACAGGTCTCACCTGAAGGAAGGCAGGTATGCAATACAGTCTTAACCACAGTGAAGGCGACTTAGTACATTGCCTCACCATAGCGAAGGCACTGCTACAGTACAGAGCTCAACGTGGTAAAGGCAACTCAGAAGAACATGCTGTACCAAAATGGTTGCAGCATCACAACATACGTAGCACCACATGCCAACAAGAACACGATCATACAGGCGCTAAACATAAGACAAATTCCCGTCTCCACGCCCTGCTGGGAGGGAGCAATGGGTGGGTTTTGGGATGTGGGTGAGGTAGGGGAGGCCTGGCTACCTTATCACACCATAAAGAATAGTTCACTCTTCTCTGTAGAAGCGCCGATGAGACAAAAAAGAAAAACAAAAAGAAATCAGTGATATGTTTGGCTGGAGCCCCCGGCAGGGATGGAAGGAGGGGAGAGGGAGGGAGGAAGGGTAGATAGAGCCTGTGGCAGGGATGGGAGGACGAGAGATGAGGGAGACGTCAGATGGGTTTTGGAGAACGAGGTGGATGGCGGGAATGCTATAGGAACGAGTGAGGGAGTGTGCGGGAAGCGGCACGAGGAAGAGCGCGGTGAGGTTGTGATGTTGGTGTTGCTGTTGTACTGTTGGTGATGTTGTTGGGCAAGACACTTGGGTGTTCCTCCCTCGTTCATTATCATCATCATCTTATACTTTTCGGAAATAAGAATGTTGCTTTTGTTGTTGTTGTTATTGTTGTTGTTGTTGTTGTGGTTGTGGTTGTTGACAGCGGAGCTGATGATGTCCGTGATTTTGTTCGTGGATCTTGATGACCTTTTAATGCACTTCATCAAACCTTCTTACACTGAACAGTTTTTGCTTATAGTCGGCCAATATCATCATTAGAAGGATGATCATAAAGAGTGACGGCTGTTTTATTTCAATTTTCTATCTAAATTTTCAACATTCTTGGAATTTTGGACGTTATTGTTGTAAAGTTTACAGATGCCTCTCTTTTGGGTCGTTTCTCTCTCTCTCTCTCTCTCTCTCTCTCTCTCTCTCTCTCTCTCTCTCTCTCTCTCTCTCTCTCTCTCTCTCTCTCTCTCTCCAGCCTTGCCCCCTCGCTAGATCCACCTCTTCTACAAAGCAGCGTCACTTCCAGCTTCACATGACACCAGATACGCCACAAATAACAAAGGGAAGATCACCTGCCATTGTGGCAGGCAAGTTGGATGCCTTGTTAATTAATGGAGCCACGTAACTAAGTCCAGTTGTTGACCAGTCTAACTTT
>NC_092236.1:24206819-24251819 GCF_036320965.1 Panulirus ornatus
AGAGAGAGAGAGAGAGAGAGAGAGAGTTGGGGGACGCTGTGTGTTGTGTGACAGTGAGGACGCCCCACAATTGGTGCAGGGAGCTCAGATAGGGAGGCCCGAAATTGCAGCATCTTGGCGACGTGGCGAGGAGCGTCTCCATAAACCAGGATGTGGACCATGAAAATGGCAGTTGACCAATCAAGATGGCATTCTTAGGGCCAGTCCGATGGCAGGGTTTTGAGAACTAGATGTAACGGTACTCCATTTGTTCCTTCAGGATGTCCTCTCTCTCTCTCTCTCTCTCTCTCTCTCTCTCTCTCTCTCTCTCTCTCTCTCTCTCTCTCTCTCTCTCTCTCTCTCTCTCATGTAGTTGCTTGAGAACGCCTCTTTCCCATGATTAATGATTACCCTTTTTTTTTCAACGCATTTTTCTCCAATACTAATGTCTTTCTCACTTGCTCCTCGACTCTTGACTTATATATCTTTTTTAATCTTCTCTTGAAAAGGAGGTTGTATTTGTTTAACATCTCCAGTTTCAGAACAGACTCGCCGGTGTAAGCTGTAGATAAATGTTTATTCAAGATCTCTCTCCCTCCCTCCCTCCCTCCCTTTCCCTCTCCCTCTCTTCCTCCCTCTCTCCCTCCCACCCTCTCTCTCCCTCTCCCTCCCCACTTGTAATCGCAAGACCGGCTGGGAACAGACCCGCAGTGCATCTATCAGACTTTCTCATGAGTCAGTGAACACCCAGCCCCCGCATGTCTGAACCAGACTTGATATCGCAGTTATAAACCAAGTCTTATGCTGTAGGTCCCACAGTGTTTTACTTGAGGTAAGAAAAGTTGAATTCCCGGACAGACTCGTTGAAAAGTAACGACGAAAAGTGTTCTTTACCCCTGATGGAGTTCACTTGTTCTTTCAAATGTAACGTACAAATAGACCAGTGCGTCTGTCTGCAGCAACGTGGTATACACCCCCTTCAGCGAGAGAAGCCTCAAGGAGAATATTAAGAACAGGTCATCTACCAAGAGTGACAGGATGATGTTCAACGTAACGTCATCGGCTGGCCTGCAACACCACTATCGGCAAGGAGAACGTTGCTAGAGGGAAGAGCAGACGAAGCAACATCAGCACCAGCAACACCACCATCAGCGTACCGGACTATGAACTACAGAAGCAACAGCAGAGACTGGCAGAACCAGGAGTTGTGACGTATTGTGAGGTGGTGGTTCGTCATCCACAGGACGAAGTGCAGTTCTCCTTGGGACCTGTGGGTCGTCACCTAGGGGACTGTGGGTCGTAACCCGCCAGACGGCGGGTCGTCACCCTTAGGACAACGGGTTTTCACAGCGAAGTACGACGGATACTCACCCTTAAGACGACGGGTCGTTACCATTAGGACGAGGGGTCGTCACCCTTGGGAAGGCGTTGTCGTCACCCCGAAGCCATCCATCTCCATTTTTCGCTTCACCGGAGAAACATTCAACCCCATTTTCATCCCATTTTTCACATTCTCTCTTTATGTGATGCGTTCTAGGGAGTCGACAGAACAGGGAATATTATTCATAGTCTTGCCCTCGGGGTTGGCGCTCACACGGAAAAACAAAAAAACGCTCTTTCTGGGCTTTTTCATCTCCCCAAAAATTCAAAGGTAAGGCCAACAATGGAGATCTGCCTCATTAAAAGGGACTTATTTACCTTACGTTTCTCCTGACGCTTTGAACAGTTAGCCAAGGGATTTTCTTTTTTGTGTGTGTCTGTGTGTGTGTCCCCAGCAGGGCGTAGTTCCCTTAGCCTTTGTCTGAGTTCCAGTGTGATGGCAGAGGAAGGACTCAGTGTACGAAGGAAAGACTCCTTGTCCATGAGCAGAAGACTTTCGTCCTCTACTTTAACACTGTCCCTTCAGTGCCCACGTCAGAGACTCCTCAAATTCCGCTCTCGTTAATTCTTCTTCCTTTTATCTATATAGAAAAAATCTTTCTTCCCAGCGCATCATGGTGTAATCAGTCAGCGCCGCTCTCATCTTTTCTCTCGGGCTGGGATTAATGCGGAGTGCCACGGCTGATCGGTGCGCGGGGAGTGAGAAATGTGATACCATATGGATGGCAGCATCAGCAAGGAGAGGGGGAGGGAATGGGGCTGGGGTGGGGGGTGAGGGGTTAGACATCCCCCTCAGTGCCCGCGGCTAAGTTGTGTCAGGCGCTGCCAATGTGGCTCCTCTCTGGCATTATTCTCAACAGTTTCTTCCTCGTTTTTTTTTTTTTCATCCATTTTCTTGCGACGATCGTGTCCTGGACAAGGCTCATAGATCTACCGACTAAAGGCACTACGTCTTTGTCTGGTGGAGAACCTCGCTCTCATGAAATCAGTCAATATTTCACGGGTTTATGACTGGCCCGTGATCTCGTGCCATCGTCATCGTTTCAAGTTCTTCAGGAGTGAGAGACTTCATGATATCACTCGCTAGAGAGCGAGACGTCCAGGATATCTTAGCTTGTTGTTCTGATAACATCAGCAGTAACATTCAACCAAGATATTAAAGGAGTTTCGTCAAAAGAAAGAATTCAGGTTAACATTTTGTTCATGTGATTAAAAGTTGTTGACAAGCGCAACACAGCGAGGAGTGGAGAGAGAGAGAGAGAGAGAGAGAGAGAGAGAGAGAGAGAGAGAGAGAGAGAGAGAGAGAGAGAGAGAGAGAGAGAGAGAGAGGTCTGGGCGGGGCGGCACTGTTCCCGGATTAACTTGTATTGATCTTGATTTAAATCAGCTTACAAAGAGAAGGAAGTCCCCCATTGCTGCAGCCTGCTGGGCTGCTGATCCCCCAGCTGGTAGCGGTGGTAGTGGTGGTAGTGGTGGTAGTGGTGGTAGTGATGCTTGAAGTTGTTGGTGGTTGAGTGATGGTGACGGTGTTGGCAGACGCTATGGTGGAAGTGGTTGATGTAGCTGTGGTTGGTAACGGTTTTGGGTGGTGGTGATAGTGAGAGACGATGGTGATACTGGTGATGGTGGTGGTGGTGGTGGTGATACTAGTGATGGTGGTGATGGTGGTGGTGATACTAGTGATGGTGGTGGTGGTGGTGGTAGTGATACTAGTGATGGTGGTAATGGTGGTAGTGATACTAGTGATGGTGATGGTGGTGGTGATACTAGTGATGATGGTGGTGGTGGTAGTGACACTGGTGATGGTGGTGGTGATACTAGTGATGGTGGTGATGGTGGTGATGGTGGCAGTACTGGTGGTATACAAAGGTTAACCCATTATTTTTAGTTTCATCAGCTGCCGCAACTGTTGCAACATTGCTGTTTTCGTTGGTACTTTTGCTCTTGTTACTCGTTTGTTGCAGCGGTTTTGTTGCCGCTGTCGCTGCTGCTGCTCTTGCTATTTTTGTTGTTGTTGTTGCACCTGCTGCCTGCTGCTTTTGCTATTGTTTTTATTGTACCGGTTGTTGCTGCTGGTGATACTGCTAGTGCCTCGTGTAATGGTGCAACAACTGTTGTTAAATTGCATTTTTTCCAATTGCTGATATCGCTACTACTGTTTTTGTTGTTGCTACTTTTAGTGTTAGCATTCATGAATTTATTGTAGTTACTGTTAATGCTACCACTGCTACTACTGCTCTTACTACTACTACTACTACTACTACTACTACTACTACTACTACTACTACTACTACTACTACTACTACTACTATTACTACTGCTCTTACTACTATTACTACTACTGTTGCTACTACAGCACCTGTTGTAACTACTGCTCCTGTTACCATCACTGTTTTTGTCGTACTCTCAGCTGCTGTTACGACAGTTTTTGTTGTGTTACTGGGTGCTGTCTTAATTGAATGCTACCACCATTATACTGCCACTCAATGCTATTGCTGCTACTTCTTTGTTTATCCTTCTGTCCTTCTCATTCAGTAGATAAAGTTTACGAAGTACATATTGTCGCTCATTGCTCTTGTTACCGTGTTGCTACTTTTGCTCTTCTTCGCAATGCTTCTCTCTTTCCCCAATACTCTCGTTGCTTCTGAGGCTTGTGTCCCATTGTCGCCGCTGCAGCTACCGGTTCGTACCACAGCTGGTCCTCAGCCTGTTTAGTACATGCTGCTGCTGCTGCTGTTACTGCAGCTGGCTTTGTGGCCGGGCTGCAGGTGCAGCCGTAAGGGTATGTACGCGTGTGTGTGTGTGTGTGTGTGTGTGGCTCTGACTTTACGACTGCGGCGGGAGGTTGGCGTGGTTGTTGATACAACGTCTATCCTCCCGCCAGCCGTTTTACTGCCACAGTTTGAGCAACTTTACCATCCGTGTTGTTGCTGCTACGGGTCATAAAAGGCACATCTGTGTCTCGCCAACTGGAGCGGCCAACATACTGGCGAACGAACTCCCCCGACAATGACTTATCGGTGGGTTGGAAAATGGAAGGAACAGAGGGATGGAAGTTCTAGGAGGGGATGGGCTAGTGTGGGGGGAGGGGGAAGATCACATTCATAATCGTATTCATAGCCACTTGGCCAAACGCCCACACGTCTACACGCCTGCCACTTGGCACAATCCCATAATTCCATATTGGGCTGATCCTCTTTTCCCCCAACTTCTGCTCGCTCGCGCTATTTGAAATCCGGGCCGAAGCGAAAATCTGTAAGAGTCTGCAAGAAAGAGGGGTGCCTCTCACTGTGACTGGGAGCTTACCTGTGTCTGCTGATCTTCGAAGGCATCTTGCATACCTCCACACGTCTTCCATCACCTGGTGAAGGATGCCTGCCGCCTGACACACCTGTAGACGGTCCCATCTGACAGCCGAAGGAGATCAGGTCCGATGCGGGAATGTGATCATCCCGATACTTGAAATCTGGAATACCTGGAGAAAGACATCTTTCCAGATACGTGGGAAAGACTTTCGTGCGTTAGTGATGATGCTCATCCCTTGTGCGAACAACACTGTAGGAAATATTTGAAGGAATATTCGCCGAATGTGTATCATTTGTCGGGAACGTATGCATGCGATTTATGAATTTTGGACTGGTTCACTTTCTGCATTCTCCGGCGCTCCTCAGAATTAATTACAGTACTAAGTCATAATTACCCCTCATCATCAGCTAAAGTTGTAATTACTCATACAGAACTGAGCTTACATTATAGAAAATGGTCCGCGAACTTCGTGCTCGAGGTTGTCGGTGCCGTGAGGGTACTCGTCTTTCCGAGCTCCGAACCAACTCCCGGAGGAGGCGCGCGCAGCCAACAGCCTGAGGGGGTATGTCGCTCCTCCCTTCTACGATGTCCGCTGTCTGTCTCACACAGGCCGCTGGCTGTCTCACACAGGCCGCTGGCTGTCTCACCCAACGCACTTTGTTTTAAAAATCCATATAAAAGAAAACGTTATAATCCAATTCAGCGAGGAACCAAAAACATCGTCCTTACATGACCGCGAAAATTTGATTTCCGGAAGAGAATAAACATGCTGTGTTTTCCTCCGTAGGTCTCTCCTCCTGCCCTCCCTTTTTCCACCCGTAGACACACACAAGAGACCCCTTCACCATCTCTTAGCCTCACCGTATATTATCATACGTCACTTTCTCTTCCCTCTCCTTCCCTCCTCCATTCCCTTCACCTGACCGAACTTCAGCCGTAGTCACTGCACGGACGTGGGAGGAGGTGGGGGCGGGGGGTGGGTGATCTGTGTTTATTCGAGAAATTTGTAAAGTAATTAAACCGCTTGATATTACCAACTGTCACAGTCAGCCTCCAGTAATGCCACAGGGGGGTCACGAGGTTCGCCTGAACCACGCAAAGCCAGCCAATCATAACTCTGACCTTTGTGGGCGCTCACCTGCGAATGGTCGGCTTGAGTGGACCCTGTCTTGCTCTCCCTTCCGCACGTGATACTTGTGCATACTAATAACATGAGCGTCACAAAACCTTTGTTGTTGTTAGATTAGCTGGATGCAAATTTCCGTGAGCAGGTTTCTGCTGCAAATTAACAATCAAATATTTTTTTCTTGGCTCCTGAGAGAACACTCATTTCCCTAGTTGGCTGTGAGCCGCTGAACATAGGCTGGAACTACGCAGGCTTCTTGCATCAGGAATCGTCACTAATCAAAACGCTTTCACCAGAATCGTAATCATAGTCGGTCTGGGTCATGTTACTTCCAGTATCATATGCAACGCTTCGATGAATAAAACCTCGAACACGTACACAGCTTCAAGGAAGCCATTCTTGTGTATTAGTTGGGTGAGCTGCGTACGTGATAAATAAAGCAGAGAGTCCGGTACAACCCAGAGTAGGGTGGGCACCTGGCCTACGAGTTCTCGAGTCTTACCACAGAGGAGCTCACCTTTAAACACTGACACACCGGCTCTAGCAGCCCTTCGAAATATAACCCCGGATGAGGAATATCTATTTAAAACGGTAATGCATCTTGAATCGCCTGAACCATTCGGCGGCTCCATCGTCCAAACCCACAACAATCTCGTGCTTTATCGCAGCTGTAATTCTTCCAACCACTGTGTTATGATGTAGAACGACACAAGGGATCACGTGATTCGTGTTAGTGATGAAAAAATACTACTAAATGATCTGTATCTGTCATCGATAATCTAAAGGCATTAGACCGTTACTGGACTCAAAACAGAAATAAGTAAAAGTTACCATTTCTTAAGAACTGTGCAAGTCCCTGAAAAATGCTACATTTGTGCCATGTACTCGTAGCACCACTTGGCGGACATTGACTCATACACTTGTAGTAGATGTGACAACTGTGTATCCATAATGGACGTTATGGAAATGAACAATAGATGTTCAGTGGACAAATATTCCTCCCGGATCAGACCGAGTGAATCCATCTTAGGCATGCAAATAGCCACATCCGCCAGCCCTGCCCCTGATCGCAGCCATCCATCCCTGCCAAGCGCCTTACCACGGCCAACATCTGCAGGATTCCTGATTTTCACTCGGGAGGTGGGTCGCTGTCAGGGCCTAATGTCGGCGCGGGCTGACGTTTCCAGGGTGGAGGCTGACACCACCACCACTACCACAGACAGCTGTTGTCAGAGACCTCTGCCTCGGTCGGTCTGCTGAGGATGGGATCAAAGGCGAGTTAGAGGTTACGTAGTGGCGGGTGCTCAACGCCACAGGGGATATAATGATTTCCAGACGCCGTCAATGGAACTAATACTGTGAAAACTGCCGTCTGTGGCTTAATGAGGTGGTCTGGTGGATGAGCTGCTGTCGACTGTGGGCGCTAGTGTGAGGACTGCTGCCATCTATGGGTTAAAGACCTCATGAATGCTGTCATTCGTGGTTCACAAGCTTCATGAGAGTCTGCCATCTATCGGTTAGTGTCACCATGTATGTGTTATAACGGTGGAAGTGGTGTTGTCCACATGTTACCAGTATGACATGTATTGTCATTTGTGGGTTATGGGCATTATAAGTATAACCATATTGGTATAGTTGTGATATTTGTTCTAAGATGTCAATGGTATTTCTAATGCAGCTGTGTACGGGTTTGTAGTTTGAATGCTGCCATCTGGTTTTACGAAGTGTTATAAATGCTGCCATCTAGTGTTAAGTGTATTATAAGTGGCACCATCTGGTGTTGAGGAGTATTATGAGTGACACCATCTAGTGTTGAGGAGTATTATGAGTGACACCATCTAGTGTTGAGGAGTATTATGAGTGACACCATCTAGTGTTGAGGAGTATTATGAGTGACATCATCTGGTGTTGAGGAGTATTATGAGTGCTGCCATCTGGCTTTAAGGGCTATTACGAGTGTTGCCATCTAGTGTTGTTTATTACGAGCGGCATCATCTATGTAGTGTTAAAGGGTTATCATGCCTGCTGCCATCTTGTGGCAAGGGTTATCACGAATGCTGCAACCTGGTGCTAAAGCGCATTAGCAGTTCTGCCATCTTTTGTTTTGCAACATTTATCTTGTTGTCTGCTATTGTTAATTGTGTCATGAATTATATATTCCATTGTTTCATTACAGCGTTAATACTGACGCTTTTTTTATTTAGGACAGTGGTGATGGTGACGTCTATTGTTTAGTAACTTAGATATGTCGGTACTTTCTGTTTGGTGTGTTACAGGTGTTGTCATGTACTCATAGTGGCTGTACAGTTGCTAGTGCTTTTGTTTAAGGACTTTAAAGGTACTGCTGTCTACGGTTTACTCTCATTATGGGCTGACTAACATGAGGGAAGTACGAGTGTTTATATCTATTGTTTAATGTTGACAATGATTTTTCAACTGCTCTTGTGTAAACTGATCTAGAAATGCTTTGATATCCCGTGTTTTAGAAATTATCATATAAAACTAATTTGCGATGAATGCCAATGTCTAGATTAAAAAAAAAGAATAAAAAAATAAACCTGGTCATGCATAAAACATTTCAATTAACACCATGTTCAAAACTTATTTGCATAGGAGAAATTTTATATGCTAACTATTTAGCATAGAAAATACGTAAACTAAAACAGTTACCCATGTTTACCCGCTGTATGTCACGCGAAACACTGAAATAAGTAACTTGGTCTGGGTGTAGGTAACAAGTGGCTTTAACGTTATCTCCATCTCTTGTCTTCATCGTCACTGTGTCTCCTTCTCTTCCACCCGACCTCGGCAGGCTGGTGATTTCTCTCGTAGCCGAAGCCCACCATCTCTGTCCACACTTACATCCCGAGAACGTTCCTTTGTGTAGTATATTAGCCGGTTGAATTTCCTCGAGAGAGAGAGAGAGAGAGAGAGAGAGAGAGAGAGAGAGAGAGAGAGAGAGAGAGAGAGAGAGAGAGAGAGAGAGAGAGAGAGAGATGGTGGGACGCACAAGTAATTAAGAAAGATTAAGGGAGGATTGCTCTCATTTTCTCCGTATTACGCCAGCGATGGGCCTTATTACTCCCATCTTAATGGCGGATTTTCCTTGTAGGCGTATTAGTCCGGAGGTAACAAGAGATGGAATGGGGAGGGCTGGGAGGGAGAAGGAGGAGAAGGAGGAGGAGGGGGTTGGGTGGATGCTTATTGTAAGGGACTATTCGCCTCCCCTTCAACCCTTAATTGAGTATCACACCAGAGATACTATGAGGGTGATAGCCTGGAGCAGTGTCCTCTGTAAGGCTACACAGGAAGACTGGGGAGGGATGGGAGCTGGTGCTTGGTTTAGGGAGCTTGAGGTGTATGTCGACATAAGGCCGGAGTGGAATAGAATTCCCATTTGCATGATGGAATGTTGATCTAAGGAGTGGAAGGGAAGACTGAGAAGATATGGGAAGGTAGAATTATTGGGAGGTTTGCATCAAGCAGAGTGTCGGATGGTTAGGATGTTACTAACGTCTTCATCATATAGTCATTGATATATAAACAGGATGACAATATTGATTTATCACAGATGACAACGCTGTAAGGAGCGTTTGGCCCGGCCCTGCCCCACCAGCCAACTTGAGGGCAGCTTTGGAGGCCTTTCTCCACCCTCGCAGTACATATATCCTTCGAACTGAACACACTTTTCAAATGCTTCTGTATGCAGTAGTTTCTAGGTCTCCATATACCGTTTAAAGTAGCTGGGTTACTGACTCTAACCGTCCTGAAGATGAGGGACTTTCTGTGGTATTTCTGAAGTCTTTTGGTAGAAAGGACAGCAGGTCTTGGGCTCGACACAGTAACACAGGGACCTGTTACCTCTAAGCCCATTCCAAGAACTCCAGCCTTCCGAGCAGACGTACGAAGCACAATGCTCTACATTAGGATGGTGATGATAGTACCACACAGGCAGCAATGCTCATAACACTAACTCAGGCTTTGGTTCTCATTATAACATTGATTTTCAGATACTAACCAGGACAAATCCAAGTTTTGCAATTTATAAATCTATGATTTAAAATGGTGATTCCCTCAACGTTGACTCTGATTCTACTCATATTTTCACTGATTTGCAAACAGATGGTGGCTCGTACAATGCTAACACAGATTTGGGGTGATCATAAAAGCTCTAATTTTCAGATGATGGTATTCTTAATGGCACTACACACTAGATGGCCGCACTGCTGAATGGTCGTGCTGCAGAGGAACTGAGTCAAAAAAGGATTGAAGAATGTGTGTGCGCCAGAGAGAGAGAGAGAGAGAGAGAGAGAGAGAGAGAGAGAGAGAGAGAGAGAGAGAGAGAGAGAGAGAGAGAGAGAGAGAGAGAGGGCGGGGGGGCGTTAAGGAATCTGTGAAGTGGAGAGTGAAGACCCGAGTGTTCTGGGTGAGGGTGCCTTGAACAGGCTTAAGGCGATGAAGTTTGCTGGAGATGAGGAACCAGGGAAGGCTTAAGGCAAGGCACCATCAAGATTACGAAGGAAAAAAAGATTGTGAAGGAGTAAGAAAGACGTATCAACCCTTGTCAGTGGCCGTGGCCACAGGTCTCCAAAAGACTCCAAGAAATCGGTGACCTCAAGTTAGATAGAACTACAGCACAGGAATTCCTCAGAAGACCGTAAGGGTGGAGGAGGACGGGGGGGTGGGGGGGGGACGGTGGAAGCCAATAAAGGAAATGAGCTAATATCATAAAATTTTTGGTCTCGACATCCTGAGATATGACACACCGATATCAGAGAAATTACCACCATCAGCTAACCGGCTTTACACGCTGTTCCCCACTGGTCGACTCAGGGTTATATTTTTCTTCTTCTTTTTCATGATAAAGGGACACCGAGCCGGCCAGGTAGACACTGTTCTTCTAGTAAAGAGCCTCACTGAACGTTCATGATCCAACGCTTGCTCGAAAACCACGAGAGAACTGTTTGCTCTGCAAGAGATCCTGCCTTCAGGGTGTGAGTCAGGTACCTGCATATTGCATTTCCACATTTCCCATTACCATATTTCTGACATTTGCGTCACGAATACTTGCAAAGACGGTATGAGCGAAGGTTTCCACTCGGAAGTTGTATAACATTCATTTTTTTTTTTTTTAAGTCTCTTAAAGAATCGAGCCATACGGTACTTCTGAGAGACAGGCCCTACGGTACGTATGAGAACCGGGTTCTGTGATGCGCCTGAGAGAGAGAGAGAGAGAGAGAGAGAGAGAGAGAGAGAGAGAGAGAGAGAGAGAGAGAGAGAGAGAGAGAGAGAGAGAGAGAGACTACAGAGACATATATTCCATTCAAAGCAACACACTTAAGCAAACCCACTCTCCACGGTCACCACTCTCGTGGGAGGGTATCCTTCACTCCTTCAGGAAGACTTTGTGCGTTGCCTCAGTGAGCCTACCTTCACGTCCTCAGGAAACCTTCCATTATGAGCCCGCCATCCACTCTTGTCGTTGTTGCTTCTTCGGGAGAGTGTCCTGGTCTGTGGCCTTCCTCCCATCGCTCGCGAGGTCTTCCGCTTACCCGTCGTGTTTCCTTCCCCATCTTCCTCTTTGGAGACTTTGCCTCCTCCATGGCCGTCTCCTGCTGCTGAAGTCTTCGAGAGCTTTATTGAAGGAGGGCGGCGCCATAAATAACGCCTCTGTGATCCTGCCTACCAACACAGGAAAGGCGGAGAGGCATTAGCAGCTTGATAGCCCGGGGCGTGACGAACTGGCCCTTGCGGGGGAGAGAGAGAGAGAGAGAGAGAGAGAGAGAGAGAGAGAGAGAGAGAGAGAGAGAGAGAGAGAGAGAGAGAGAGAGAGAGAGAGAGACCCTCTTTCGGGAGGAATATAAGAGGATGCGCGAGCAGCTACTCAACGAGAATAATGATTTTTCACTCCCTTGGAGATGTGGAACATGTGCTTGAGGATGACCATGGAGGAGGCCTGAGTGGCGAATAGCAGCTGAAGGTGGCGCTGAAGGGGCAAGATTAAGGCGGTGAGTGTTTATCTCACTCCTACACGACAGTAGAGGGTGGAGAGGACGCGGGAAGAGGACGCGATGAAACGAGGGGATCCGGTGGATGAGAGACTGTGGAGAGGGGAGAGACGAGGTAGGAGAGGGGAGCTGGGAAGGATGTCGGCGGATAACTGATGAGTCATGTTTTCCATTGGTAGTAATTTCTTTGCATAAGATACGAGTGATAAAGAAATCATAGAACTGGTTAAATATGAAAAGCAGGTCTCTCTCTCTCTCTCTCTCTCTCTCTCTCTCTCTCTCTCTCTCTCTCTCTCTCTCTCTCTCTCTCTCTCTCTCTCTCTCTCTCTCTCTCTCTCTCTCTCTCTCTCTCATCCTCCTCTGTGTTAGTATACGGGGAGAAATTAACCCAACGTACCGACTCCAGCCGAGGTTGTAGGTAATGTTGGAAGAAATAGATTGGAGGCGCAGGAATCTGTTTCACGGCTCGTAGGCGTCTATTTCCCGCTAATGGCTGCTTGATGATGGGCTTCCGCTATGCAGCTCCGCCAGCAACCCTTCGTCAGATAGAGCGCTGCTAGAGACAGTCCAGCCTGCCGGCCCCACTACCCGTTGCCCAGCTTACTCGACTGGCCGAGCCTGACTGGCTGGGGGTAAGGGGACTTTTACCAGTAAATGTAGACTCAAACACTTCTGACATCTACACCTACGACAGTGTGTTTTTGGTATAAGTAAGGTAGATGGTTCCTGTTAGCGTTTAATGGTAATATATATAATCTTTGACTACATTATCATTATGGTAGGTATGGTCATCGGGCCACTGTTGGCTGAAGATTCAGATACTGGAGGGGTCACCTATCCGGGGGTAATTCAGACGATATTCAAGGGTTTGTAAGACTGTTTATCAGTAATTTTAGTGATTTAAGTATAGGGGCTGACTGAGATTTTAGTCACCATTAAGGGGCAATTCAAAAATGTATTTTATCGTAGTACTGATCATTTCGAATGATTGGTTGGTGACTGTTTGATGGTTATTGAAGAACTGGTTAATGATAGTCTGTTATCAAGCACTTTATGAAGGCAGTTTAGTCCCTGCTTAATGGTAGTGTCGTCACAGCCACTTAGTGGCTCAGGCTCCACAGACCAAATGAGCAGAATCAGTTAAGCGTTGTTCGAAGATTTCTGAATGATATCGTCACTTCCATTAACGTACACAGAAGACTGTTACCGAGCTTAAACAAGCTGCTCCTCACGGTGCTGGGGAGGTACCGTGGTATATGGCACCATCCCTAGACCTCAGTGACAGCACTGAGGTACACTCCTCCTCCTCCGACTATCAGCAGTCCATTAGGGTATACCCCTCCTCCATCCCTGACAGAGGTAACACCTCCCTTTCCCCTACTAGTGCACCCACACGTTACACATGTACCCCCGTATCAGGTGATTTCCTCTCACATCAGCTGGTAACCTCCTGAAACCATCTGGTATTCCACTCATACTAGTTTGCACCCTCCTCATACCAGGTGATATCTTACTCATTATAGTGGATGAATTATATTATATTATATCTGATGAATCCCTCACACCAGGTGGCACCTACCTTCTCATCACCTCATCACACTTTTGCACACCAGCTGGAATCAACCATCTTCTCAGGTAAACTTGCTTCTACCCTCATACCAGCTGGTATAGCCTCTTACACTCTGGGTGGCCATCTTCTCATAACAGGTGGCAATCCTCCCCCCTCCCCCCACCCTCCTTCCAACTGTCATATCTCCTTTACACCAGCTGATACCTCTCTCACACCAACTGGGAGCCCCTAACACCAGGTGGCACCTCCCGTCACACCAGCTGACACCCCCATCCCCCCTCCTCCCAGCACCACCTGGAGCAAGAGGATTGGGTTTCATCGGCGGGATCGATGAGTTTACCCACTAACACTGTCCGATTAAATTGCGTGGAAGAGAGACACGGCAGCTGATGAGAAAAACAAATCTTGAAGTAGGGAGGGGAATAGGCAAGTGGGTTGGGGAGGCCAATGACGGCAAGAGGGTAGTCAGGGAGAAGGTTCCTTCAGGGAGAAAGCGGAGGGAAGGAAGGAAGAAGGGGGTATAGATAGATAGATAGATAGATAGAGAGAGAGAGAGAGAGAGAGAGAGAGAGAGAGAGAGAGAGAGAGAGAGAGAGAGAGAGAGAGAGAGAGAGAGAGAGAGAGAGAGATGGAAGAAATCCCATACGGGAAGGGGAAGGTCCTACAATCAAGGGATGGGCTGAGGGAGAAAGGTTTTTCTCAAGGGCAGGAAGCTATCCTGAGGGAAAGCGAACGGAAGAAAGAATAACGGCGGAGGGGGAGGAAGGGAGAGAGACAGAGAAGGAAGGGGCCATCCTGACCAGTGAGAGAAGGAGCAGAGAAAAGAAACCCTAAGGGAGAGGGAGTAGTGAATCCTGAAGGGGATGGAGGAAGGAAGGGAGTAATGACGGAAGGAGGGTAGATAGAAGCTCAGGATTAATTCAGTGGGAGAAGGAGGACCTGAGGGGAATCTAAAACGCCACGGCGGAAGGAACACTCAGCCGAGGGGAAGGAGAGCCCCAGATCCTGCGTTATTGGAGGGGACAAGCGTGGTGAGGGGACGCGGCCGTGGTCCTGGTGAGTAAGGGGACATTAGAGGGATAAACGAGGGCTACACACATCCCGGTGTGTCAGGGACGGTCGCAAAGGGAGAACGTTGGTCTGGTCTACGGCCAACATGACCTCGGAGAATCTGATAGGATTCGGGGTCGTCTAAATGGGCATCAGTGTGTGTATTTCTTGTGGGAAGGTGTAGAAAGTAGGAGTATGAGCAAGGTAAGGATTCACAAAGGACAGAATAGCAGGGTCGACACAGGTAGAAGGGTGGCGCATCCAAAACAATGGTATGACTGGCAGAAGCAAGGTTGGTGTTTGAACATTGTATGAGCCCAGACGGAGCTCAAGCATAGTAAGCAGGAGTTCAGCCACCTTAGAGGCTCACCCAGGCCATACGACTTGAAAAGGTCAGGGGACTCGAGCAGGATAAGGAAGGAGGACTCTTCCTGCGGAATAGGGAATTTATTGAGTTTCTCAGACGGCCTCCTTTTCTCATCCTCCTCCTCCCCTTCCTCCATTTCAAGACGCAAATTCTCAACATCCTGGACAGGACACAACGCGCTACTTCTGCCGCTAGACAGAGATAACACAGAACACCTTGGACCGCATTCTGAGGCCAGCAGGATCTGATATGTAAATGGATGTGGCGGGGATATTTGTAGGGGCTTTAAGGACAGAGTCGCCTCTCTCGTGTTGATGGTCGAGCTCCCGGAAAATATGAGAAAACTTTGTAATGTATTCCACGCCTCCACCTTGCCTCTGATTTCCATTTTGAAGCTATTTTTGATAAGGAGCTTTGAAGGGCATCTGGCAGAGGGTCGCCAGCAGGGAAGGTGACGATGCGTTGCGAAGCTAATCATCGGAATATTAAAACGTGCTGAGTCAGAATATTGATATAGATTAGAATTTTAACATCAGTTGATTAGAAAAAGGTCCTTCGAGTACTGGATCTTAATCTTAAGAAAATTATCAATGAAAAGGAAATATATATATATATATATATATATATATATATATATATATATATGTATATATATATATATATATATATATACACGATGCATAGTTGGATCTATAAAGATGAGAATAAAGAACACAAAATGATACCGACTGAAAATTAAGTTAACCTGTACAAACACAGCTGGGAAGGAAAGCGAGGGAGATGACAGAGGGTGATGCTGTCTGAGGTGCTCCCAAGGGCAAAACATAAACGCATTGCCTCAATACAGTGGGAAAAACAGCCAACAGGATGAGGAGGTCAGCCGTGAAGATGTTACTGGTGCTGGCGAACACTGCCACCGCCGGGCTCACAGCAGCTGCTCCAGGCAAGAGGAAAGACACGGCGAGGAGGGGGAGACGAAGAGAGAGAGAGAGAGAGAGAGAGAGAGAGAGAGAGAGAGAGAGAGAGAGAGAGAGAGAGAGAGAGAGAGAGAGAGAGAGAGAGAGAGACAGACAGACAGGCAGACAAACAGACAGAGAAAGAGAGAGAGTGTGTGTGTTGTATGTGTGTGTGTGTGTGCACGCACAGGAGTGAGTATGAGGCTGTGAGTAAGTGAAAGACAATGATGATGAAAAGAAAAGGAAAAGAGGGAATGAGTGATGAGAAACAGAGAAAGAAGAAGAAAATACAGGAAAGAGGAATGACGAAATAGAAAAGAGATTAGAAGATAAAGAGGGTGAGTTAGGGAGGTCTCCACGACAATGGAGAATGGGCTGCCGTCTACAGCGTCCAACGGTGAGTTGAACGGATGAGTGGACGAAAGAAAGTGTTCGAGATAGGAAATGTACAGAACAAGAACGCGTCAGAGAGAGAGAGAGAGAGAGAGAGAGAGAGAGAGAGAGAGAGAGAGAGAGAGAGAGAGAGAGAGAGGGGGGGGGGAGAGAGAGAGAGAGAGATAAGAGTAAACAAATGGTTCTATCTGCGCAACGCTAATTCCCGCCGACTATTCCGGAGGAGTGGATGAGTGTTTTGTTTCTACCCATCTAGGGCGGCGGCGGCGTCGGGGACTAGTGCTGGTGAGGAACTGAGCCGGATTGAGTACAGTTTAGTATCAGTGCTGTTATCATGTACGTACAGACACCGGACACTCTGAAGACAAGAACCTCTGCCAGGCTAAGGCCCAGCGAAATATTACGACACTAAAGAGCACAAGGGACAAAGAGTCAGTAAAGATGCTCAGTTCTAGAGGGTCTTCTCTGAACTCTTTAAAATCCCTAAATTCTTAAAAGATACACAGAACTCTTATTAGAGAGACGTTAAAGTACTATAGGCTTTAGTGAGACTGCCAGACTGGATCCAGAGATTTCATTAGGGGCTTTAAGGACAGAGTCGCCTCCCTCGTGTTGATGGCCGAGCTCCCATAAAGCGCCTTGCTTACATACGTGACACAACAAATTAGAATAAGAATTCCAGAGCCAAGAAATATTGACTCTAAACGTGTCAAACTTGCTCAATGAAGGAAAACTGTGACGTGAAATTTTTACATCTGAGACGCTTCATGTTGGTATTTTTGCTTCGAGGGTTCATAGTAAACATCAGAAACAAACGCTACTAGGAAATTATTTTGGTCTTTTGGAAAGAATTGAAATCTATACATATTCTAGGGGAAGACTGTGTGATTAATGAGTTCAGACTGCCCTTTCCTGCCCGCTTTCCTTCATACAATATATAACAAAAGAAGCATCATATTTATCATTATATGAACCTCCATATAACGTTGCTGATCTTGACGCACTTACGGGCCTCCTGAGGTCGACCGTATAGGTTCGAATCCTGGTTGCGCCAGTTGGTCTACAGTCATCTCAGCTGTTCATCCATCTTTAGGGGCTGGTTCGATAGATTAGGTATCTGTCCTTATATATGTTTATACGTATTCGCCATTTCCCGCATTAGCAAGGTAGCGTTGAGAACAGAGGACTGAGCTTTAGAGAGAAAATCCTCACTTTCCCCCCTTCTCTGTTTCCTCTTTTGGAATAGTAAAAACTGGAGGGGAGGATTTTCAGTCCCCCGCTCCCTTCCCTTTTAGTCGCCTTCTACGACCCGCAGGGAATACATGGGAAGTATTCTTTATCCCCTATCCCTGGGGATATATATATATATATATATATATATATATATATATATATATATATATATATATATATATAGAGAGAGAGAGAGAGAGAGAGAGAGAGAGAGAGAGAGAGAGAGAGAGAGAGAGAGAGAGAGAGAGAGAGAGAGAGAGAGAGAGGGAGAGAGAGAGAGAGAGAGAGAGAGAGAGAGAGAGAGAGAGAGAGAGAGAGAGAGAGAGAGAGAGAGAGAGAGAGCCGTTGAGTTGGCTTTGAATAGGGGCATTCAGTTGCCCATGTTAGCTAACATAAAGAAAATGAACTCAAACTAATCATCATAAACCACGAGGCCTTGATACTTGTAATTTTTCCCTGTTTGTTGACGTTCACTAAATATAAACACTCAAAGCTCTCCAGTGTCGTCACTGCCATTGATCTAACCCCACTCAACGTTTTCTGTTGTGGTGATGTTCTCCTCTGATGGTGAAATGTTGTAGATCTCTCCTTCTCCAACTCCCCATATTGCCTGCATTATATTCTTCCCCTCTGATCTTTCTGTTGTAATTTAATTCCCATCTGATGTTGTCTCTTGTACGTAGATTCTTCCCCTCAGAGGTTGTCCACACTGTAGGTATGTTCCCCTCTGAGGTTGCCTATTGCCTATTGTCTGTTGTAGTTTCAAGCCCCTGTGATGTTGTCTATTATAGATGCTTTCCTGTCAGATGTTGTATATTGTAGATTCATGTCCCTCTGATGTATACTATAGAGTCATGTATACTGTAGTTTAATGACCATGTGATGTTGTATATTGTGGTTTCATGTTCCCTTGATCTTTTATGTCATAGGTTCGTGCCCCGTCGGTGTTGTATATCGTAGATTCGTACCCCCCCCCGTTGTTGTCTGTTGTAGCTTCATGCCCCTCTGATGTGCCATGGCTATTCATGCCCCTTGATGTTGTATATCGTAGATTCACGCCCCGATGGTGTTATTTATTGTAGATGCATGCCTCTCTGATGTATATTATTGATCCATGCTCCTCTGATGTACACTGCAGATTCATACACTTCTGATACAGTATGTTGTAGATTCATGCCCCTCTGATGTATGCCGTAGATTCAAGCACCCTTGGTGCTTTATACTGTAGATTCATACCCCTCTAATGTTGTGTATTATAGATTCATACACCTCTAATTTTGTGTATTATAGATTCATACACCACTAATGATGTCTCTTGTAGATTCATGCCCTTTTGATATTGTCACTTATAGATTCACGTCCCTCTGATATTTTCCATTGTAGATTCATGTCCTTTTGAGAGCGTGATCTAGTTTCTTCGGCTGTCACTATCGGCGACTCATTTGCCTCTGTTGTCGTCAGAGACGTTGCTTCATTTCTTTCTGACGTTGTCACTGTTGTCGATATATTGTCTTATTTCGACTCTGCTGTCGATTCATTCTTTTGCGTCATCATTGTTGTCAGCTCATTCGCTAATGTCATCACTGTTGTCGATCTGTTTTCACTGTCGTCACTATTGTCGATCTATTCTCATTGCTGTCACTATTATCCATCTATTCTCATTGCTGTCACTATTATCCATCTATTCTCATTGCTGTCACTATTATCCATCTATTTTCATTGCTGTCACTATTATCCATCTATTCTCATTGCTATCACTATTGTCGATCTATTCTCATAGTTGTAACAATTGTCGATCTGTTCTCTGGTGTCGGTACGGTTGTGATGTATATCAAGATGTCTTCGCAGATGACTTATCACCCTATGTTGTCTCTGTCTTAGCTTTATTCTCTAAAGTTGTCCCCGTTACCATTTATTTTTTTCGATTTATTCTCTTAGGTCGTCTGTGCTGCTAATTTGATCTTTTATGTCGTCATCGTAGTTGATCCATACCTATATCATATCGTCCTTGCGATTGGCTCCTATTCATACACGCTTACTATGAAGAGACTTAGAGCATTCATCGCCTTTTTAATGTATAGAGCACAGCATGACCCTCGTTAACTCCCAGTGAAGACAGCATTTGTTACGGCTTTAGGGGAGTGGAGTGTCATTGGTGGGGTACAGGGTAGCTGTGTGTGTGATCATTTAGGGGAAAGGGTGGGGGCCCCTCATATCTGGGATTATAGTGGGGTCATTTCTGGGGTCATATTCCCACCGCGTCACACGGTCGTGTCAGGTAACTGATCTGGCTTACAGTCTTTCCTTTGTGGTCGTGAGACCCGTGTGAGGTACAATGTATTTCTTTCCCTCGACACAGAAGTGTGAGTTGTGTAGAACGTATCCCTTTAAATCTCTCTCTCTCTCTCTCTCTCTCTCTCTCTCTCTCTCTCTCTCTCTCTCTCTCTCTCTCTCTCTCTCTCTCTCTCTCTCTCTCTCTAGCACAGTTAGTATTTATCGTCTTTTTTTTGCATGTCTTCTTGCTTTTCACTCCAGAAATACTCTCTCTAGCACAGTTAGTATTTATCGTCTTTTTTTTGCATGTCTTCTTGCTTTTCACTCCAGAAATATGAATCATGTATTTATACAATAAATGTTAATAATGAGGAATGATGTAGTGAACCTGATACCTGAATATTCTTATTATTAAAAGATTTAGAAAAATATCAACATATCATGTAGATCCTGACAAAATTAGATAAGTCAGTAAATATTTCATTATCTTGAAAAGAAGGTAGTAAGTAAATGACGTTAAAGATTTGATTTTTGAATTAACAATTTTATAGCTTTCTTTAGAGGAAACAAGTAACGTTACGTGGAAATAAACTCTGATTACTAGCTATGCTCTCGTGATGTCATATTGTGGGGGATGAGAGGAATGGCTAGACCATCAGCCTTGCTAACCTTACCTCACCCCCTGCTGGGTCTTGCATGGCAGGCAGTGGTGGCTGGGGCAGCGGGCTGGGGGACTCCACCACAACCTGCCACACCCACTGCTCAAACCATCAGGGGCAGCTGTCAGTGTGAACTTGGCTGTAAATAATCGCCAGTGTGAGTATGGCCGTAATCACAGTTCCCACTGTGAATATGGCTGTAACAGTGTGGTTGTGGTGAATGCCATTGTGATCACGGCTTGAACATCGGCAAGTTTATCTAAGCACAACCGGTTGTAATATCAACAACTACAATCGCAGCTGTCGTAACATCAGTAATTGTCGAGATGGCTGTACCAACAATACATGTAAGACATCACCTCAGCATCAGTAAGTGCAAGCTTGGCTGTAACATCAGCAGGTGTAAGCTTGGCTGTAACATCAGCAGGTGTAAGCTTGGCTGTAACATCAGCAGGTGTAAGCTTGGCTGTAACATCAGCAGGTGTAAGCTTGGCTGTAACATCAGTAAGTATGTCACAGGTGGCCACCTCTGCACCAGTCTTCGCCGTTACAGCGTCAAACATGGAAACATTTATCGTAAAGCGACATAAACAACACATTTCCCTGAGCATAAAGCACCAATTTTATCTGGACGCGTTTAAGCTGGTGGCTGCAACAACAGAAGCGAGCCACGTACTTAAATCTGAACTTTTTACCAGAGTGGCTGTGTTACCTCACTGCTCCTGCCAAGGCATTACGTTCCCTGAGGCGAGCAGTTTCCTGGAGTGCACCAGATTTCAAATTAGAAACAGATGTGACACTCTGGTATGACGGGAGAGAGAGAGAATACAACGAGAATTATGATAGATTTTGTTACTGAGGAAATTGTTTAAAAGTTCAATCTTTTTTCTCTTTTTTTAGTTAAGCTAAGAATGATTTTATGTCTACAGTATATCTTATCTTTGTTAATTACATAGTCAAGAAGGTTGTGAGAGCACAGAAAATCTAAGAGGTTTTGTATATTCAAATATGTCTCAAATACCAATCAATTGTTCCCTAAACTTCAATATAATTCTGAACTTGTAATATTACACTGATGGTCTCGATTTTAGAGGCATTATATTTTCTCGTTGGAAAGAAAGATAAATACTTTTACCTTCTTGCTATTAAAGCATGAAAGTTAATAGACTAGATAAATAATGAATAAATGAATAAGTAAATTAATATTTCCTTGTCTTTCACACATACACACACACAGACACAGACACACAGACACACACACACACACACACACACACACACACACACACATATATATATATATATATATATATATATATATATATATATATATATATATATATATATATATATATATATATATATATATATATACTTTTACCTTCTTGGTATTAAAGCATGAAAGTTAATAGACTAGATAAATAATAAATGAATGAATAAGTAAATTAATATTTCTTTGTCTTGCGCGCGCGCACACACACACACACACACACACACACACACATATATATATATATTCCTATGAGTCCACGGGGAAAATGAAACACGATAAGTTCCCAAGTGCAATTTCGTGTAATAATCACATCATCAGGGGAGACACAAGAGAGAAATAAAAGTCATTTGATATATATCGAAGAGACGAAGCTAGGACGCCATTTGGTAAACATGTGATAGTCCAAAACATATATATATATATATATATATATATATATATATATATATATATATATATATATATATATATATATATATATATATATATATATATATATATATATATATATATATATGATTATAGAGAGGCAGAAGCAATGCCTTGCTCTTATGTACCGTCCGTGTAATATATTAAACATGGGGACAGGATATCAGACCAAACCACAGTAGGAAGTGGTGTGACCAGTGTCTACTCCAGCCGTGATATACGGTATATAGGTTGAATCCATATGTATTAAGACTGTCTTTGTAATATTCAGCGCAAACTAAAGTTCGTCTTACACTTTCCCCTCAAGTACCCACCATTGCGACTTCCTGTCTCACCAGCCACTGCTGCCGCTGGTAGTGGGTGGGGAGGGGGGAGCCGAGGATCAACTAGGAAAAAAAAATCTGACATTCCAGGAAGGTATGGTGGAGGTAAAAAGTTAAAAGCCGTGTCTGAAGTCCACAGTGCCAGGAGCGCCACGCAGCGGTTACAGGTTTTTTCCCCCAAGGGGGGATACAAAATTCGTGAAATTTTAAACCTTTTTTTTTTCGGTCATCTATAAAACAAGGTAAAAAAAAAGATTGTATTAGTAAGTTGGTAGTGTATTCTTTTTTGGTATTAACATTTTCACGGCGTGGCGTTTGTGTGCTGTTAAAACCCGTTTACAGACTTCATGGGTAAATTAGTCTTTACGAGGGCGTTAGGTGGGACTCCACTCCGGGGGAGGGTACGGCTGGATGTTGGCTCGCAGCTCAGTGGGCAAATGGATGGGAAAAATTAGAACTCAAAAAAGATGAAAAGGTGAGGCGATATAAGGAATACGGGTAAGTTGAGAGAGAGAGAGAGAGAGAGAGAGAGAGAGAGAGAGAGAGAGAGAGAGAGAGAGAGAGAGAGAGAGAGAGAGAGAGAGAGAGAGAGAGAGAGAAGGAGGGAGGGAAGGAGAAAGACGGAGAGAGAACCTTTATGGTGTGAGGTTAAGAGGGAGGTTATCGCCGCTCCGTCAACAGAGGGACGTCGTCAGGGGAGAATTTCCCGTCGTTTGTGCTGACCTGACGCTCACCTTGAGCGGCTGGACGGTCACTACGACCACTGTGTGTTGGCACCGTCGCTGTCACTCACTCACTTATACTGATACTCTTCCTCCCTCTCGCCTGTACTGACACTCTCCCCTCCTCTCACCTGTAATAACACTCCCTCTTTCTCACCTGTACTGATACTCTCCCTCCTTCCCACCTGTGCTGATACTCTCCCCTCCACTCACCTATACTGAAACGCTCCCTTCCTCTTCACCTACACTGACACTCCCTCATCTTCTACACTGACCGTCTCCCTCACTTTCACCTGTTCTAACACTGTTGATAACATTCTCCATCCCTCTTACCGGTACCCTCGCACCTATGCTGTCACACTCGCTCCTCCTTCCTCTCACCTACATTGACACTCTCACTGCCATTCCCCATCCCTCTCCCCCACGGTGACACAGAAACTCTCCCTTACACACTCTTCCAACATAGAAACTTCCCTTTCTCTCTCACACTATACTGGCATCTGAACTCTCCCTTCCTCTCACACCCTGCTGACACAAAAACTCTACTCTCACACTTCACCTCCCTCATCCATTCTCCCTTACTCTTACGCTACTGACACAGAAAATCTCTCTTCCTCACACACTATTGACACATTGTTCCCCCTTCCCATTCCTTTCACACTCTACTGACACAGACGTTCTCCTTTCCCCTCAAAATCTACTCACTCTGAAACTCTCTCAACTCTATTTTTCAGAACGAAATTCCATTATTTCTGTTCCCTCAAACACCCTAAGTACTCTTTCAATATTCCTAAGCGTTTAATCGTAAAATTCATTTTTTCTTCGAAAGGTTTTACATTTTCTGGCCATAAATCATATCCTCTAGTCTTATTACCCAGACCTATGTGATCCAGAGAGAAAATGGAGCATCATGTGACTTTAGCCAAAAGGAAGAACTGCTTTAGAATCGATTATTTAACGTATAAGGACCTTTATCATATTTTCGGCGCAATCAAATATACGAAAAAATGAAAATTCAAAATGATTTAAATGTACACACACACACACACACACACACACACACACACACACACACACACCAACCTAAGCCACGTACCCAATTAACGACCAGCCCCGAGGGGAGGATGAACACCTGAGTTGGATGTAGGCCGACTGCCACAACCAAGGTTTGAACCCATGCAGGTCTAACCCTGGGCAGAGAAAGGGTAACTGCTTACTTACGAGTATTTACGACGAGATTTTGCCTCCTCCTCCCCCCAGAAAATAAGGTAGAGCTAGCGCGTAGCACTAACCGCAGGATCATCGAAGGCTAGGAATGAGGAGTTGTGTGAGTTAGGCGTTGTCAGGTGTTATGTTAGAGACGGAGAGACTGTATGTGTGTTGTCAGGTGTTATGTTAGAGACGGAGAGACTGTATGTGTGTTGTCAGGTGTTATGTATGAGACGGAGAGACTGTATGTGTGAGGAAATGAAAGTCAGCAGCCCACGTGGGAGTAAGGTAGAAAGGTAAAACAACCGCCTGAGCCAAAGGAGTGAAACTTGACAGCCAGTGAAGCACTGGCTTACTACGCAGCCGTCGTCAACCCGAGCGAGTAGGACTGAGAGAGAGAGAGAGAGAGAGAGAGAGAGAGAGAGAGAGAGAGAGAGAGAGAGAGAGAGAGAGAGAGAGAGAGAGAGAGAGAGAGAGAGAGATTACTGCTATTTTGCCCACCAATTCTCCACTATTATGAAGTTAATAACCTACCCGGAGAGGCATTAAAAACTTCTGCAATCAAGAACTCTTTATAGCAGTCTCAGTTTCTCTCTATTTTCTTTTAACGTAAAAGAAGAGAGAGAGAGAGAGAGAGAGAGAGAGAGAGAGAGAGAGAGAGAGAGAGAGAGAGAGAGAGAGAGAGAGAGAGAGAGAGGCAGAAAAAATCTTCTTGAGGAAATTGTGGAGACTGTATGAGATCGTATGAAAAAGCAGGAGTCACGGGCTCTAGCTGAGGGATAAGTAGAGGGGATGAGAAGACGTGGCACGTAAAGAATGAAAAGAAGAAAGAGATAAAGAGATGCTAGAGAAAAGGAAAAAAATTGAGATGGGAGAGAGTGTGTGATACATAAAGATAGATAAATAGATGCATCAGTGGACAGACAGATAGATAGATAGATAGAGAGAGAGAGAGAGAGAGAGAGAGAGAGAGAGAGAGAGAGAGAGAGAGAGAGAGAGAGAGAGAGAGAGAGAGAGAGAGAGAGAGAGAGAGAGAGAGAGTAATTGCCTACTTGTACTGTATAGGGGTAAGCGTTGTACTCTCGTGGAGGCCCCAATCTGTTGAAGTTTCTTAACCCATGACAAGAGTTTGCCATTACGTAGTGCTCACCGCAGGAACTCGTAAGAGTTATGGATGCGTCGTGTGAGTTACATGCCAAGTGTTATGTGTAGGATGGAGAGAGTGTGCATTCATGAGCTGGACGCAGAAAGAAAAGACGGCGACATGAGTCAGGGAGGGGAACTCTGAGAGCCACTGAAGTTGTTTGCGTCATTCACCCTCACGTTGCCCAGTGCATACTATGGACCTCCCTGACTGCTACCTCCTGCCCGCTACCCACGTTGTGTGGTCGTGTGGAATTACCAATTAGTAGTGTCCGGGGAAGGGAGTTCTACACCCGTGTGTGTGTGTGTGTGTGTGTGTGTGTGTGTGTGTGTGTGTGTGTACGGATAAATGAATGAATGAAAAAAAGTGTTCTGCATGGCCGCAGAAGTGACCGCTGGTGTTGTGAACCATCAATTACACTCGTTTTAGGCCTAACTTTCCTTCCTCTCCCCCCGCCACTACCTCGCCAAGACCTCACAGAGAACGTTCAGCCTCACCGGATCCTCTGAACACTCATGTTTACATATCCCGGTGATAACAGTGTCCCCTTTGTCCAATATCACTTATAACGCACATAACCACTGTCCCCCCACCTCCCTGGCCACTTCCTCATATACTCTCTCTGGAACAGGAAAATGTTTATGAGTTTATACTGGCTTAGGATACAAGCCCACGTCTTTATATAGCAGTACACTGGCTCCACCCACGTTATTTACTGAGGCACCTCTTCTCACCATACTGCCTCAATCACATTATATACAGAAGCACCTCGTCTCACCATACTGCCTCAATCACATTATCTACAGAGGCACCTTCACCATCCTGCCTCCACCCACGTTATCTACAGAGGCACCTTGTCTCACCATCTTGCTACCACCCAATTTACCTACACCAGAGGTACCTTGTCTCACCAGTCTACCTGCACCCTCGTTATCTATAAAGGTACCTTGTCTTCCCAGCCTGCCTTCGCGTTATGTACAGAGGTACCTTGCCCCACCGCTTTCCCTCCACCTACGTAATCTATACCAGAGGTTCCCTACCCCACATAAGTCTCCACCATCCGTCCTCCAGCCACGTCTTCTATACCAGAGGTAGCATTCCCCACACATCCCTGCACCGACGTCCCCCATTATGATGGTCGCCGTGCCCCTCATCCACATCCTCATTCACCTTCCTCTAACTCACGTTCCTCTACCCCAGATGTTATCCTGCCTTCATCGACACCTCTATATTTCGTTCTATCCCTTATATACTTCCTTCCATCAAACACTAGAAGTCACCGTGCTCCAAATTTGCATCCATGAAACCCAAAGGTCATTAGGGCCCGCATCCACGCCCCTTTTCGCCAGAGATCACCTTGTTCCCTATGCTCATTTACAGAGGTCACCTTGTTCCAGACTCAAACTCTCATAAACTAAAAGTCATTCTGTCTCCGCCCACGCCTCCCAATCGACTAGATTTCTTTCTGCCTCTTACCTCCTCTTCTTTTCCCTGAACGAGAGATACTGAAATTTGAATTTAGAGGTTACGTTAACCACGACCCACGTGTCAATACACCGAGAATCACTACCTCGACCTGCACTTTCATGCATCCGAGGTCTCCCTGCCTCTCCACCCACACCTACTATGGATATCTTACGCCCAGGTGTTCACATAGCCTACCTTGGACTAGTACCACCACCACCTACATACCTATACGCTGGAGGTCACTGTGCTCCCGCACACATTGCATAATCATAGGTCAACCAGCCCCTCCCCTACGCCCTTTATGCCCTTAGACACACCCTAGAGTTCCTGCCTACATCTATACCCTGCCCTCATAAACCAAAGGTTACCCAGCTCCACTTAAGCCACCAGAAAACAGAGATTACCCGGCCCCCACCCTTGCCTCCTATGTACCACTGGTGGCCATATTTCACACCTATGCTACCAAGAAAAACAGAATCACTCCACCCAGTCCTTCCCCTGCTCCATCCTCATACATCAGAGGTCACCCAGCCCTCCACTCATACGCCAAAGGTCACCAAACATCCTAATCCAAACCCTCATTTTTTCTCTTTTACGTATTATGACCAACACGACACGAGTAAAACCAAAGCCATCTTGGATGGAAAGAAAAATAAGAGAAAAAGAGTGACGAAATTAATCAGGGTACCTTAAGTGCTTGTGGACCTGATTCCTATAAGAAGATGTGCTATGGGAAGAGAGAAGGACGAAATAAAGGACGATTTTTCCCTATATTTACCGTTCGAGCTAAGGAGGATTCATAACTGTCAATCCTCGTGAGGTCAACTTTCACACAGAAGCGATGGGAAACAACAGCTCGAAGTGCACCAGAGGTCCAAGCTTTCGTGGTAGGCGCACATGCTGATTGCCTTCGAAATCAGTAGCCGAAATGATATCTGTAGAACAGGGAGAGGACAGCAACTTCGCGGTGGACCAAAAGGGATTGTCATATAGAGAGATGTTGCCTGGAGAATTATATGAGGGCGCACCCAATCCCAACTCACAACTTGTCTCCCAACCCACGCCATAAACAGCGAAGGCTACTTGCCCTCCTTCTGTAAGGATTCTTCAGTAAGGAATTTGACAAATTACGGCGAGAGTTTGCCAAGTTATGGTTGATGCTTTGTAAGCGAGGCTGGTAAGGGGAGCTATTGGCAGTGAATGAGGGTGGGTGGCGAGACTAGTAGGGGAAGTTTGTGATCGTGAATGATGAGGAATTAGCGTGAGAGAAGGATGATTTAGTGGTGATACAGGGAGAGCTCGGTGCTGTGAGAGGGAGGGAGTGTGGGTGGGAGATAACGTTAGTAGGAGTTAATGTTGGGGGGGGAGTGTATGAAAAAAAGATTGAACGTGGGAAGAGGAAGCTAATGTGGAACGAATTAGGTAGTGAGGATGGAAGGAGGATGGAGATGTTTGTGATGGAGGAGAGTAGCTCGGTGCAGGGATTTAGCTGAGGTTGGAACACCTAACACGAGCCGAGCGCAAGTGAAGGGAGTCAGTGTGTGGGTGAGGGTGGAACTATCGCGGGTGGAGGGAGTCATCCTGGGTGGATGAAGGCATGGCAGATGGGTAGTCAGCGTGGGTGGAGAGAGCTAGAGCAGGGAGGGTGAGCTGCCGGGGAGGGAGCACCACGGTGGGAGAGTGTGTATCTCTCTTCCTGTGCTGCCATTGTCAGGCTGTCGTTCACGATGTCTCCCTCCGCCTCTGTCTTTTCTTCTCCGTCACGACATTGTCTCTGTGAGGTGAAGACACCTCTGTCTTGCACCTTCTTCTTCCCCTTATCCTTCCAATCAGTATTCGTCTTCATTCTGTCCTCTTGTCCCTTTTCTCTTCCTCACGTCTTCCCGGACTCTTTCCACTTCCCCAGAACAACTCTGGGTAAATCTGGAAAGAAATGCTGAAACTGAGAAGCAAATTAACATTATCTTGGACTTGTGAAATTATAATTAGGTTTCCCCTCAATTTGTTGCTATCTTTTTCGTCCTCTCTGAGGACAATACGAGACGAGAGTCTCCCTCACCTCCTGTGTGTGTGTGTGTGTGTGTGTGTGTGTGTGTGTGTGATCACTATTTTGGGTCTTACGAGAAGAAATTTTACATTCGTGTTAGTCTCTGGGGTGGGGGCGGGATGATGGAAATCCTCCCCTCCAGTTTTTACTTTTCCAAAACAAGAAACAGAGAAGGGGGCCAAGTGAGGATCTACCCTCTTATGCTTAGTCCTCTGTTTTGACGCTACACTCACTAACGCGGGAAATGGCGAATATGTGTGACAAAAATTGAAGAAAATAATGATACTGATAACAGAGATGATAATATTGATAATGATTATAGTAATAATGTTAATAATAATGATAATAATAGTAATGATAATAATAATAATAATAATAGTAATGATAATAATAATAATAATAATAATAATAATAATAATAATAATAATAATAATAATAATAAAAATAATGTTAATGATAATAATAATGATAATGATAATAATGATAATAATGATAATGATAATAATAATAATAATGATAAAAATGATAATGATAATAATAAAAATGATAATAATAATGATAATAATAATAATGATGATAATGATAATGATAATAACAATAATAATAATTATGATAATAATAATATTTATGATAATGATAATGATAATAATAATGAAAATAATGATAATAATAATAATAATAATAATAATAATAATAATAATAATAATAATAATAAGAATGATAATAATAATGATAATAATAATAATAATAATAATGATAATAATAATAATAATAATAGTAATAATAATAATGATAATAATGATGATAGTAGTAGAGAAAAATTTATTAAGAAATGAACAGGGAGACTATATGATAAATCGTAGGGTGGAGGTGTTAAGAGAAATTCTATCCGCAGATACAAAAGTTGAGGTTAATATGAAGTCTGTTAATACTAATTACTACCTGTATCCACAGTGCTTGAAGTAAATTTGTCAGCGATCTGGACGTATTCGTATGGGTTCCATGCCGATGTAGTGCCTAACTGCAACCTCGGGGACAAGGGATCTTGAATGGCAGGAAGTGACGCTGGCAAGAGATGTGAGGTAGCATTATCCCAGATTGTCGGATCAAATCAAGGTGGTGGTCGGAGAAAGGCGAGAGGGTCGGTGTTTTGAACACTCTTGATATGTGGTGGAGGAGGGACCGAGGATGATCCTGCTTTCTCCTTTCTGTGTCTTTCTTTCCTAATAGTCACTGTTGTGTCGTGGATAAGAACGAAGGCCAAACAGGGGAGGCGCTAGCGAGTCTGATAGGATGAAGTTGTGTAGACGTTCCTGGGGTTGGGTTGTACGGAGTCTGTCTTGACTCGACGAGGACTGTACAGACGATAGGTGGAAGATCTGACTAACGCGTTCCGTTTTGCTGGAAGTGGAAGCAAGAAGCTCGGTGGACCCTGGGACCTGGAGGCGAGCTAGGGTCTGGTGAGACAATAGGCTGTGGGACCTGGTTGGAAGCGAAGCTGACGTGCATGACAACAGCCTTTGTTTGGTTGACAGTGATGTTACTGGCGCTGGTCCAGTTTTGCAGGCTGCTGAGGGTCTTCTGGAGGGTGATATTGTTGGAAGAGCTGTTATCAACGCTGATACAAGTGAGGGAGTCGTCTGAGTACTTACATCGACAGTGTGTATCAAACAGGTAGTCTTTGCTTCTCTTTCATATTGCCGTGTGTTTGGGACTGCTTTTGTTTGTGTATTCCTCCTCACCTCCTCTTACAGAACTTGTGCACCTGTGTATAAGTGTATGTTCACGTGTGCCTGTTAGTGATCAATATGGTATTGTGTGACTTGCAGTTTTGGTTAGTGCTTGTATCCTTGTGTTTCTATACTTGCATACGTGTGAATGTGTATGTCTGTGCATATATATATATATATATATATATATATATATATATATATATATATATATATATATATATATATATATATATATATATATATATGTGTATATATATATATATATATATATATATATATATATATATATATATATATATATATATATATATATATATATATATATATATATATATATATATATATATATATATATGTATATATATAAACAAACAAATTAAACAACCATGGAGACATCACACACCCCTGCCACAAACCTACATTCACTGAGAACCAATCACTTTCCTCTCTTCCTACACGTACACATGCCTTACATCCTCGATAAAAACTTTTCACTGCTTCTAACAACTTGCCTCCCACACCATATATTCTTAATACCTTCCACAGAGCATCTCTATCAACTCTATCATGTGCCTTCTCCAGATCCATAAATGCTACATACAAATCCATTTGCTTTTCTAAGTATTTCTCACATACATTCTTCAAAGCAAACACCTGATCCACACATCCTCTACCACTTCTGAAACCACACTGCTCTTCCCCAATCTGTTTATGGAAGGGGTTGTTAGGGAGGTGAATGCAAGAGTTTTGGAAAGAGGGGCAAGTATGAAGTCTGTTGGGGATGAGAGAGCTTGGGAAGTGAGTCAGTTGTTGTTCGCTGATGATACAGCGCTGGTGGCTGATTCATGTGAGAAACTGCAGAAGCTGGTGACTGAGTTTGGTAAAGTGTGTGAAAGAAGAAAGTTAAAAGTAAATGTGAATAAGAGCAAGGTTATTAGGTACAGTAGGGTTGAGGGTCAAGTCAATTGGGAGGTGAGTTTGAATGGAGAAAAACTGGAGGAAGTGAAGTGTTTTAGATATCTGGGAGTGGATCTGGCAGCGGATGGAACCATGGAAGCGGAAGTGGATCATAGGGTGGAGGAGGGGGTGAAAATTCTGGGAGCCTTGAAGAACGTGTGGAAGTCGAGAACATTATCTCGGAAAGCAAAAATGGGTATGTTTGAAGGAATAGTGGTTCCAACAATGTTGTATGGTTGCGAGGCGTGGGCTATGGATAGAGTTGTGCGCAGGAGGATGGATGTGCTGGAAATGAGATGTTTGAGGACAATGTGTGGTGTGAGGTGGTTTGATCGAGTAAGTAACGTAAGGGTAAGAGAGATGTGTGGAAATAAAAAGAGCGTGGTTGAGAGAGCAGAAGAGGGTGTTTTGAAATGGTTTGGGCACATGGAGAGAATGAGTGAGGAAAGATTGACCAAGAGGATATATGTGTCGGAGGTGGAGAGAACGAGGAGAAGAGGGAGACCAAATTGGAGGTGGAAAGATGGAGTGAAAAAGATTTTGTGTGATCGGGGCCTGAACATGCAGGAGGGTGAAAGGAGGGCAAGGAATAGAGTGAATTGGAGCGATGTGGTATACCGGGGTTGACGTGCTGTCAGTGGATTGAATCGGGGCATGTGAAGCGTCTGGGGTAAACCATGGAAAGCTGTGTAGGTATGTATATTTGCGTGTGTGGACGTATGTATATACATGTGTATGGGGGTGGGTTGGGCCATTTCTTTCGTCTGTTTCCTTGCGCTACCTCGCAAACGCGGGAGACAGCGACAAAGCAAAAAAAAAAAAAAAAAAAAAAAAATATATATATATATATATATATATATATATATATATACATATATATATATATATATATATATATATATATATATATATATATATATATATATATATATATATATATATATATATATATATATATATATATATATATATCCCTGGGGATAGGGGAGAAAGAATACTTCCCACGTATTCCCTGCGTGTCGTAGAAGGCGACTAAAAGGGGAGGGAGCGGGGGGCTGGAAACCCTCCCCTCTCATTATTTTTTTTTTTAATTTTCCAAAAGAAGGAACAGAGAAGGGGGGCCAGGTGAGGATATTCCCTCAAAGGCCCAGTTCTCTGTTCTTAACGCTACCTCGCTAACGCGGGAAATGGCGAATTGTTTGAAAGAAAAAGATATATATATATATATATATATATATATATATATATATATATATATATATATATATATATATATATATATATATATATATGTGTGTGTGTGTGTGTGTGTGTGTGTGTGTGTGTGAGTGTGTGTGTGTGTGTGTGTGTGTGTGTGTGTGTGTGTGTGTGTGTGTGTGTGGTCAGGTGTGCGTATTTACGTACATGTATTCTCATATGATGTTTGTATTAGTATTTCTAGTGTTTATGTATACGTAAACAGCATTTCAGTGAGAGTATGGGTGAAGGGCACATATTATGGGGTAGGTGGAGGCAAGGATAGAGATCACAGTGGGTAAAAAGATGTCCTCCCGTCAAGAGGGAAGGAGGTCTAGGATTCATCAAATACATAATACAGAGTTACAGGATAGCAAGTGATGCTGACAACAACATAAGTAAAATATCTATGTAATGCAAAACAAATTTAAGGTATGTCATATATATATACAGAACATTTTGTCAACATTCAAATCACCTTGTATACACAAACACTTTACATATACACTGAGGCGTGTGTTTGGAATAGGACACAACATTTATATCAGTATGAGAAGTCAAAGGCATTACATGATGGTCATATAGTTACAGAATATATTGGCACTGGGCATGGTGTTAACGTTAATTGTAATACAAAGAGAGTCAAGGTACATTACACGCTGGCCATAGTAGTTGCAGAACGTGCTTGTAGTGGGCATGATTACACTGGTGTTTAGATAGCTCAGGACATGGCGAATTTTGGATACGGTGGTGGCCATAACCAGTAAACACAAATGATCGCAATTTTGCTGTAAACAAAGAAAAATATGTTTACCCATATTGAAACAGATAAAGAGCGCGGAAGGTGGAGAAATAGAAATAAAGAGAAAGAAACTGTTGATAGATTCACCAAACGTTTCAATATCGTGAAATAAGGCAGAATCCAGGATATACGAAAACGAATTAGAAAAAATGATTACTCTTTTCTAATTTGTTTTTTCTCTAATCATGATGAGAGAGAGAGAGAGAGAGAGAGAGAGAGAGAGAGAGAGAGAGAGAGAGAGAGAGAGAGAGAGAGAGAGAGAGAGAGAGAGAGAGAGAGAGGAAAGCGAAAGCGTTAACCCTGAAAAAGGTGTCATGGGATGTGAGAACCAGGAGGAATAGTTACGAGGCAAGAGAAGACGACCAATAAAAAGACCTTTTTAACGGTGGTCAAAGTGATTTATCAACTACTAAAAAGTCACTTCCATTAGTGAAGTGTTCCGACTGATTTCTCCAAGGAAACATATATTCCCCGGCTGTCACCTTGAGGGCCAGCGCGATAACACCAGTTCTTAAACGGCACTTGAGGAATAGGTGGAGGTGGAGGTGGAGGAGAAGGTGACGGAGGAGGAGGAAGAGGTTGAGGGTCACACAGGACCCCTGTAGACCGGAGATCTTTATTTAACGTTTTTATTTCCGCACTGCAGTCGGCAGAGGGTAAACAAGCGAGGAGTAAGACCGGTGTTGGGACGAACTTCTTAGAAAGGTTGACTGTTCGAGTATGCAGCATACTGACAGCCTTGCCCAGAGTGGCTTATATACCTGTTGGTTGGCGGTGAGGAGGTTCTGGAGACCTAGCGAGGTCGAAGGCTGAGTGTTGGGGGAAGTGGGGGAGGGTGGGTAAGCTTAGCTCTAAGTGCTGCTGCAGGAGCTGGAGTAGGAGCGGCAGGAGCAGTAACAATATCAGTAGCGGAATATACAGCCGCTGCAGCGATATTAGCCGGGAAGGTGCGGTGCTCACGGGCACCTGCAAGGGAATTATGAGCAGGAATGTGAGCATATACTGAAGCGTTAGGAGCCAGGGGCAAGCAGGGCGGCTCCACAGTCCCTGCCCTCGCCACTGCCAGTGGCTAAGTGTCATGGGAAACCGTTTGAGAGAAAACAGAGGTCAAGGTAACGAGTAACAGCAGTAGCAAGGCAAGGACTATTGAGCCAGTATCAGGGGTGACCGTACGTAACTACGAGGGGAGAACAGAAACTGAAAATAGAAACTGTGATTGAAATAAATTCAAGGAACAGGGGTAATAGAAGGAGTTGTAAGGAATAACAGAAGTGTTCTTCACTGACATAATCGTCAGGGTAATACAAAAACAACCACAGCAGTAGGATAATCAGCCCCTGCGTGACACTTGACATAACAGGAAGAGGAGCGACAGTCGCCAACAGTAGCAGTATCGTACTTAGAAGTGACAGAGGCAGAAGTAGTAGTAGTAGTATCACACTTAACAACAACAACAACAACAACAGCGATAGCAGTATCAAAACGGCAGAGTGTCATACTTGTCAAGAAGCAGTAGCAAACTTGTCATTACCAGTAGCAGTATCATTCTTGACACTGACAACGGCAGCAACGGTAACAGCATCACACTTAATAGTGACAGCGGTAGAAACAGCAGTAGTGTCACACTTGACAGTGACAGCAACAGCAACAGTAACAGTAACAGTGACAACGGCAGCATTTTTGACAGTGATAATGGTACCAATAGCATTAAGAGAGTTTCGGCAACAGCAGCAGTGCGTGTTGCAGCAGCAGCAGCAGCGTCAGCAGCAGTGACAACGACAGAGGCGATGTTATTGATTGTAGATATTACTTTGTTCTTGGGTCGGTGTTTACCCCCTCCGGCACCTGGTGCTCGCTCGCGGGCTTCGTTGGTTCGTTTGGAGGTTCTGGGTCTTCACCTCTGTTCTGTATCTTGCTACTTTCCACCTCTTTTATATAACTCGTTAACGTAGTACGTGTCAATGGTAGTTCTTTTCTGAGACATTCAAGTTATGTGAGTCGTTGATCATAATCTTTGACTCATATCTCTGTCGCATCCCTTTAGCTCAAAGGTTTCATTTCTAGAGCTTTTCTTCTGACTTGTCCAGAGCTTGCTGGTTCCCTCTGCGTGCTTTCTGTGTAAGTCTCTGGGGAATGACAGCTTCAGTTCCAGGGAGTCGTGTTTCGGTCCCTACACTCGTAGCTCGTTCACAGGACTTATCCTCAGGGCTTCCTGTCCCGTACACAAAACAATGGATATAGATTTATGGTTGAGTAAATAGAGTAGTAATGAGACGACTGTGTACAGAGAGGGCGAGAGAAAGAGTTAAAAATTTTGTTCTGACACATATTCCCATCAATACTTAGCTATCTATCACCTGTCCCTTCCCTAATGAACTTCCTACTGCATATGGTCGACCAACAGACTCCGGTAACAAGGTACGAGAGACGCAGGAGTGGTTTCAATAGCGTGATTTCACTCAGATCCTGTAGAGGACACCTGCTGACCAATGAAACGCGATTTATTAATATTTCTGGTCGACAGCGTCATTCAATAAGGTAATGGAAGCTTGTCTTCGCTTCTCTCTCTCTCTCTCTCTCTCTCTCTCTCTCTCTCTCTCTCTCTCTCTCTCTCTCTCTCTCTCTCTCTCTCTCTCTCTCTCTCTCTCTCTCTCTATTTGTCTTCCTGTTTCAGGAAGATTGTTACTATTGGGAGCTTTGGCAGGAAGTTCTCCTCCACTGTTAGGTGTTGGGGCAGGAAGGTTCCACTAGCAGAAGCTGGGGCGTGAAGGTTCCCATCGTCTCGGGCTAGGGCATGAAAACCTCGCTGTTCGGAGCTGCAACAGGATGGTTGTCATTGTCAGGAGATGAGTCAAGAATGTCTCCATTCTCAAGGGGTTCGGCAGTGGGTTGTTCGCCTTCACGGGGTTCAGGAGGAAGGCTTTCTCCGCTGTTCAAGGCTACAGCGGAAAGGTCTCCGCTCTCAAGGATTGCGGCAGGAGTGTCTCGATATCCCGTGCTGGAGGAGGAAAGTCTCCGATGTTATGAGCTTGTGGCAGGAAGTCGCCGCTATCACCGCCTGCGGAAGGAAGATCCTCACTGTCATGAGCTGAGGCAGAAAGGTCCCTACTGTCAGGGGCTGCGGCAGGAGGGTCTCCATCGACACGAGCGGCAGCAGGAAGGTTTCCCGTGCCAGGAGCTGCGGCAGGAGAGTGAATTATCACGAACTGCGGCAGGAAGGTCTCTGTAGTCACGATTTGCAGTAGGAACGTTTCCCTAGCTATGAGCTGCAGCAGAAGGGAATCCAGGTACAGGAAAGTCGCCACCATCCGAAGCAGCGGGAGGCAGCGCTCATCAATTAGCCACCGTTTAAAAAATTAATCTTTCGATTTCCCCATCTTAAGACAACACTCTTCCAAGTCCCACCTCTCCACCTAACCACATTTTCGTACTCCCACCACCTGCCCACACTTCACCCTCCTCTTAACACCTCCCCCAACCACTTACCGACGCCTACTTTCCTTCCTATATTTCTTTACGTTCATCTTCCCCCAACCAACAACCCTTTCCACCCACACCCACATACTTTCCCAAACTCTCTTAAGCCAGTCTACCAGGTCCGCTTCCCCATACACGCTTACCTTTCTAACTCCACATACAACGCGCAACTTCCCATGGTAGGCAGCTAGTGGTTGGCAACCTCCGATTGGGGAGGTATATAACCGGTACTACCAGCATGGGTACTGGGATGATCATACACGGCCACCTGGTGACCCAGCGCTTCAGTAGCTGTCAAGCGTCACTCCTTTGGCCCACGCAACTTTCTTGTCTTTCGGCCTCACCCATACGTGGGCTGTTGGCATTCAAACATACACTCTCTCCACCTCCTACATAACAACTGACAACATGAAGCTCGCATGACACGTTTCTTAGAATTCTACATTTTCTTCCGGTGAGCGCTACATGCTTGCCCTGCCATGGCGAATTCTCGTAAATACTCGTAAATAATTAAATACCCATCATATTTCCCTGTGAGTCTCTCTTGCGTCTTCCGTCACTCTGGACCTCTATCTCATCCTCCCTCATTCTGAGCCTCCCTTCTTCCTCCCTCACCTTAAAGCTCTCCCTTATCCTTCCTCACTCCCAGCCTCCACTCATCCATCCTCACTTCGAGCCTCCCCTTACCTTCCCTCATTCTCAACCTCACCCTGATTTTCCCTCACTCATAACTTTTCCCTCATCCCCCCTCACCCTCAACCTCCCTTTCACCCTACTTCTCTTTGAGCCTCTCTCACATCCCTCCTAGTTATGAACTTTTGCTATCTTCCTCAGTTTAATCCTACATTTATCTTCCCTTATTGTGAACCTCTCCCCATCCTTCTTCATTCTTTACTGTGAACCTATCCCTCATCCTCCCTAACTGTGAGCCTCACTCTGAACTTTCCCCACATATTCCCCTTCTGAACTTTCTCCTCATCGACCTTCACTCTAAGCCTCTCTCCCATCTCCCCTCATTATGAACCAGACCCTCACCCTCCCTCATTCTGAGCATCTCTCCCATCTTCCCTTCCTCTGAACTCCTCTTCATCCTCCTTCACTCCAAACCTTTCCTTTATCTTCCCTCACTCTGAGCTCCTCCTCACTCTGAACCTCGACAGCATACTCCCTCACACTGAACCTTCTCCTCACTCTAACCCGCCCCCTCGTCCTCCCTCCCCTGTACCTTCACCTCCCGGCCTCTTCGGCCTCTCTTAATCAAAACAAACTTGGGGTCTTATTCCCGTCGTCACGGAAGGACTGGCAGGAATTTCTTGGCCTCACGCGAGGTCCTCTGGTGGCAGCGAGACTCCCACCGTGGCCCACCACGGTCACGTCAGGAGTGAAACAATTTCTTGGTTGGAGGAAAGGAATTTTGTTGCTATCATTCGTCCCCAGATTGTGACCAGGTTTTCCTGACTCATTGTATGTAGGAAATATTGTTATTCACAGAGGTGTTCATATGCGCGTACATAAGAGACTATTAACGATGACATGCGATATATATATATATATATATATATATATATATATATATATATATATATATATATATATATATATTATTATTATTATTTCTATTTTGCTTTGTCGCTGTCTCCCGCGTTTGCGAGGTAGCGCAAGGAAACAGACGAAAGAAAATGGCCCAACCCACCCCCATACACATGTAAATAAATACACATCCACACCCGCAAATATACCTACCTATACATCTCAATGTACACATATATATACACAAACAGACACATACATATATACCCATGCACACAATTCACACTGTCTGCCTTTATTCATTCCCATCGCCACCTCGCCACACATGGAATACCATCCCCCTCCCCCCCTCATGTGTGCGAGGCAGCGCTAGGAAAAGACAACAAAGGCCCCATTCGTTCACACTCAGTCTCTAGTTGTCATGCAATAATGCCCGAAACCACAGCTCCCTTTCCACATCCAGGCCCCACACAACTTTCCATGGTTTACCCCGGACTCTTCACATGCCCTGATTTAATCCACTGACAGCACGTCAACCCCGGTATACCACATCGATCCAATTCACTCTATTCCTTGCCCGCCTTTCACCCTCCTGCATGTTCAGGCCCCGATCATTCAAAATCTTTTTCACTCCATCTTTCCACCTCCAATTTGGTCTCCCACTTCTCCTCGTTCCTTCCACCTCCGACACATATATCCTCTTGGTCAATCTTTCCTCACTCATTCTCTCCATGTGCCCAAACCATTTCAAAACACCCTCTTCTGCTCTCTCAACCACGCTCTTTTTATTTCCACACATCTCTCTTACCCTTACATTACTTACTCGATCAAACCACCTCACACCACACATTGTCCTCAAACATCTCATTTCCAGCACATCCACCCTCCTGCGCACAACTCTATCCATAGCCCAGGCCTCGCAACCATACAACATTGTTGGAACCACTATTCCTTCAAACATACCCATTTTTGCTTTCCGAGATAATGTTCTCGACTTCCACACATTCTTCAAGGCTCCCAGGATTTTCGCCCCCTCCCCCACCCTATGATTCACTTCCGCTTCCATGGTTCCATCCGCTGCTAGATCCACTTCCAGATATCTAAAACACTTTACTTCCTCCAGTTTTTCTCCATTCAAACTTACCTCCCATTTGACTTGACCCTCAACCCTACTGTACCTAATAACCTTGCTCTTATTCACATTTACTCTTAACTTTCTTCTTTCACACACTTTACCAAACTCAGTCACCAGCTTCTGCAGTTTCTCACATGAATCAGCAAATAGCGCTGTATCATCAGCGAACAACAACTGACTCACTTCCCAAGCTCTCTCATCCACAACAGACTTCATACTTGCCCCTCTTTGCACAAGTCTTGCATTCACCTCCCTAACAACCCCATGCATAAACAAATTAAACAACCATGGAGACATCACACACCCCTGCCGCAAACCTACATTCACTGAGAACCAACCACTTTCCTCTCTTCCTACACGTACACATGCCTTATATATATATATATATATATATATATATATATATATATATATATATATATATATATATATATATATATATATATATATATATATATATATAATCTATTTTTCATACTATTCGCCATTTCCCGCGTTAGCGAGGTAGCGTTAAGAACAAAGGACTGAGCCTTTCGTGGGACATTCTCACTTGGCCCCCTTCTCTGTTCTTCTTTTGGAAAATTAAAAAACGAGAGGAGAGGATTTCCAGCCCCCCCCCCCCCTTTTTTAGTCGCCTTCTACGACACGCAGGGAATACGTGGGAAGTATTTTTCTCCCTTATCCCCAGGGATAATGTATATATATATATATATATATATATATATATATATATATATATATATATATATATATATATATATATATATTTCATACTATTCCCCATTTCCCGGATTAGCGAGGTAGCGTTAAGAACAGAGGACTGGGCCTTTGAGGGAATATCCTCACCTGGCCCCTTCTCTGTTCCTTCTTTTGGAAAAAAAAAAAATGAGTGGGGAGGATTTCCAGCCCCCCGCTCCCTTCCCTTTTAGACGCCTTCTACGACACGCAGGGAATACGTGGGAAGTATTCTTTCTCCCCTATCCCCAGGGATAATATATATATATATATATATATATATATATATATATATATATATATATATATATATATATATATATATATATATATTATATATATATGAAGGTGAAATTGCACTTCAGTACGAGTTCATACAATTCATATAACGTAATTTTTCTACATATGTGGCGCGACATGTTTCGTGGAGACAATCCACCTCATCAGGTGCCAGTACTTAGCAGAGTTATCTACATCCCAACATCACACTAGATTCCTGCCGTGCAACACCAATCCTTATAAGTTTAGTTTTTGGACATATTCTCTTTTAAACCTCTCTTCACTCATTTTCTCCATTTGTCCAAACCATTTTGGCACAATGTCTTCAGCTCTCTTAACCATACTCTTTTGCCACAACTTCTCTTGCTCTTTTTCATTCACCCAATCAAACCAGCTCACACCACATATTGTCCTCAAACATTTCACTTCCAACACATTCAACCTCCTCCGCACATCCTCATCTATAGCCAATGCTTCGCATCCATATAACAGTTAGAACCACCATATCTTCAAAAATAACCATTTTTGCCATCCCAGATAACGATTTCCCTTTCTACACATTCTTCCATGTTCACTGGGCTTTACTTCCTCACCCACCCTTTGACTCACTTCCGCTTCCAATGATCCATTTGCCGCCATGTCCACTCCCAGATATTGAAAACACTTCACTTCCTTCAATTTTTCTCCATTCAAACTCACACCCCATCTGACCTATCCCCCTACCTTGGTAAACCCAATAACCTTCCTGTTGTTATTCACATTTACTCTCAACTTCCTTCTTTTACACACTCTTCCAAACTCAGTCACCAACTTCTGCATTTTCTCACTGGAATCTGCCATCAGTGCTGTGTCATCAGCAAAAAAGAAGAAAAAAGAACCAGAACTGATCCACTTTTCAAGCCCCCTCAACCCTTACAGACTGCTTGCTTGTCCCTTTTTTCCAAGACTCTTGCAACTACCTCTCTCACCACCCCGTCCATAAACAAATTCAACAGCCATGGTGACATCACACACCCCTGCCTCAGACCAACCCTCGCTTAGAACAATTCACACTCCTCTCTTCCTGCTCGCACACATGCCTTATACCTTTTATAAACTCTTCTTAATGCTTCAAGCAGCTTTCCTCCCTCGCTATATATTCTTCAAATCTTTCACATGGCATAATGCCACATACAGATCCTACTGTTTCTGATAGTATTTCTCACACACATTCTTTTAAGCAAACACCTGACTCACACATCCTGTACTACTTTTGAAACCACACTGTCCCTCCCAATCTGATGATCTGTATGTTCCCTTACTCTCCTCTTAATCACTATTCTCCTGCACAACTTGCCAGATACATGAAATAAACTTATACCTCTATAGTTTGAACTCTCGCCTTTATCCACTTTCCTTAACATATGGGCACCCTACATGCTTTCCACCAATTCTAAGGCACCTCACCATTATCCATACATATAATGAAAATCCAAACCAACCAATCAACAACACAGTCATCCCCTTTCTTAAGAAATTCAACTAGAATAACATCCACTCCAGCCGCCTTTCCACATTTCATCTTACATAAGGCTCTCAGCAGCTCTTGTTTTTCACCAAAACACTCTCCTTGACTCTCTCATTTCGCATACCATCCCGATCCAAACATCCTACATCTGCCACCCATTCATCAAAAACATTCAACAGTCTTTCAAAATACTCAATTCATTTCCTCCTCTTTTCATCACTACTGGTTACCATTTCTCCCATTTGCCTTCAATGATATTCACATTTGCTCTCTTGTTTTTCTCCGCTGTTAACCTCCTTCCAAAATATCATCTTAAGTTTACGGATACTCGCTCACCCTAAATTTTACTTGTCCTCTTTTACAAACCCTGTGCCTCTCTCTTGACCTGGTGCTTTCTCTAAGACTTCTCTCAATGATTTACACTCCTTCCCTGTATCACCCAAATACCTCTCTTTTCTCTTTCACCAGCAACTTTACTTCGTCATTCCACCAATCACTACCCTTTTCAATCTGCCCACCTCTCACCTTATGCTTGCCATACGCATCTATTGCATATGTCAGCACTGCTTCAATAAATAGCCCTTATCCCTCACCCACCCCTTTCACTTCGTTTACTCTCACCTTTTGAAATTGTACTCTCAGTCTCCCCTGATATTTCTTCACATAGGTCTCTTTACCAAGCAAATTTACTGTCACCATTCTCTTTTTACCCATAATGTTTCCTCTTTTCCGAAAACTTCTACAAATCTTCACCCTCGCCTCCATAAGGTAATGATCAGACATCATGCCAGCTGCCCCTCTCAGCATATTCACATCCAAAAGGGTCTCTTCGCTCGCCTATTAATTTGTATGTAATACAGTTAAGCTCGCTGACCATTTGTCCTACTCTTTTAATGTATACTTATGTATGTACCCCTTTTTATACCAGATATTCCCAATCGCAAGTCCTTGTTCTTAGAACACACAGCTTCCGCTCACCAGTCCTATTTCCGCATACAACTCGATAAGCTGTTCACTATTTCCATTCATAATACTGAATACCCCATGCCCCCCAGTTATACCCTCAGCTGCCACATTACTCGCCTGTGCATTTCAATTGACCATCATTGATACTGCTGACACACACACTACGCTGCTTCCAAAACACTTGCCTCTCATGATTTATCTTCTCATGGCCCGGTGCAAAAGCATTATCATTATCATTATCATTATTATTATTATTATCATTTTTGCTATTATTATTATTGTTATCATCATCATTATTATTATTATTATTATTATTATCATTATTATTATTATTATTATTATTAGTATTATTATCATTATTATTATTATTATTATTATTATTATTATTATTATCATTATTATTATTATTATTATTATTATTATTATTATTATTATTATTATTATTATTATTATTATTATTATTATTGTCATTATTGTTATTACTATTATTATTATTATTATTATTATTATTATTATTATTATTATTATTAATATTATTATTATTATTATTATTATTATTATTATTTTTTTTTCATACTATTCGCCATTTCCCGCGATAGCGAGGTAGCGTTAAGAACAGAGGACTGGGCCTTTGAGGGAATACCCTCTCCTGGCCCCCTTCTCTGTTCCTTCTTTTGGAAAATTAAAAAAAAAAAAAAAAAAAAACGAGAGGGGAGGATTGTTATTATTATTATTATTATTATTATTATTATTATTATTATTATTATTATCATTATTATCATTATTGTTATTACTATTATCATTATTACTATTATTATTATTATTATTATTATTATTATTATTATTATTATTATTATTATTATTATTATAAAAAGAAGAAATGGGTATGTTTGAAGGAATAGTGGTTCCAACAATGTTGTATGGTTGCGAGGCGTGGGCTATGGATAGAGTTGTGCGCAGGAGGATGGATGTGCTGGAAATGAGATGTTTGAGGACAATGTGTGGTGTGAGGTGGTTTGATCGAGTGAGTAACGTAAGGGTAAGAGAGATGTGTGGAAATAAAAAGAGCGTGGTTGAGAGAGCAGAAGAGGGTGTTTTGAAGTGGTTTGGGCACATGGAGAGGATGAGTGAGGAAAGATTGACCAAGAGGATATATGTGTCGGAGGTGGAGGGAACAAGGAGAAGAGGGAGACCAAATTGGAGGTGGAAAGATGGAGTGAAAAAGATTTTGTGTGATCGGGGCCTGAACATGCAGGAGGGTGAAAGGAGGGCAAGGAATAGAGTGAATTGGAGCGATGTGGTATACCGGGGTTGACGTGCTGTCAGTGGATTGAATCAAGGCATGTGAAGCGTCTGGGGTAAGCCATGGAAAGCTGTGAAGGTATGTATATTTGCGTGTGTGGACGTATGTATATACATGTGTATGGGGGGGGTTGGGCCATTTCTTTCGTCTGTTTCCTTGCGCTACCTCGCAAACGCGGGAGACAGCGACAAAGTATAGAAAAAAAAAAAATTATTATTATTATCATTATTATTATTATTACTTATCCCTGGGGATAGGGGAGAAAGAATGCTTCCCACGTGTTCCCTGCGTGTCGTAGAAGGCGACTAAAAGGGAAGGGTGCGGGAGGCTGGAAATCCTCCCCCTCTCGTTTTTTTTTTTTTTTTTTCCAAAAGAAGGAACAGAGAAGTGGGCCAGGTGAGGATATTCCCTCAAAGGCCCAGTCC
>NC_092236.1:24254319-24261819 GCF_036320965.1 Panulirus ornatus
AGGGCTTATCCATATATGCATAGCGTTAATGACATGGCCTTGACTAGGGCATTCAATTGCCCATACCATCTTAGCTAACGCAAAAAAAAAAAAGAGAAAGCATTACCTCAAATTACCATTTCCACTGCGTTTGCAAGAAACCACATTTGGCTTTGGAGTCACAATGCCAACCTCTGTGTCCCCAAGGTTGACAATTCCAGCAGAAACGCTCCCTCCCGATGGGGCATAAGGCGTTCCACCTCACAGGGTACACTGCTGGGAATGTAGTAGAGCTTTTCCTGTGCCTGTCAAGTTAGCATGAAATTTAAAACTTCTGTATCAAGAATTTAAGGTTTTGAAATGCAGATAAGTGTTCTCTCTCTCTCTCTCTCTCTCTCTCTCTCTCTCTCTCTCTCTCTCTCTCTCTCTCTCTCTCTCTCTCTCTCTCTCTCTCTCTCTCTCTCTCTCTCTCTCTATCTCTTTCTGTGTGCGTGTGTGTGTGTGTGTGTGTGTGTGTGTGTGTGTGTGTGTGTGTGTGTGTGTGATTACATATTTTTACTGAACTGGGAGGGAGTGTTACATTCGTGGGCCCCCATCTCTTGAACATACAATGGTACGTCCTCTGGCTGCTCTATCCCTACATCTCTCAAAGATCTCTTCACTGTTTATGCCATCAATCTGCCCCGGTCTTCCCTCTCTCATCTCTCTTCTAAGGTGGGCAATTTTGAATTCTCCATCATCTCCCTGTAACTCAAGTGTTTTGATTCGGGTACCATCTTTGTTTTCCTCCTTTGGACCTTATCTATTAGTTCTTTGTGCCTCGGTAGGAGTGTTGATCAAACTTGAGAAGAATATTTTAGTTTTAGCATTATTCAAGATATGCATAAACAGCTTGCAAGATATTTCCTTATCCATACACTTGTAAACTATTCTAATATTTGCTGGCAGACAGTTTGTCTCCTTGACTATTCTCCTAATGTGGAATCCTGACGACAGAATACGGACGATGTCGATTTCCATGCCCTTCTCATACACATGTTACTGCTCAACGGGCCGTCAACAGTCAAAGGCCAGTGTCAGACCAACTGCGGTCGGACAATCTCACAAACTAATCCTGCTAAACAGTAATCATATTAAGGTCTTTCTTAATCTTATCTCATCCTCATTACCTTACGTTTGGTTTGAATTTGATCAGCCATGTATCAGATCAATTTTGTGATATGTTTACATTTCCTCATAAGCTGACTCAATCCTCCTCACTTTTTATTTCCCTCATCCTTGACATCATCTACGGACATATCCAGGTAGGAAGGAGTCCATGCCTTCAGGCAAGTCATTTATTTACACGGATCACGAAGATTAATGTTCCCAGAACAGAGCCATGTGTTACTCCACTCACCGAGGGAGGTTCCTCCTCATTCCTACCTGGTGATCCAGCTTCTCAATCAGCCTCCCATGACTTACAGAAGCAGTTGGAAAAGGACTGACACAGGAGTCAAAAGTTCTTCGATAAGCATGTTTTGACTATATATATATATATATATATATATATATATATATATATATATATATATATATATATATATATATATATATATATATATATATATGATAAAGAAAGGAAGAATGAAGAGACACAGAAAGTTATAAGGGCACCGTTCATGGAAGAATTTGAAGTACCGAGGTAATTCGTGTAACATGTCATTTAACCACGTAATTATTGTTGTATAATACGACATAATTTTGACTTACTGTAGCGGGTTGCTCTACACCCCAGCATTAATTCTAATTCATGTATTGCCAAATTACATTCTTTGCCATTATACGAGAACAGAGACCGACTGGCGAGCCTGGTCATGATGTGGCCAGTAACCACTTGGTCAGGACTTCATGTAATATTTCGCCAGACCGTCGTGGCTCTGTGGTCTTCATCAGAACTTCATTGGTCAGGTCATGTGATACCTTGTGACCTCATGTTCGGCTACCAAGTGACTTCTGACTTCCTGGGTAGGCTTACATGTGGCTTGTGACCTGTCCAAGTTTTCAAGTGGCCACGTTGTCGTATGTTCAAGCGACTCATAAACATCTGATCAGGTTTCTAGGTGACCTGTTACCGCTTGCCATCACCAATTGACCAGTATCAATAATGAACCATGACCTCCTTTTTAGGTCTTCAGGTAACCCATAACCACCGAGTCACATTCGGCTATTGACTCGAGACCATCTGGTGAAGACAAGTGACCTGTCACAGCTTGATCAAGGTCTAGGTGCGAGAGTGATGGCGAGAACCTCTCCTGTGCAACAAGTGACTCAAGGAATCGGTAGCTTGCGGTCACATGGACTGGGCTCACCTTCTCATAAGAACTGTATCAGTAGAACTTGGACTACACAAGTGTCGTGGTGGGTTGTAGCAGAAGGACCACGTAAGGAAGTTGATACATTAGAGACTGGCTGAGAACAACCCAGGAACTGAGGTCATCAGATGATGTGATAGAAGTGTACGTTTGCAAGACTGAAAATCTTAGCTTTGTTGTTGTGCTCATGAATACATCACAACATGGGAAACTACAGGAATGTGCCGACATGTAACCAACAAATATGATTCATATTGTCCTCTCCTGAATGAAGTCCTTCTTGGAGACTTCAGACTCCCTCAATGAAGATAGAAATGGATAGGAACCAACATCGTCTATGATAACCTCTGGTGAATTGTGTAGGAGAATCGTTGCACAAGAAGGGAACTCTTTGGAGCATACGAGAAATCCACTACAACCCAGCTAATGACAAAGCAACCAGGAGGGATAATACATGGGTTGTGATCTACATAGATTATATAGCCGTGTTTTGAAACATGGTCACCATCTGAAATACAGTATATATCCTAAATCAGAGCAACATACCATGCACCAACACAAAAAGATATTGAAAAATGTTACTTAGACAGTAGATCAAGAGAATAAGTGTGGAATGAATAGTAAAGTGTCTGCAATACAGTGAGTAGAAGTTTTTAAATGGTATATTACAGGGACACTTCCGTCATGCATTATTGGGAATCGCAAATAGTCTATATTCTGTGAAGTGCAGAAATACCCCTCTAGGAGTAGGTAAAGAGGAACAACAGACTACAGACTCTCATGGAGAGAAGCAGTTTGCTTTGCAGAGAAGAAAACGTCAGAAAACTGAAAAATATTGACTCAAAACTTAGAACTTTATAGAGAAACAAAAAGGGATTCCTGTTAACAATATGGACATAAAATGAACAAAAAATATTAGTATGCAGAGATTAGATCGAGTTCTTCAAGTACCGTCACCCGTTAAGAAAACGGTTGGGCTTCGAGACGATCATTGATAGTATGTACAGGTCAGCTGCCCACAAGCAAACTACTGATGCTCTGTCTTTCATACTGAAGTGCGAATGTTTTTTTTTTCTGATCAGCAGCATTTTCCAAAGACAGATCCTAGTGCTGTCTAAGAGAACCCAAGTCTGACTCACATATCCCACATTCTGTGAAGAAGTGAAGCAAACTCATTTCAAAAAGCCAAAACTAAAATCGCCATATGAGTATCTGAGAGAGTCCTAAGATGGAAATAATTGACACTATTTTGTCTTATACTTAGCACATCCTTGGGGCACAGGGCTTCATGTCCCCCTCGACAACTCGATCGCTCTACCATGGTTTTAGAGGCACTGAAAAACTACGAAACGCTCTTGTAGCATACAGAGACTTTGCAGATCCTTAAACGAATGTACGTGGCACACAAGATGCATGAAATGGGAATGACTGGTACTTCCTGAAAAAGAGATAACATCTTGTAAGCCAGGGTGATTCCTGGTGTTTTCACGGTGGAAAAGATTTTCAGATTACTACATCTCTGCCGTTTCTTGTTCTCATATCAGATATACCTACAGACACAGACCACATTGCGGATAATACCGGGATAATAAGCATGAAAATCTCATACATAAAAGATAACGACAGATTGCAATGGAACATCAGTCAAATCAACCTCCGGGTCATAGAGAATAATATGTTATGTAATTGAACAGCTTCAATTGCTTCATTATAACGAAAATGAAAAAAGAGAAAGAAATACCACAGAAAAACTAGATATGCACAAATACTGCTGCATCACGGAAGTGAACTGTAAAAGGTTGTGGGGGTAATTATGTCAGGTCATTGTACCTTCAGTAAGAGAAGCAAACCCGGGGATGTCACTCTTCATGGCAGACTGAGGTGTGGTGACATCCCCTCTCTAGGAAGGTGAGGTGGAATACATACAGCGATACTTCATAACCTGAAGTGGCTACCTTAAAGAAGGGGTGTGGACACCCTCCCCTGGTCAGATCACCTAACCATGTGAGCTCGACCTTCCTGGTCAGGTCAACTCACTGACGCTGATACGCTTATAAGCAGTTGCAATTTACTATTATCATTATCATTATTATCATTATCATCATTATTATTGTTATTATCATCATTATTATTGTTATCATTATTATTATCATCTTTATCATTATCATTATCATTATCATTATTGTTCTTCTTTCTTTCAAGCCATTCGCCATTTCCCGCGTTAGCGAGGTAGCGCCAAGAACAGAGGACTGGGCCTTTTTTGGAATATCCTCACCTGGCCCCCTCTGTTCCTTCCCTTGTTGTTGTTATTATCATCATCATCATTATTATCATCATTTTCATTATCATTATTATTATTATTATTATTATTATTATTATCATTCTTATTATTATATTATGATTATTATTATTATTATTATTATTATTATTATTATTATTATTATTATTATTATTATTATTATTACTATTATTACTATTATCATTATTATTATAATTATTATTATCATTATTTTATTATCATTAGTATTATCATTATTATCATTATCGGAGGGATTATGTGTCTCATAAATGCTGGACTTCGTCTTAAATGAAACTATTTGACTCCTGTTTATGTAATTTGAGATAATAATGCGACTGAACCATTATTTTTTTCTGCATGAAGAAAGTCTCCATCGCTTTGTCAGGATCATAAGTTAATGTCATGTAATGTTTTAATGAGAGCGTGAAACTGTTACATAGTTTTGTCCATTAATTGCACATTGATGTACTCATGTGATTACAGCTTTTCTGTCATTAGTGTTTCCCACAGAAGTATAGCATGATAGTCGTTGGTCCGTGGAGAAGGAGGTATACGAGACGTAACTCACATGTTTGGTGGTTAAGGAAGGAAGATATTAGAGACAATGTGAGCAGAAATAATGAAGCAGACGAACGCTTGATGGTCGGAGCCGGTGTTCAAGACCTCTGCCTAAGACAAATAGCTTATTGTAACAACTTACAACAAAGACCTTCATTTTCTCCCCCAGACGTAGTAATCTCAACTTTCACATTGAGAAAAAGATATTTTCAATGACTCTTTGTGATGAAATGTTCGTGACTTGTACTCTGAGGGAAAACAGTCACTTTAAAGATGCATGATTCCCAGTTTGTGCTGAAGAAGAAGGAACTCTTTTCCCTTAAATTAGTATATCGAAATTCTTTATAACAAAGGGGTTTTCAGTTCTATCAAAATTCCTGTCTCCTACAGAAGACTGGAATAAATTCTCCAAAGGGTTGAAATTCCTCGTTTCTGTATACGACAGAGTCTCTTTCAGGCCCCTCTTAAGATGAAGCCTCCTTGTCTTCTACTCAAGATAAAGTCCTCATTCGCTCAAAGGTGAGGTATTCCGAACTTCTGCTTAAAACAGAGAACTTAATTTTCTCTTACAATTAAGTGCCCCAAACTCCAACTTACGACGAAGACCTTCTCGATTCCCTTTTCAGATGAGCACTCCTAACTTCTCCAGTAAGACTTCTAACTCACTCCCGCCTCCGCATCTCTCTAGTATAAGAAGAGGGCGTCTTATTCTCCACTTCCACTCATAAACAAGCACTCTTTACCACTCGAGTGAGACAAACCATCTCTCAAGTCCCTTGTATGAGAAAGCGTTCCACAATTAACCTTTCCTCTTCAGGAAGACATAGCACTCTCCTCTTCATACACCCCGTGAGAAGACGAAATCTCTTTCCTCTCCAGGAAGACAAGGGTAAGAGAAGACAGTAAATAGTTTTGCTTCTTTCCGTCATGCTACCTGTTGGAATTTGAGGCTGAATAGATTTCTTAACATCGAGTACCAGCACAAAATAATTTAATTCATCACTGTATCATTTATTTCCTAGCTTGAAGATCAAGCAACGGCTGATTAGTTCATTTGTCGAGATTTGCTATTAACTAGTTGTTTGACAGTTAGTTGATGAGTCAGTAATATGACTTCTTATTCTGTCATTACTGCCTGCTTATCTTCTATGTGGCCGAATTGGCTTGACGCCTCTTCTAGGTTTGAATCCGACTTTATATATATATATATATATATATATATATATATATATATATATATATATATATATATATATATATATATATATATATATATATATATAATCATCTCCCATAGATTACCAGTGGAGACCCCGTTGCTCACCAACGCGAGACGAAGGGTATTTGATTATTTGATTACATAGTACTCGAATAGTCGTTTCCCATTTAGGGGTGATCATAGCCTAGCAGTAGTGCTTCCGCCTCCTACGCAGGGGACCCAGGTACGATCCTGGCTGTTAGAGGTTAGTATGTTGTATGGCAGTGCTCACGTCTCCTTAAGCAGACTGTTTGAGTCATTAGGTGATTGCTTGTATTCAGTGTGGGTCGGATGGTTGTTACTTTGACCAGGTACCTGGTTATCTTGGTGACCAGTTTGCCCATTTTTTCACTGGTTCGTTAGGTGGGGCGCTGTTGGCTGATTCCCTGATTCATATATTAATTGGTTCTACAGTTGGGTAGTTTGGATGATTGTCTTTTTTCTGCTAATCAATCCGTTCCAATGCTGACTGGTTCGTTAGCTCCTTACCTGATTGGTTTATTAGTTCATACTGGTTCGTTTGGTTGTATTTAGAAGCATTGCCAAAACTTTCCACAAACGAGGAGGGCTTGGCTCGAATTGCCTGTTTGAATATAAGTGGCGCCCAAAGAGGTAATTGGCAGAGAACCTGCATTTATGTTACGTCATCTGCAACGATTAGCTAATTAGTGGTCGTATTTAGGAGGTACAATAGTTAGATATTTAGCGATTGAGAATATGGACTGTCATGGTAATTTTTACTGGAGAGAGAGAGAGAGAGAGAGAGAGAGAGAGAGAGAGAGAGAGAGAGAGAGAGAGAGAGAGAGAGAGAGAGAGAGAGAGAGAGAGAATTTACTCACGACTAGTAGCGAAAATGTTTTGCCAATATGAGGGGCAAGCGCGTATAGATCACCACAGGGAAATCTTGAGGTGTGAAGAACAAATCGTGCGAGTTGTCTAGTGTTAAATGTATAGGATATAGTGACTGTATATTTCTGAACTGTACTGTACGCCAGTGGCCCTCGTGTGGGTGAAACCGAGGGAAAAGACAACAACCTGGGCCATAGGAATGA
>NC_092236.1:24266819-24276819 GCF_036320965.1 Panulirus ornatus
TATATATATATATATACATACATATATATATATATATATATATATATATATATATATATATATATATATATATATATATATATTTATGTATATAGCTGTGGTTTCGGTGCATTATACATGACAGCTAGACTGAGTGTTAATGTGGCCATTGTTGTCTTTTCCTAGCGCTGCCTCGCGCACATGCGGAGGGGAGGGGGTTGTTATTTCATGTGTGGCGGTTTGGCGACGGGAGTGAATAAGGGCAGACGGTATGTATTATGTACATGTGTTTATATGTATATGTCTGTTTGTGTGTGTATGTGTATACGTTGAGATGTATAGGTATGTATATAAGCGTGTGTGGAAGTATATGTATATACATGTGTATGTAGGGGGTTGAGCCATTCTTTCGTCTGTTTATTTGCGCTACCTCGCTAACGCGGGAGACAGCGACAAAGTATAATAAATAATGAATATATATATATATATATATATATATATATATATATATATATATATATATATATATATATATATTTATATATATATATATATATATATATATATATATATATATATATATATATATATATATATTTATATATATATATATATATATATATATATATATATATATATATATATATATATATATATATATATATATATATATATATATATATATATATATATATATATATATATATATATATATATATATATATTCGGGGCCTGAACATGCAGAAGGGTGTGAGGCGTTCAAGGGATAGAGAAAATTAGACAGATATGGGATACCAGGGACGCTGTGTTGTCTAGGGTCTGAACCCGGGTGTAAGGATCTGTCGGGGACATCACAGGTTGGTGTGTTGGGCCTGCTTGTCAACACGGGGTTCTGGTGTCAGTGCGCTATCCATGACTGCCTGAGTGTGGATGTGGATGAATGATGTCATTTCTCCCTTTGCGTTAAGTCGCTGAAAGATCGAATATGTAAGAATAAAAGTATATGTATACAAAAGAATATGTATACATATGTGCATATGTATGTTATTGGATGGACGAGATGCTGTATATCTATCAAATACATGCCACAACAGACGGTAGAGCTGGGGTAATGGATGGCAAGGAAGGTCTATACAAAGCCTGATGTATGGAGGTTGATCGTGAGCCTCCCTCACCCTGACCCCTAGCCCGAGCCTGCCTTCCCTACCAATAGGCTGGTCCCTCCCTCACCCGGCAGATCTCACCACTCAACAGTTTAAGAATTTCGGTCTCAGGCGCACCATTAATCATGTATTGACGCGTATCATCCATTGCCACCCTTCCTTACGGTGCTCTATTTTTCTATTCCATTTTTTAAGAACTTCTTTCCCTTTTCAAGGAAGAAATTTTTCTAATAGAAATTCATTCATTGATTCCGTTTAGATATTAGAATAATGATGTCATTATACTTGCATGAGGACTGTGTTCTTGCGTTAGTCTGAAGTGCTTGCTTGTGGTCCTTAAGCCATCAACAAGTGTGGGCAGTTTGACCGGCTTGGCACGCCTGACGAGGGAGATGGTCCTTACGGAATTAGCGAGACGTGCAACGTTTTGACCCGAGACCATACGTCCTCTGGCACCTCCTACCCATTCCTGCCACGCTAATGGTCGACCACACAATAACCTCAGCACTTTAGCCCACCTTAATAGCCAAGGGTAATGGGTAGTGGGGTGGTACCAATTTTATTGCGGGTATTTAAGCCGTATCCACTGCGGTGTACGTATACCGTTCTGTGTTTTGTCTACAAGATGTAATGGTGTTGGTAGTGATGGTAAGTACCAGAAGATGTAATGGTGTTGGTAGTGATGGTAAGTACCAGAAGATGTAATGGTGTTGGTAGTGATGGTAAGTACCAGAAGATGTAATGGTGTTGGTAGTGATGGTAAGTACCAGAAGATGTAATGGTGTTGGTAGTGATGGTAAGTACCAGAAGATGTAATGGTGTTGGTAGTGATGGTAAGTACCAGAAGATGTAATGGTGTTGGTAGTGATGGTAAGTACCAGAAGATGTAATGGTGTTGGTAGTGATGGTAAGTACCAGAAGATGTAATGGTGTTGGTAGTGATGGTAAGTACCAGAAGATGTAATGGTGTTGGTAGTGATGGTAAGTACCAGAAGTATATACGTTGTGAGAAAAGTGCGGATGTGTTATCATTGTTCATTGTCTCGGAATATCTTTTAAGTTGATATAGAAGGGAAATGGTACTGACATTCTAAACTTCTACCTACATGACACACACACACATACACACACACACACACACACACACACACACACACACACACACACAGAAGGAACAGAGAAGGGGGCCAGGTGAGGATATTCCCTCAAAGGCCCAGTCCTCTGTTCTTAGCGCTACCTCGCTAATGCGGGAAATGGCGAATAGTATGAAAAAAAAAAAAAAAAATATATATATATATATATATATATATATTTTTTTTTTTTTCTTTTTTTTTTTTTTTTTTTTTTTTTTATACTTTGTCGCTGTCTCCCGCGTTTGCGAGGTAGAATGTGTGGAAGTCGAGAACATTATCTCGGAAAGCAAAAATGGGTATGTTTGAAGGAATAGTGGTTCCAACAATGTTGTATGGTTGCGAGGCGTGGGCTATGGATAGAGTTGTGCGCAGGAGGATGGATGTGCTGGAAATGAGATGTTTGAGGACAATGTGTGGTGTGAGGTGGTTTGATCGAGTAAGTAACGTAAGGGTAAGAGAGATGTGTGGAAATAAAAAGAGCGTGGTTGAGAGAGCAGAAGAGGGTGTTTTGAAATGGTTCGGGCACATGGAGAGAATGAGTGAGGAAAGATTGACCAAGAGAATATATGTGTCGGAGGTGGAGGGAACGAGGAGAAGAGGGAGACCAAATTGGAGGTGGAAAGATGGAGTGAAAAAGATTTTGTGTAATCGGGGCCTGAACATGTAGGAGGGTGAAAGGAGGGCAAGGAATAGAGTGAATTGGAGCGATGTGGTATACCGGGGTTGACGTGCTGTCAGTGGATTGAATCAAGGCATGTGAAGCGTCTGGGATAAACCATGGAAAGCTGTGTAGGTATGTATATTTGCGTGTGTGGACGTATGTATATACATGTGTATGGGGGGGGGGGTTGGGCCATTTCTTTCGTCTGTTTCCTTGCGCTACCTCGCAAACGTGGGAGACAGCGACAAAGCAAAAAAATATATATATATATATATATATATATATATATATATATATATATATATATATATATATATATATATATATATATATATATTATACTATGAAATAAATCTAGTATTGATCTTACAGTAGTATGATAGATGGCTCGATGGTTAGATTTTTAAAGGCTGAAAATAACTACCGTTGTAATTGAAGTTCTCTTGTGAGATCGTCTTCAAGAATGAAATGTTACGATGATTTTCCTTTTCACTAAGTTTTAAATAGAAATCGACAGTATTGCGTGACTTACAGCAAACAACCACGGGATATAAGGCATCCATAATCACCTATGTTGGTATGAGAGGCTCCTGCGTAGTTACCCCAGATATGAACTTGAGCTGGCGGCTGTGAGGGAGAGAGGCGAGCATAACACCCACCTGACAAACACTACCACCACCACACTAGGCGTCGCACTTTATGACCATTTAAAAGAGCAGCTTCCTCTGTGAGATCTCTTAATAGATCTATTACCGTCTAACCCAGGCCCCAGCTCTCGGTGGAACGATTTCTTGTCAAGATTATGTACAAGTTTTGTGATATCTAAGCTTAGTAAGTACATGCAGCCTTAACAATATGCTGACACATATCATAGATTTGATTCTGAAATACTAGTCTGAAAAACAAAAATCTTGATAAAAAACTCAAATAACTGGCAAACCAGTGTCTGTGGTATATGGTCATTAAAGTAGGAAAGAATTAGTGAATCAATGTCTTGAAATGTTCTTTGGAATTGCTGTCATTTTTTTTTTCACAAAATCTATCTAATCTACCAAGTTTTGGAGGATTTGTAAGCCTCAAAGAAACTGACTAACAAGGGAGAGAGAGAGAGAGAGAGAGAGAGAGAGAGAGAGAGAGAGAGAGAGAGAGAGAGAGAGAGAGAGAGAGAGAGAGAGAGAGAGAGAGAGAGAGAGAGAAACAACAAATTAATCAGTTTACAGATGTTTATCTAACTGATGTATTTATAGTAACCCGTTTATTAAACAACAGGAACTAGATATGTTGCATTGCAATTACAGTATGGACAACAGTAATTTGCTTGGTGCAGCAGTGTAGTGGTAATAACTTTTGTTGTTCATTAAACGTATGTGGCCGTCTTTGTGTTTTGCCTTGTATTTACAAAGACTCGGTGCGTGTATAACTAAGTATACGTAATGTATCCATTGCTGCCCTCTGCATTTCATGTATATTTAGACATTAGATGCAAGATAATGTCTGAATTGTGCTTCATTTCATGTCTCTATGGAGTCACTCTGCACTAAACAGTATGGTCTGCTAAACCAATCCCTCGTGCATATTTTCCTTAAGGTCTTATCATATAACTTGTTTGGCCTGATTGAGGTGTATCTTGAGCCATATCAATAAACGCTGCTGCTAACTCTACTCTCATATGTCCTTCTTGGTTTCTGTACCAATATACTATTGATGTGAGTGACTGGATGACCATACTTCAAATGTTCCAGCTTACACCTCGCTGTGTTTAGCTGGTGGGTTTTATCTGAGAAGGAACTTGATAGCATAGTTAGTTTCCGAACAGAGATGCTAAGTCTGAATATGAATTGCTCCTATATCAGTATGATACATATCATCGTGTTCGTCTGGAGATACTTCATCACGTCATAAATTTCACCTATGGCTTTCCAGAACTCAGAAGGAAGTAGAAATGTAATAATGAGGTTGGGTGTTGGCAGTGACGAGAAAAGGTTGCCAGAGGTGAAGTACTTCTCAAGCGAAGTGTGGGTTGTCACAGAGACAACGGCACTATCAGGGTCTGGTGAGGCTGTACCATCATCATGTTGACGACACGCCCGCCCGCCCGCACCGTCACCTCCTGTGCCGGAGGTCAGGTCGTTGACGCTGTTGGCACCTGCATATATTGGTATGAAGCCTCACCCCTGATTTGTATAGAAAATCGAAGGAAACAGATATCAAGAAGTGGAGAGGAGGAGATGCAATCTCTCTCTCTCTCTCTCTCTCTCTCTCTCTCTCTCTCTCTCTCTCTCTCTCTCTCTCTCTCTCTCTCGTGTGTGTGTGTGTGTGTGTGTGTGAGTGTGTGCCCAGGCGCGTACCTTCAAAACTCGTATATTCCAGATCATATTGCTACAATTATCTCCATGTATGAAATCCTGATAAAGCAAGCTCTTCACACCTCTGAACATTCCCTTGTCATAAATGCTCAGCGTTCAGTTGCTAGAGCTTTTCCATCTCCAGTATTGATCTTGCAACACCGGCATGAGTAAGGGCTAAAGTGAAATCGTTGTATTCACTTGGATTATTCATATTTGCTGGATACACTGGCGCTTCCCGAGTCTCCACAGTTGATACAAACTCCATCTAGCGTCACACTGATTTGTACCGACAGCTGATTGCTCAACGTGAGCGCTGTATCATATCACGGTTATATAAAATGATTTGATATACATATTTTTTTCTTTCTTTCATACTATTCGCTATTTCCCGTGTTAGCTAGGTAGCGTTAAGAACAGAGGACTGGGCCTTTGAGGGAATGTCCTCACCTAGCCCCCTTCTCTGTTCCTTCTTTTGGAAAATTAAAGAAAAAGAAAACGAGAGGGGAGGATTTCCAGCCACCCGCTCCCTCCCCTTTTAGTTGCCCTATACGACACGCAGGGAATACGTGGGAAGTATTCTTTCTCCCCTATCCCCAGGGATAATATATATATATATATATAAGGAAAATAATTCCTGGGCTTTGAAATTATAGTACAACGCACTTATTTTGGAGCTAAGTATACTGTGGAGGCAGATATATTGTTGAACCAGGTATGTTGTGGAAGCAGGTATATTGTGGAGGCAGGTATGTTGTGGAGGCAGGTATATTGTGGAGGCAGGTATATTGTGGAGCTAGGCATATTATGGAGGCAGGTATATTGTGGAGGCGAGTATATTGTAGAGCTAGGCATATTATGGAGGTAGGTATATTGTGGAGGCAGGTATATGGTGGAGGCAGGTATGTTGTGGAAACAGGTATATTGTGGAGGCAGGTATATTGTGGAGGCAGGTATATTGTGGAACTAGGCATATTGTTGAGGCAGGTATATTTTGGAGGCAGGTATATTGTGGAGGCAGGTATATTGTGGAGGCAGGTATATTGTGGAGGCAAGTATATTGTGGAGGCAGGTATATTGTGGAGGCAGGTATATTGTGGAGGCAAGTATATTGTGGAGGCAGGTATATTGTGGAGGCAGGTATATTGTGGAGGCAAGTATATTGTGGAGGCAGGTATATTGTGGAGGCAGGTATATTGTGGAGGCGAGTATATTGTGGAGGCGAGTATATTGTGGAGGCAAGTATATTGTGGAGGCAGGTATATTGTGGAGGCGAGTATATTGTGGAGGCAGGTATATTGTGGAGGCAAGTATATTGTGGAGGCAGGTATATTGTTGAGGCAAGTATATTGTGGAGGCAGGTATATTGTGGAGGCAGGTATATTGTGGAGGCGAGTATATTGTGGAGGCAGGTATATTGTGGAGGCAGGTATATTGTGGAGGCAGGTATATTGTGGAGGCAAGTATATTGTGGAGGCAGGTATATTGTTGAGGCAGGTATATTGTGGAGGCAAGTATATTGTGGAGGCAAGTATATTGTGGAGGCGAGTATATTGTGGAGGCAAGTATATTGTGGAGGCAGGTATATTGTGGAGGCAGGTATATTGTGGAGGCGAGTATATTGTGGAGGCAGGTATATTGTGGAGGCAGGTATATTGTGGAGGCAGGTATATTATGGAGGCAGGTATATTGTGGAGGCAGGTATATTGTGGAGGCGAGTATATTGTGGAGGCGAGTATATTGTGGAGGCAGGTATATTGTGGAGGCAAGTATATTGTGGAGGCGAGTATATTGTGGAGGCGAGTATATTGTGGAGGCAGGTATATTGTGGAGGCAGGTATATTGTGGAGGCAGGTATATTGTGGAGGCAAGTATATTGTGGAGGCGGAGTATATTGGTGGAGGCGAGTATTGTGGAGGCAGGTATATTGTGGAGGCGAGTATATTGTGGAGGCGAGTATATTGTGGAGGCAGGTATATTGTGGAGGCGAGTATATTGTGGAGGCGAGTATATTGTGGAGGCAGGTATATTGTGGAGGCAAGTATATTGTGGAGGCAGGTATATTGTGGAGGCGAGTATATTGTGGAGGCGAGTATATTGCGGAGGCAGGTATATTGTGGAGGCAGGTATATTGTGGAGGCAGGTATATTGTGGAGGCGAGTATATTGTGGAGGCAGGTATATTGTGGAGGCAGGTATATTGTGGAGGCAAGTATATTGTGGAGGCGAGTATATTGTGGAGGCAGGTATATTGTGGAGGCGAGTATATTGTGGAGGCAGGTATATTGTGGAGGCAAGTATATTGTGGAGGCAGGTATATTGTGGAGGCGAGTATATTGTGGAGGCAGGTATATTGTGGAGGCGAGTATATTGTGGAGGCGAGTATATTGTGGAGGCAGGTATATTGTGGAGGCAAGTATATTGTGGAGGCAGGTATATTGTGGAGGCGAGTATATTGTGGAGGCGAGTATATTGTGGAGGCAGGTATATTGTGGAGGCAGGTATATTGTGGAGGCAGGTATATTGTGGAGGCAGGTATATTGTGGAGGCAGGTATATTGTGGAGGCAAGTATATTGTGGAGGCAGGTATATTGTTGAGGCAGGTATATTGTGGAGGCAGGTATATTGTGGAGGCGAGTATATTGTGGAGGCAGGTATATTGTGGAGGCGAGTATATTGTGGAGGCGAGTATATTGTGGAGGCAGGTATATTGTGGAGGCAAGTATATTGTGGAGGCAGGTATATTGTGGAGGCGAGTATATTGTGGAGGCGAGTATATTGTGGAGGCAGGTATATTGTGGAGGCAAGTATATTGTGGAGGCAGGTATATTGTGGAGGCGAGTATATTGTGGAGGCAGGTATATTGTGGAGGCAGGTATATTGTGGAGGCAAGTATATTGTGGAGGCAGGTATATTGTGGAGGCGAGTATATTGTGGAGGCGAGTATATTGTGGAGGCAGGTATATTGTGGAGGCAAGTATATTGTGGAGGCAGGTATATTGTGGAGGCGAGTATATTCCCGGGGTATTTTGTGAACGTTTCCTCGGGTGCATTACAGTGGCTCACCTTTTTACGTGTGCTTTCGCTCCTGCAGACTGGGATAGAGTCGTGTCTAACATCTCATATTCGGGATTTCCTCCCGTGTGTGAGCCGCAGAAAGATATTGTATGTTTTATGTAGAGGAAGAGTAATATGTCCGAAAATGTAGAAATTGTAGATGATATAATTTCTCTGTGAGTTAATATAAAATGAAAAGCAATATATATATATATATATATATATATATATATATATATATATATATATATATATATATATATATATATATATATATATATATATATAAACAGTGTCAAGTACAAATAGATATGATTCTTTATCTTATTGTATCATTATTAGCATCTGCCTATTTTTTCTTCCTTGCAAATTGAAAGATTGCATCAAGGCACAAAGAGAAATCCAGAGATGCGATGAACCCCGAAGGATTCAGACTACCCTAGAAAAAAAGGCAAACAACTTCAGGTGGCAGCAGGAGTTTGGAAGAATGGATCTTCGTGCACTTCCTGTGAGAGAAAAAAAAAAAACCCCTTTGCAGTCATTCTCATCCATCGATGAATTTCCATTTCCTGTCGGCGAGGACGATGTATTGATTGGCCACAGTCGACACGTAGAAGCCGAATATTGCATTTGAGATAGAAAGAAAATAAAATGAGAAATGGAACGATATATATCACATGAAATTCGGGAGTCGCTGAAATATATATCGCTGTGCGTGGTAGATGGAGAGGAGGGGAGGCGGCCGGGAGTCACTGAAAATTTATCTTGTGGTAGACGGGGGTGTGGTGGAGGCTCGGGTCTGCTGCAGGGGCTTGGCCCCGGTAGTCGTAGGAAATTTATCATTGGGTTAAGGAACCACTGAAAATTTAGAGGCCCCGAGTTTTATGGGTGTGGCGCTCGTATTTTGAAACTTTCATTTGTCTGTGAAGAAGTTGAGGTATTTAGTGATGCGGTGCCTCGTAAGCTGTGTTCGGTGTTCTGTCGTTACCATAGTACGGGGTCACGGAAACCTCACCTGTGAAGCAGACAAGAAATGTCTGCTTATATTGATATCAGGAGGACTGAATAAACACCTAGGCCGGTGGAATTAGATTCTAAGCCATATTCGCGAATAAATGGAATTAAGGTGTTGTGAATGTAATTTTAATATGATTAATGAAGTGTACATTAAGAGGAAAGGTTTTCAAGAAAGATAAAAAAGGTAGCTGACCAAGATGAAACATCATTATATGTAAGAGAGATACGAGCGTACATATTAACACTGATGATGCTGATAATTATCAATAGTAATGATAACATTATACTACTACTACTACTACTACTACTAATGATAATGATAACAATAATGATGATAATGATTGTAACCATAATAATAGTGATGATAATACTGATAATGATGATAATAATAATAATGATAATGATAATAGTAATGATAATAATAACAACAACAATAATAATAATAATAATAATAATAATGATAATAATAATAATAATAATAGTAATAATAATAATGATAATAATAATAATAATAATGATAATAATAAAAATGATAATAATAATAATGATGATAATAATAATAATAATGATAATAATAATACTAATAATGATAATAATGTAATGATAATAATGATTATATTATTTTTTTTTTTTTTTATACTTTGTC
>NC_092236.1:24279319-24424319 GCF_036320965.1 Panulirus ornatus
ATATATATATATATATATATTTGCTTTGAAGAATGTATGTGAGAAATACTTAGAAAAGCAAATGGATTTGTATGTAGCATTTATGGATCTGGAGAAGGCATATAATAGAGTTGATAGAGATGCTCTGTGGAAGGTATTAAGAATATATGGTGTGGGAGGCAAGTTGTTAGAAGCAGTGAAAAGTTTTTATCGAGGATGTAAGGCATGTGTACGTGTAGGAAGAGAGGAAAGTGATTGGTTCTCAGTGAATGTAGGTTTGCGGCAGTGGTGTGTGATGTCTCCATGGTTGTTTAATTTGTTTATGGATGGGGTTGTTAGGGAGGTTAATGTAAGAGTTTTGGAAAGAGGGGCAAGTATGAAGTCTGTTGTGGATGAGAGAGCTTGGGAAGTGAGTCAGTTGTTGTTCGCTGATGATACAGCGCTGGTGGCTGATTCATGTGAGAAACTGCAGAAGCTGGTGACTGAGTTTGGTAAAGTGTGTGAAAGAAGAAAGTTAAGAGTAAATGTGAATAAGAGCAAGGTTATTAGGTACAGTAGGGTTGAGGGTCAAGTCAACTGGGAGGTAAGTTTGAATGGAGAAAAACTGGAGGAAGTAAAGTGTTTTAGATATCTGGGAGTGGATCTGGCAGCGGATGGAACCATGGAAGCGTAAGTGGATCATAGGGTGAGGGAGGGGGCGAAAATCCTGGGAGCCTTGAAGAATGTGTGGAAGTCGAGAACATTATCTCGGAAAGCAAAAATGGGTATGTTTGAAGGAATAGTGGTTCCAACAATGTTATATGGTTGCGAGGCGTGGGCTATGGATAGAGTTGTGCGCAGGAGGATGGATGTGCTGGAAATGAGATGTTTGAGGACAATGTGTGGTGTGAGGTGGTTTGATCGAGTAAGTAACGTAAGGGTAAGAGAGATGTGTGGAAATAAAAAGAGCGTGGTTGAGAGAGCAGAAGAGGGTGTTTTGAAATGGTTTGGGCACATGGAGAGAATGAGTGAATAAAGATTGACCAAGAGGATATATGTGTCGGAGGTGGAGGGAACGAGGAGAAGAGGGAGACCAAATTGGAGGTGGAAAGATGGAGTGAAAAAGATTTTGTGTGATCGGGGCCTGAACATGCAGGAGGGTGAAAGGAGGGCAAGGAATAGAGTGAATTGGATCGATGTGGTATACCGGGGTTGATGTGCTGTCAGTGGTTTGAATCAGGGCATGTTAAGCGTCTGGGGTAAACCATGGAAAGCTGTGTAGGTATGTATATTAGCGTGTGTGGACGTATGTATATACATGTGTATGGGGGTGGGTTGGGCCATTTCTTTCGTCTATTTCCTTGCGCTACCTCGCAAACGCGGGAGACAGCGACAAAGCAAAAATATATATATATATATATATATATATATATATATATATATATATATATATATATATATATATATATATATATATGTATATATATATATATATATATAAATATATATATATATATATGTATACATATTGGGGAAGAGCAGTGTGGTTTCAGAAGTGGTAGAGGATGTGTGGATCAGGTGTTTGCTTTGAAGAATGTATGTGAGAAACACTTAGAAAAGCAAATGGATTTGTATGTAGCATTTATGGATCTGGAAAAGGCATATGATAGAGTTGATAGAGATGCTCTGTGGAAGGTATTAAGAATATATGGTGTGGGAGGCAAGTTGTTAGAAGCAGTGAAAAGTTTTTATCGAGGATGTAAGGCATGTGTACGTGTAGGAAGAGAGGAAAGTGATTGGTTCTCAGTGAATGTAGGTTTACGGCGGGTGTGTGTGATGTCTCCATGGTTGTTTAATTTGCTTATGGATGGGGTTGTTAGGGAGGTGAATGCAAGAGTTTTGGAAAGAGGGGCAAGTATGAAGTCTGTTGGGGATGAGAGAGCTTGGGAAGTGAGTCAGTTGTTGTTCGCTGATGATACAGCCCTGGTGGCTGATTCATGTGAGAAACTGCAGAAGCTGGTGACTGAGTTTGGTAAAGTGTGTGAAAGAAGAAAGTTAAGAGTAAATGTGAATAAGAGCAAGGTAATTAGGTACAGTAGGGTTGAGGGTCAAGTCAATTGGGAGGTAAGTTTGAATGGAGAAAAACTGGAGGAAGTAAAGTGTTTTAGATATCTGGGAGTGGATCTGGCAGCGGATGGAACCATGGAAGCGGAAGTGGATCATAGGGTGGGGGAGGGGGCAAAAATCCTGGGAGCCTTGAAGAATGTGTGGAAGTCGAGAACATTATCTCGGAAAGCAAAAATGGGTATGTTTGAAGGAATAGTGGTTCCAACAATGTTGTATGGTTGCGAGGCGTGGGCTATGGATAGAGTTGTGCGCAGGAGGATGGATGTGCTGGAAATGAGATGTTTGAGGACAATGTGTGGTGTGAGGTGGTTTGATCGAGTAAGTAACGTAAGGGTAAGAGAGATGTGTGGAAATAAAAAGAGCGTGGTTAAGAGAGCAGAAGAGGGTGTTCTGAAATGGTTTGGGCACATGGAGAGAATGAGTGAGGAAAGATTGACCAAGAGGATATATGTGTCGGAGGTGGAGGGAACGAGGAGAAGTGGGAGACCAAATTGGAGGTGGAAAGATGGAGTGAAAAAGATTTTGTGTGATCGGGGCCTGAACATGCAGGAGGGTGAAAGGAGGGCAAAGAATAGAGTGAATTGGATCGATGTGGTATACCGGGGTTGACGTGCTGTCAGTGGATTGAATCAGGGCATGTGAAGAGTCTGGGGTAAACCAATGGAAAGCTGTGTAGGTATGTATATTAGCGTGTGTGGACGTATGTATATACACGTGTATGGGGGTGGGTTGGGCCATTTCTTTCGTCTGTTTCCTTGCGCTACTCGCAAACGTGGGAGACAGCGACAAAGCAAAAAAAAAAAAAAAATATATATATATATATATATATATATATATATATATATATATATATATATATATATATATATATATATATATATATATATATATATATACCATTTCTTGTATCTGTCACTCCTTGTATGGTCGTTTACATCACAACAATTTGGGATAAGTTTAGCTAGCGGTGTGGCATCTGCTGGGAGATAAAGAGAACCTTAAGCATACAAAAAGTCTCATTTCGTGGGGAGAAAAGTATTAACGACGAAAAGACGACAAAATCAATTAATGTTGGGCTGTCATCGCTCATTTCCAGCAAATTAAACCCCTGAAGTCGAAATAAATGAGTTTCCATCTGGCCGGCGGAGAAAAGTGGACGGAACGCGAATCTAACTATTGGTTGGTGGGTCTCTTTCTCCGGCGTCTCTTTCCCCGACGTCTCTCTCTCTCTCTCTCTCTCTCTCTCTCTCTCTCTCTCTCTCTCTCTCTCTCTCTCTCTCTCTCTCTCTCTTATCATCATCATCATCATCTTCCTTTTCTTCACAGTGTCATTTTCCTCATTTGATTGTTGGTTTCCTCCTCATACTCTTCTCCCTCTCCCCCCCTTTCCATGGTCTTCATGCACTCTCTATCTTGCACACGCCCTACATTCAGCAGACTCAGGTTTTTGCGTTTTTCATATGCACTTTGTTTTATTACTCTTCCTCCATTTTCTTTTTGATAGGGGAGCACACTAATTTTAACGTCCATTTTCTTTATTTTTAATTTTGGAGGTAGAGCTGGTCATTACTCTCAAATCTCCATACCAGCTTTGCATTAATTTTCTTCGTGGCGACAGGCGGAAAAAGATTCAAATGGATTGTATATAGGCTGATATATTTGGTCGGTGCTTCTATCATAGCGCGATACAAGTCCGGATTATCTGTGTCAGTGATCGTGGGAACATGTGGACGATGCATCAGTCACATTCAGATATGATTTGCGAATCTTACATTTCCCTGTAGACCAGAAAACTGGTTGAATGAAATGAGCTAAATGAATGCAGCTTAGCGCCCATAACTCCCGCTGCGCCGACGCTGAGCACATATGGGAAGCTGCTTACACATGGAGAGCGATCCACACGTGACGTGCTGTGTACACATGGGGTGTGGTCCACGCATGACAAGTTGTGTACACATGGAGAGCGGTTCACACATGACGAGCTATGTGAACATGGGGAGCTGCGTACACATGGCATAGCGGTCTACACAAAACGAGCTCCGTACACATGGAGATTTGTGTACACATGAGGAGTAGCTTTCACATGGGTTGCTACATATACTGCGCATAGGAGCTACATATACATGTGAGTAAAGCAGTAGTGTTAGAAACTACATGTGCCAGACGTACACTGCAGAATCAGCAGGTATGTACATGAAACATGCGTAACTTTAAGCAAGGCTTCTCTAAGAAACGCAAGGGCGTAATGAGACGCACGCACATTAATACGCATTGCATGTAAAATGTTCATTTGTTATCTGTCATTGTTCTTCAACTGTTGTTAACTTCACTTACCATGTAAATTGCCCTGTACTGCATTCAGCGTTGCTCAGTCCACGTTAACAATTTTCTTATTATGTAACCAATTGTGTATTTCAGTTACAGGCCCAGTTTCTGGACCTTTTATGTACTCTTCCGCGCCACCGCCCATTAGATGTTCGTAGACCTAACTGTTAAAGGTAGAAAGATGATAGGAAAAAAGAATGACGAAAGAAGGGAGAGAATCCCAGTCTCGCAATACTGAGGAAAGGAGGAATCGTAACGGTGAATCTTCATGTGACCAGTTTCCATGCAGTGTCTATAGGAGGCAGGAAGCCAAACGCGTGCCATGGATCCAAGTCTGGGTAGCAACGACGCCTGCAATGGCCTTAAGCAACACTGCTTATTAACCATAACACAAGGACAGTTCACTGTAGTAGGGTTATTTAAATTCAGCTGAACTTGATTTACAGACAAGGAAGAGGGCTGCTCCACCATGATCCCAGATGAAGCCAGTTTCTTCTGTTTTGTCGATGTCACCTAACCAGCATGCAAGCCTCATTATTTTCCAATTCTGATACGTAAATCTTCTTAATTAGTCTTTCTTCGCTCATCCTCTACATGTCTGAACCACTTCAGCACACCCTGGTCTACTCACTCTGAAATTGTCATTCCCTGTGAGACTGGATCGACTTTCGCCACATATCGTCCTTAGGCATTCCTTTTCCCTCATATCCACACTGCTTTGTGTTCAGGGGCCCACAACTCACAGCTGTACAACATTATCTGAAGAACTATACCTCCAAGCACACCCATCTCTCCCCTAACAGACAGTGACATCTTCCTCCATAAGCTCTATGATTACGCCCAGGACCTTAGCAACCTCTTTCATCCTATTACTCACTTCAGCCCCAGTAGCTCCATCTGCTGTTTCCCGCCGTAGCGAGACAAAGTCAAGAACAGACGTTTGACCCTTTGAGGGAAAATTCTCTTCTGTTCTTTCCTCTGTCCCATTTTATGGAAAGTAGAAATATAAAAGGAGAGGATTGCTATCTAACCTAATCTAGCCAAACCATCTAATCTAGTCTAACATAACCAAGCCTAGGAAAACACTGGGAGAACCTCCAGGCGATCTAACCCGTACAGAACAAGGCTTGTCTATTAGCAGACCAATGGCGAAAGTTACTTCTCTGTTATCTAACTCGTACAGGACAAAACTCGCCTATTACGAGACCACTAGAGAATGTTAATTCTCCATTACGCAATCCATGTCTAATCAGGACTTCTTTCGTAAGCAGTCATTACCTAACCAAGACTTCTCTGTTACACATTACATATATTAGCATATAGAGCGTCTTAGCTGTTTCTCTCGCTTAACCAGTAAGAATATATTCACACATTTTTTCTTAAAGATGTACAGTGTCACAGTTATCTGTTAACCTACTCGTGTATAATAACCACACCTCTTGTTGTCCAACCCAAATACAAAATTCATCTATTCTGCACTATCGACAAACAGCAGCTACCGGTGTAACTGTCTTTTCCCCGCCGTGTCTGGCCGACTGTAGATGTAATACGTAAACACAAGGGTGTAGAGAATGGTTGTAACCCCTCCCTCACCAGCAGGGGCTCGCTAGGAGGGGATTTATGGTCGCCTCTCTAATCTTCTTTTTATGCTGTACACTGAGTTAGCTTCGTGTGATGATGGCGTCGGCAGTTTTATGTTTCGTTGCTGTTCGTGTGTACGTGCGTGTTTTTGTCAGCCTGTGTTTTCGCGTGTACGTGTGTGTGTGTGTGTGTGTGTGTGTGTGTGTTGTTGTTGTTGTCCGTGTGTTTGTAGTTGTCTGTGTGTAAGAATTTGTTCGTGTATGTGTGTTGATATATGCATTGTTTGTTTGCATGTATGTGTGTAGAGTTAGCGTGTGACTGTATCTGTCATTAAGTGAGTTTGTGTGTGTGTGTGTGTGTGTGTGTGCATTTGTGTATGTGTGTGTGTGTTTGTGTATGTGTGTGTGTGTGTGTGTGTGTGTGTTATGATTATGAATATATTTGTCTTTCTATGTTTCATCTCACTAATCCCAAAGCCAGAGGAAATGCTTAACCTTGCAAAAATTTCAGCGTACTCGAAAGCACGTCCACTGCATATCCTGTATAAATTATGACAGGTAGTGACGAACACGTCTGTTCCAAACACTACATTCTCTCTTCCCCCAGCAGACGGGCTGCAACGACCCGCTTTATACGCACACATACACACACACACACCACATACGGCCACACTAATACAATCCTCCGAACACACGCACACACACACACACACACACACACACCCAGATACGACGCACCGTATACACAGACAAGGCTGCACTACTGCAACCCGATGTATACACACAGACACAGATGGCCAAACTAGCACTACCCTGAGACAAGGCCGTCCACAAATTATGCATACGGGACTTGCATTTGTCTGGTGCGGTGCTCACGGGGGAGTACGGCCGAGTTAACATGTATCGACTATCCGCTCTTATGATTCCCAACTCACTCCTTTCTCCCGCCCCTTCCTCCTAACCATATCAGCCCCCCCCCATACCCCTCTGCTCCCTCCTATCCCTTGTCCTCTCACACACATCTCTCCCTCACCCTCCCTCCCTCCCTCCCGACTGCACGCACTCTCACTCCCTATGAATATTCACTAAGGAGTGCTGTTCTGTTCGCGTCGTGTTCTGCATAGGAATTAGCATACATACCGGGAGCTACATTACTCGGGGGAATATTCTTAATTTCATTTGCATTTCATGTAGATTTAGTAAGTGTAATTTTATTCTTACTTTTCATATCGGCCGCTAGAACGGCGGGGCCCCTCGTTCGTGCCGCAATGGCCGGCAGACTCGAGCTTTGGGGAGGTTGGTTGAGGTGGGGGGGAAGTGGGGAGAGAACGGGGTGTTAACGACGGTCGTAAAAGATGAAACTTTAATTGGGTTGCGTGAACATGCATGGGGCGGGGTGGGAGGTGGTGTTGTGTAGGCTGGCAGGAAGATACTCTCAGAGTCCACCCAAAAAACTTAGGTGGCTGTACTGTGGACGTTCACGGGAGCCAAGTTACATACGCACAGTATGTCTGGCTCGCCAGCCTTCCAGAACTACGGACGACGAGTTGGAAGCTCAGTCCCTCACGCTGGGTGATGATATCTGTAATAATCAATGATTTTATTGTTTCTTTTATGTGACTCGATGTGTGATTAAAACACGGCTCTCAGCTGTGTGTGTGTGTGTGTGTGTGTGTGTGTGTGTGTGTGTGTGTGAGTAAACAGCTGAAGTTTTATATCTGCAGTGGACGTTCATGCCCGTTGTTCATGACGAGTACAATGGGATAATAGTTACACTATAGATATGGTCTCTCTCTCTCTCTCTCTCTCTCTCTCTCTCTCTCTCTCTCTCTCTCTCTCTCTCTCTCTCTCTCTCTCTGTTTATATATACCTATCTCTGTATATACCTATCCCACTCGATCAAGTGAAACGTCTTTTGTTTTACACAGTCAAGCGGTGAGCGCAACGCGCTATCTCTCTCTCACACACACACACACACACACACACACACACACACACACATCTACCAGTCAGTCTCTCCACATGATCGTTCACTCCTAATACAAGAGACAAGTGTGAGAGTGTGAATGACAAGTAGTCATGCCACGATCCCCGGAGAGAGAGTCACAATCGTTTCGTTCCAGCAACCCTCGAGTATGGCCGTCACCCTCACTACTCACCTAGCTTGCCTGCCTTCACAATCGTCGACAATTGCTCCCCGACCGTCTGAGCATCACCCGGGAAACGCCGGAAAAACACGGCCCTCAGGTTCCACAATCTGTTTGAAGTGGTTACCATAGCAACGTGAGACGGCGCACACGAGCGCGCGCGCGCCAGCCCGACCGCCCGCTAGCTCGCAGCGAGATCCCAGTGAGTTGCTGTCGGAAGCGAGCGCTGCTAGTTGCTATTGATTATTATATATATATATATATATGTGTGTGTGTGTGTGTGTGTGTGTGTGTGTGTGTGTATTGCACACTTTAGATTTTATATTCATTCATTTATATATTTTAGCTGAAAAGTACGTATATCTTTTTGTTCTTTCTTTCTTAGGTTTGGTAATTACTGAGGGTAATGTTTTGAGAACCTCTGAAATGGTCCCCTTGCGTAGTTAGTGGACCTCTGATGATTTTCTCCAGTCTTCTTATGAATTCTTGTCCTCAGCTTGATTTAGTCTGGGTTATGATTTCTTCGTGAGAATGGCAGCGTGTAGACGGCAGAAATGCATCTTGATATTGCTCTCTCTCTCTCTCTCTCTCTCTCTCTCTCTCTCTCTCTCTCTCTCTCTCTCTCTCTCTCTCTCTCTTCTCTCTCTCTATGTGTGTGTGTGTGTGTGTGTGTGTGTGTGTGTGTATTGACGGAGAGAACATGGTGCTCTGGGGCTGGAGATGGAAGGACTCCATCTTGGATGATAATGCTCCAGTAATGGGTCTCCGAAATGCATGGTTGAACTTAAGAGGTTTGATCAAGATTGTATATTGTGGGAGGTAATGCGGTGTAAAGCCGCATACTGGATGTATTATACATACTGCTATCACAACGTCAACAAAGAAAGGATCAGCCCTGATTGGCTCGTATGGGGCTTCGAGACGTACGTTTCGAACAGGTGATGAACTATGAGAGTGAACTTCTAGTGGGTCCTCGTAAAAGAGGTTTGGATCGTATCTGCTTTCGTAAAGTGTCCTTATGTCCGGTAATGTCGTACTCACAGGCTTCGGAAATACGTCAGGACGTATAATGCATTTCTCATATTCGAGTTGATAGTTTGTATGTTCGGTGGGGAGGTGGCAGCATACGAACCCTGCTCCGGTGGAGGAGAGTCCAATTGAAATATAATCAGATTTTGCTTCTCGTATTGATCATCTGGGACAGTTGTCTATATAACGTATTGATGAAATGGCGAATGGTGGCAGCTAGAATGACGATTGCATCTCAGTAGTATATATAAGAGTGACGACTGGGTCTCATTAGTGTAAAGAAGGGTGACAATTGGGTCTCATTAGTGTAAAGAAGTGTGACGATTGGGTCTCATTAAAGAAGTGTGACGTTTGGGTCTCATTAGTAGAAAGAATAATGAGTGTTGGGGTCTCATTAGTGCGAAGTGACAGTTGGGTCTCATAACTGTAAAAAAAGAGTGACAGTTAGGTCTCATTAGTGTGAAGAAAAGTGACAGTTGGGTCTAGCTAGTGTGATAATTGGGACCCATTTGTGTAAAGGAGTGAGACTACTGGGTCTCAGTATCGTAGAGAGACGATTGGGTCTCATCAGGGTGACGATTGGGTCTCCTTAGTTTAAAAAAAAAATTGTGGCTCGGGTGTCGATTGGCGATTGGGCCTCAACAGAGTAGAATAACAATTGGGTCTCATTAGTGTAAATAAGATTGACGATTGGGCCTCATTAGTGTAACCAACAATGCCGATCGGGCCTCATTAGTGTAAAATAATCACGTTACTTTTTTCTTTAGCTATAATGAGAATAATCAGTATCACGAGCGGGCGGGTTTGAATTATACAAAGGGCGGCAGATCGATATGTAATTCCTTAATGGCCGGCCGGGTTCGTGTTCAGAGGCAAGATTCGGGCTACCCGATACAACAGTGACGCGAGGAACGCGGCCTAGACGCACAAGAGGAACGGCAAAAATATGCAAGTGGCTGCGATTTGCAAGGGAAAAGCCCGTGTCTCGCCGGCAAGATATGCCTCCTAAGACACGCTTTTTGCATTGGTATGAGGGAGGCAACAGCAGCAGCCACGACCGAAGTGCATCAGGGGGAAAGAAGGAAGCTTGCTGCCTTACATGTCGCTGATGGAATTAATGTGTGTGTGTGTGTGTGTGTGTGTGTGTGTGTGTGTGCTTTCAGACAACGCCTTATCGTACCTCCTTGTGCAGCAGCACGAGTGTTTGTGTGTGTGTGTGTGTGTGTGTGTGTGTGTGTGTGTGTACATATATATGATAACAATGTGGAGTGTTGACTACGCTACTGATAAGGCTGGGGGTACAACCCGGGGGCAGCAATGTAGTTTGGTTTCCACAATACTGATAAAAGTGAGTTTACTGATATAAATGATCTTGGCTGATGTCCTTATCTTAGAGAGTTGGTTCACAGTGAGGACGAGGATAATATCTGGAACTAACCACACCACACAGACGCGTTTGGTGGTGGCGGGTGTAAAAGGAAACCATGTTATGTGCCTAAAGAAATGCAAAAGTCGGCAAAAATGTCCGAGCGCAAAGAACATCATGTGTGCATTTTACATTACATAGTATTATGAGCGTTTCAGGCCAATAGACAAGAGGGAAGCGTTGTCAATATTGAAGGAGGCAGACGATCAGGTGGATGTTGATGATAACCAGCAATAGACCTTGACGCCATAAACTGCAGTCTGTGTGTAGAGGAGAACAATGATTACCTAGCTACACCTTCGTCTGTCCACACAGACCAACAGCATTACTTGCTTGCTCGCCACAATGAAGAGAGATTGTTGGTGGAGAGAGCAATCCATCCTACCCAGATGTCAGAGTAGCCCTGGTTGTAAAATCTTTAAGAAGGTTTAGGAAATTCTTACCAGTGGAAGACGGAGGCAACAAGTGTTATTATATACGTCACCAGCCATGTACTGAACCGTACGAGAAACCCTGACGGTCACTGGTTAATAATTTTTCTCTCATCCCCATAAGGAAAGTGTCTTTGTTATGTATGGTGATTACCTTACTTGCCTGGCAAACATGAGAACCTGGTAGCATAGTCCTCAGGCGGGATGAAATCTCAGGCAATTTTCCTCCTCTTGATTGCTTCTGTTCAATTCGCAGTGAATAGATATGCAGAGGAGGAAACCTACGGCTTGCTCTCTGGAGGGGGAAAGTTAAACTGATGGAATGTTTGCCCGTGGTTAAGAAAAATGGCGTTGATTCATTGACTTTAAAGCGTCGTTTACTTTAAGTATTTGAAGAACCCCTCGTAGCAGTAAGATTGCCTTAACTTACCTCACCCATACTTTACGTCGATTCTGGAGCCTCGCTTTTACCTGCTTATCGTAAGTATGGGACCAAACTGCACTGTTGTGTCTCTGATCTGTAATGCTATTTGATTCTGGGGCCCGCAGGCTTACGTAGCCAACCTTATTCTGACTAATGACATACTCTCAACATTTTTATTTCCCTTTTATTCCGCATTAATGGACAGGGTGGACAGATTTTTCTAGAACAGCTGGAACAGTTTTTGGATTCCATATGAAGTCCTTTGTGGCTTTACAACACTCCTTATAAATCATCAAAATTTCCCTCCAGCTACAGATGAATAACTGAATATGGTGGATACGAATTGCTCCAGACTTATAAAGGATCCCAGAAATACAGTACCCAAAAGTCTTTAAGAAAATATTTTTTCTAGGAATTCAGAATTCACTCTGCAATGTGGCCTTAGAATAAACTCAAATATCCATTTCGAAAAACCATGTCGAGTATTTTCATTGTGTCGAGTGAAGGAATTATATAGAGACATTAAAGGAAAACAGGAAGAAGTTGAGTTTTAGAAATGTTAAACATGACTAATGATGATTATGGTGATGAAGACAGTGACAAGGATGTTGATGGAGATTATGTAAGAAGGAATGAGCCAGTAGTACCGAGCAATGAGAAGGGTTCAGTGAGATGTGTTGTGGCTCAAGTGGGAACTACCACTATACCTTACATGTCAGTGCGGTATTGTATGATAGAAGCAAACCAGATCTTTCTCTTCTCATTTCAAGTTGGAGCAGTGTGGTGTGATAGGGATGAGTTAACACTTCATGAGCAGGTGTCGTGGCGTGCTGCACCCCTTCATGCTTAACGAAGCTGAGTTTTACGACTCAGTGAAGTACGGTGAGGCTTCACGCTCTCAAAAATGATTACTGAGCGAATTAGAACAGTGTGAGACGACTCCATGTGAATTCGGACATATGTAGTGAATGTCTAGAATTTTTTAAAGGTCAGTATGGCACTGTAAATAACTTCCCGTGGAGTTCGGGCGTTTTTTTTTATTGCTGTATTTTTCCAGAGTTGCGCGTGTGTTACAAATTTATGAATCTTGCACTAACGTCTTAGCAGTTACGATATTTCCTGCCCCAGCCTGGACTTTCCTGAAGTTCGTGATATTTACAAGTGTGTACGTCAACCACAACCCTTCTATGATCAATTTTTTTATTTTCTTGCAAATGTCGTGAACACTGTTTCCTGTGCATGTGTATCTGTCACAGCTAACGTAAGATGTAGGTTGACACAGGGAAAAACCTGGCAACAGTACATGTCTAATAATGAAATAGAAAAGGAAAAGAAATCTATGTTAAAATGTCTTTTCAAGGCCGCCCTCGTCCGTGCTAGCCTAGGCAGGCCAGTCACCATCAGTTAGAAAATTGAATCAATCTAAATTTCAACGAAGCCCCAGCAGCCCTAAAGACATTCTTCAGCAGGCCACACAACCCACCATTTCTGGCACACAATCCCACACCTTTTTCCGCACCCCTGATCGATGGGGGGGGGGGGGGGGGGGATTGGGGTATAAAAAGACGTATCCATCTAGTTTATGGGAAAACCTTTTCCGGATTTTTTTTTGAATATATTAATGGATGGTATTCTTTTTCCTGCTACACTGAATAACAAACAATAGTTACGTAATTGTCTCGGTTTACACACACTTACGAGGTAGAGTAAATAAAACTGGAGGATCTTTTACAATTCCCAAGCCTCCATCTTTTGTGTATTAGGGCAAATATCGCTGAAGGGTTGTTTCTTTCCTTTGGTGGGGGAGGGGGGGGGGGGGTAGACTGCATCCTCCATCATTCCAGACAAACCACTCTACATTCTGTTCTTTCTCTTGTGTGTAGATGGCTCGGACCGCACAGCCGGCCCGCCCTCCACGAAGCCACCCCTCCTACACCCTATTCTTTTTCCCTCTTCTTCTCTTGCATGTACGAACCTCAACCTGAAAGCTCTGATGGCTTACTGGCACCGCTGGCCATCCCCCGTGCAGGAGGACGAGACCGTTTATCAGGCCAGATTTCCCCAAAGTCCCTTCTCTTACATGTATGAGACCCGGATGATACGTCTGGAGACCTTCCATAACTCTCCTCCTCTTACATATAGGAAGCTTAGACAGCAAAGCCGACTCGCCCCTCACGAAGATACAACCGCTCCATGTACCAAGCCCAAACACACCCGTCAGGAAAGCCCTCCAAATCGCTCCTACTCTTGCGAGTAGAGGATCTAGACCGTACACCCGACCAGGCCTTCCACGCCGTTCCTTTTGTTTGTAACATCCGGCCAACCATCTTCTCTCCACCTCCTCCATGCGAGAGACTCGGACGGCGCACCCGGCCGGCCCTCCGTGCCGCCCCTCCTGGTAAGTGTCCGGGTAAGATCCTCTCGATATCATCTTCACGTCATCTCCTCCCTGGTGATGGCCGCCAACAGGCTGTCACTCGGAGGACTTTTTGCGGCTTCGGCTGAGACGCCAGACACGCCCACGGAAATTTACGGAGATGGAAGAGCTGGATTCTACAAGGGAGCTGGAAATTCGCTGGAATAGAGAAACGTGATCTTGCAAGCTCCAGGATGTTTGCTTCCTCTTTGGAGCTTGATTTTACAATTAGTGGGATGGAAGAGCGAGATAATAGTCACTGAAGCAATATATATATATATATATATATATATATATATATATATATATATATATATATATATATATATATATATAATAACTAGCAACAGAAAACTACTAAATATAGAATGACGTTATTATACCGCAAAGGAAAATGTATAGATAGGAAATAACTTCATGATGGAAATGCATACAAAACAGAAGACCCGAAGAAAACTTAATGAAAGGTGGAACTGGATTCTGGACTCACAAGAAGACTTCATGGAACTCAGAGATTGGCTGGGTAGGACACGCCTGGTGCTGACCAAGACACGAGCCGTGAACGCCGCAGACAAACATCAAAACCGCCCTGGAAAAATGATCGGGTTCCAGAGTTAATCTTCCAGTCTCTACGTTTGTATGTTCAGACAAACAATTACGTAACGGTTGTTTGAGTGTATTTTGGTTGTTTCTTACATGGAATGCTGCAGATTCATGATTTTATCTTAGAAGCAAGAAATTTATATATACAGCCGACGAACCTTACCAGGGCGCGTAAATTCTCTGAATATATCATCATTCGATATTTTCACCTGCGGAATGTGTATTTGTCACCGAGGAAATGGTAAATGTTCACCAGTATGTATGATGACATTCATCTTCATTGTCTTATTTCCCATTACAGTGATGTCTTACCACGTAATTCTCCTGTATCCTATTACAGTGATTTCATACCAGGTGTTCCACTACAGTTGGATGTAGAACCTTCTATTATATCCAGGTTAATTTGTTATCAAAATTTCACAAAGTGTAAGGCAAGATGTGGCAACAGCCTGACAAACTGAGCCAGGGGAGGAAATCCAACCCTCGCTCTTGGTATGGGAGAGAAGAACTATAGTCATCAGCACTGCAGACATAACCCTTTCTAACAAATAGACTGTGATAAGGAGAAATAATCTTCGCCAACTTCAAAGCCTAATAACGTGTTTCATCAAAGCGATGGGAGGAGAAATGGGTGTGAAATGAGGAGAGGCGGCCTGGCAGGCTGTGGTTGGCGGGCAGCGGGCGGGAGGTTCCCAGGGGAGGCTCGCGCGCTAGCCGAATGTAATGGAAATCTTGGAACTCGTTTTCAACAATTGCTTATATACGATTTGTGGGAATATTCTGTGGGATAGTTTGTCACTCGAGATTTTCTGAATGATTATAATTTTGAAAGAAACAGACGTAAAAGACATTATATATGTTCTTTTTCTATCTATATATCTATCCATATATCTATTTTCAAACATAAATATATACACACACATTCGTAGTAGTGATTGCTTTATTCCTGTGACAATTGTATTCATTTTATCCTACGCGACTCGCCTTTTGTTACATATTTATCCAATTAACTCAACCAAACCTAATATTTTCCCTCCCCCACCAGCCCCACACCGACCGCCGAGTAAGGTGATCCAGGGAGCCATATTGACGTCCCGCACCAGTTCCTCATCTGTCTTTCTCCATATCCAGACTCTCGATGAATTCCCCAGGTGACGTCACCAAAGCCCCGAGGAGACAGCGGGCGGTATGGACGTATCCCTCAGCCTCCTCCTCCTCTTCCTCCTCTCTCTCTCTCTCTCTCTCTCTCTCTCTCTCTCTCTCTCTCTCTCTCTCTCTCTCTCTCTCTCTCTCTCTCTCTCTCTCTCTCTCCCACAGTAACATTCTTCATTTACATACATTTATTAACTATACTTCCCAACCGATATTTTTTATATACAAATCCTATCAAACCTAACCAACTTGGCTCTCTCGTCTATAATTCTCTCTCCTCACAACTCTTTCTTCACCACCGATGCTTATCCCTCCCCTCATCACTCACCTTTATCGCCCACTCCCAGATGCCCACCTCTATCACCCACTTTCCCCCATCCCTCTCCCCAACCTTTATCACTCCCTCTCCACCACCCAGTTATTTCGTTCCTCGCCACTACCCACATTTATCACGTACCTTTCACCACCTTTTTGTGTCATGTATTCCCACATATAACTGCCTCCGTCACCCACTTACCAGCTGGACCCATTTCTATCGTCAGTTCCCACCACTTGCTTTACATTATCATCCACTCCCACCACCAATCACTTCTCATTTGCCCCTCCCTGCCACCCACCATAACCACCCATTCTCTGAGTCCCACCGCCCACTCCACGTCAATCACCACTACCACCACCGATCACATCACCACCACCAATAAACACTTACAATCCCATCATTCACTTTCCATTTATTTCCTGCGTTTTATCACCCGATGCCCATCACCGCCACTATCACCCACATCCTGCTATCACCCAACACCATTAGCCTAAAACCCGGTCCTTAACCTTAAACATTACCTCCCACATCAAACGCCTGCCTGACATTTTCCCTCCCACACTCATTAGTGGATCCCACCAGAACCATGTTTCTCTCCCTACCACTCACCACTACCACTATCTGGCACCACCTGTGTTCCATCACCCACTCTCCTGGATCAGGCTGTAACACTTATACCATCCATAGCCCATAACAACTCTATACCACTGCCAACAACTTCACACAATCCACCACTTTCTACATCTTCCCTACACCTTGTTCTTCACCCCTGGTTATTACCACCTACATTTCATCACTCGGTTTCCACTGGTGAAATCTACTCGTTACCTCCAACTACCATCATCTTCCCACTGTGGCCTATTTCCCACTACTAGACCATTTACCTCCCATTACCCACTATCCCCATCTGCCACTTGTATTCTCTTCACCACGACCATCTGTACTCTGCACTCCCACCACCACTTACCCTACATCACTCATTCCTTATTAACACAACCGCAGCGATGACCCACCCACCCCCACTACGGCTTATACCACCTCACCCTCCAGCACCTAACTGCATGACTATGATAGTCGGGTGTGGTGAGGGGTGGGGGGATTAGACAGAAGCTACAGTCGAAAAACGTATGTTCTAGAATCTAGAGAGTAACGATGTGTGGTGTAGTGAAGTGTGTGGATGGAATGCCTTATTCATACACCGCCGGCAGACTGGATGTGTGTGGTGTAGTGATTCTCTAAGCTGGTTTAGGAAGGATATTAGCATAGCTAAGAATCGTTCATTGTGTCATCGATGGATGACCAGAATATCTTCCAGCGCTCTGAGGCTACGTGAGGACCAAGCTGGGCCCCATATTATTGCCGCTGTTGAGGTCGTGAACATGCTTGTAGTGTGTGTCTCCGGGGAGTCTTACTGGTCTCCGCCGTGTATTTCTGTGCTGCTTCCCTTGAGAATATACCAGTCAGTTTCGTCTGAAGTCGATGTTGTTCTTTGGTATTTTCGATGTCTGGATAATTATCTTATGTGACGAATCGTAGATCCATTATTTGTACCCTTTCATCATGCGAGAATCGGAGACGAGGTGTATTAGTAATAGTGCCAGTATGGGAAGGATCATAGTCTTATACGTGGAATTTTCACCACTTCGGTAGGTGCCAGAAAATATGTTTGTCTGGGCTGCTTTGGCTTTCACGGTTCTTCAGTTAGTACATTTTACCGTCAGGCCTCGTAAGGCTAGTGTGTAGCCCAGGATTTTACGATTCTTCTAGTGCATTATCGGGTTAACTTCTATGGCTGTGTCGCTGCATATTATTCTCGCCAGCGTCAAATGGTGATTTTTCATATGATGATTTTTATTTTCCAGTCTCCGAAACTGTTCAGTCTGGATCTCTATCTGTACTAGGTAGGTATGTTGAGGGAGTGTTCTGTTAGATACTCCTATTTGAGTGGCGTCGTCTGCGCAAAACGTGTCTGTGCTCATGTTTGCTGCTGGAGGGGGAATGTGTGGTGTAGGTTATGAACAGCGATGGTGACACGACGCTTCCTTGTGGAACACCGCCTAATAAACTGAGTTCTAGTGGCATTGTTAAGATGTTGCTGATTGTGGTGTAGACCGCTCGTCCACTCGCCGAAGGCTTTGTGCGTGGCTTAGCAGTTTATTCCTAAGCATCTGGTCAGTGCATTTTTTTCTCCCAATACCTACCACTGTCATCCACCAGTCATAGCACCCTCACAACGCTACCATCCACCTTCACATCCAACTATCCCCTACCATCCCAGCACCTATAACACCATTAACCCTCTCAAAACACACCAATGCCATCTATTCTACCTTTCCACCACATACCTCTACGATCTCCCCACCCAGTACACACCACTACAATCCGCCTTCCTAACAGGCATAACCATTACGTACATTCCCATTACCCATCACTCATATTTACCCATCTACTACACACACTACTGCCATCCAACCTCCCATCACCCATCGTCACCAACAACCTTCCCATCACCCACCATAAACATCTATCCTCCCAGCATCCTCCGTTCCCATCATCCGTACCTTCCTATCACCCATCACTCCTATTTACCCTCCAGTCTGCACTGATCACTACCATCCACTTTTCCGTCACCCATCACCGCCAACTACAACCCTCCCAGCACCCGCCACTACCCTCAACCCTTCCAGCACCCACTTCCTAACACCCACAACCAATCAACCGCTCACCCATCACCCGCGTACCTACTCGGATCCACTCTAATTCCTTGTTTACCCTAACCCTCGTCATCTCCGGCTTAATTACCTCGTTAAAGATGTTTGATTGAAGCCATCTAGAGGGACTGGGGGCACGGGCTTAATGACTTGTTTGGTGGTGTGAGTCGTGGCTCGCAGCCCATCTGGAATTTTTCCCGAGGGACTTCGGGAGGTGGGTGTGGAGACGCTGTAGAGTTTTAGCAGGATGGACGGGCTCTGCTGTAGTGGGGTTGGGAAGGATGAGTGGGGTAAGATCACTTTCTTTACCTGGGACTTGAGTTCATTAAACTTTCTGATGTCATTCATAAGAGGAAGAAAAAAGAGAGGTATAGAGATGGACGATTTCCCAGAAGAGAAATTTGAGGTTTAAGTATATTCTGATGTCATTCTCCAGTTAGAAAATAGTCCTAGGTCTCATCTGATGTCTGAGACTATAAATTTACGGATGATTATAGACCCCCAAATCCATCCATATCCGTAAATCTGCCGACGTCGGTTAATAAACGGGAGCATAGTGTGGAGTCATTAATTACGGGGACGTGGAGTGATGGCCGAGCGAAGGACGTGGCCAAGACGCTGTTCGTCTTGGAGATTGCTTGCCAGTATCTTGCTAGTCCGTTTACAACCTCTCCACACGTTAATAATAGCCCTGTTTGATATTTGGGAACTGCATCGCCGGGTAATTAATGGAGTATACAGTGTTATTGCATTTGGGAGCCCCTTTCATGTCTTGTCTGTGGAGGCCGAGGCACTAGAAACACAATGGTTGGCTGTACCTAAGGAGATAATTGAACTATAACTCTTGTGGGATGTTGTTCTCGGGTGTATTTCGGTATAGAGCCTCTGATGGGTGTAGCCAGGAATATTTTGCTATTGTTCTCGAGATGAGGTGAAGTTGATAGCGGTGCCTTCTGACTGTATCACTTGTGATGAATGTATGTTCATAACTGGATGTAGAGAAGTGCATTCATATGCACTTGTCGGAGCTATGTTGTGACACAAGTTATAAAGTTTTCATGAGTGTAGTTATACAGATTTGTAGTACATAGATGTTTAGAAAGATAACTTTTATGATACTTTTTGTTCTGAAAGCTTGACGATAAATTTTAAGAACTTTAAGTGGACTCTAAACCTTATAAGAAGGTCTCAGTGTATATCACTTTAACCCACGTCTTGGTTTTAAAACAGACAGCTCTGCAGGGATGTCTTTATGTCATGGCGAATTAGATATCCTACTGGAAGGTGTAGTTGGAAGTATATGTGTACAGGCAGAGTTCAGCGGGCACTGATATAATCATTGACTCAAACCTTCGTTATGGGGAGTCCACATTGTATTGCCCAGGACCACATACAGTTATGTGGAAAGAAGTTGAATGTTATTTATTACTTCTACGTCGGCGGTCAACCTTATGACATATAGTGTTTGTGTTTGTTCACAAAGTTCACACGATAAGAGAGCGTTAAACTTGGGGGTACCGGAAAACGCTCATTTTTACGACTGTTGCCGCAGTAACGACCGAGACATATAATCTAAAGGTCAGAGGTTATCGTCGTGTCCCAGAAACAGAGGAAAAGAATGAATGAAGTTTCTTACCAACCTTCCCCCCACCTCTCTCTAACACCACACACCAACCCCCACACCCACACGCCCACGCCCACACGGGTTATGGCGTCGCTAATGACAAAATATCACTTGGAAGCCACTCTCCTTTTTATTTTTCCTTTGTTATTGGCCACTTGGGTCAAATCCATCTACAGGTCGTTCCCAGGAGAGGTTAAAGGTCAGGACGTGTGAAGAGGGTCAGGAAGGAGGGCGTAGCCGTTGGGTCTCACCCAGGGGGTCTGGTGTTCCCAGCCTCTTTATTCATTACTCAACCAAAGGAGCAAGTGAGTAAGACTCATGATGAGGATTTAGCTCACAGTAGATCTTCAGTGCTCACGTAGTCACTCAGAGCCTTTAAATTTCTACTAAATTACATCAAATTAAATTATTTTTGAGAAATTTTCCCTCGAGACGTAAATGTAATAAAGATTTAAGACTTTACTTGTGATAATCCATTTTAGGGAACCAGGTTAGCATTATTAGTTTAGGGTTATGAAGATATCTAATCTTAGAAGTGAATGTCGTGGCCTCCCTCTCCTGCTGACGTGTGGCACTGAGGACTCAGGATATGGAGGAGGAGGAGGAGACAAGAAAAGGAGCCTAAGAAAGACACACTCCTTTGTCCTCTACGAAATGTTACATGCGAGAATAACATCTTGCATGACTAGCAGAGTAGTCATAATGTTGAGTACACACACACACACACACACACACACACACACACACACCAATGACAAACTTGCGTCAGAGTCCGGTACTCATCTCCAGCCCCACAGGTTGGTCTGGGACCAATCTAATCATTCAGACTGTTTGTGTCCGTAACTTCCAGTCCAGCTCAAACGCTACACTGTAGCTCAGCTGATCACCTGCACATTTCGTATGATTTGCTCATGTTTATCGGCCATAGACCCGATATTATCTGGTAGCGAACGAACATTGCTCGGCTCCAAACTTTATTTTCTTGCTATGTTTCTTCCTTTTCCTTATTTCCATTTATCAGATTTTCGCACCTTTTTATTTCAGGATCGATTCATTTAAATTCGCCCGACCTACTCTTCGGATCATTATTTTAGAGTAGATTTAAAGGAGTTTATGGAGTCAAAGATCTAGCAGCCTTAACACGTATAGTTTTAGAAACGTTTCTTTACAGTCTCGGTCGCCTAAGACCAACACTGCGACTTACCATAAGTTCCATACAACACATGAAGATGAATCTGTCAGTTCATGCATACTTACTATTCTCTAGGAGTCTGTGTTGACTAAGAAGACATGATTTTTTCCCACCATTTGCCTTTATTCCAGCCACCATTTATGAAATTTGGTTCCAGTATATTTTTTTTTTTTACAGTTCCACATTACATATTTATGCATCAGATTTATGGTGTACAATTTTTGGCTGTTCTTTAGGGGTAAGAAATCACCTGAAAGCATTCGTGATTTTTTTCCCTTTTACTCGTTACTTTGTCATATTTCAGTTAATATTCATGAAATGTGCTAGGGATATCTTTTCATATATATATATATATATATATATATATATATATATATATATATATATATATATATATATATATATATATATATACGCCATTACGCCATTAGATAATGCAGATGAGGAATTCATAGCTTTTAGCTTTCTTTAAAAGGTCAAAGGTCACCCAAAATGAAAAACTTTTGTCACTATTCCATTTTATTCCACTGTTGATGAAGCTCACTCAGGAACTGTTGTATCCTCTTTCTGGTTTTGATGAGTTTTGGCACAAAGAAAATTTAAGGCGTGTATGAAGAGAGACATAATGCGTTTCCCTGCAATCTTCTGACCTTTCTAGTTAATACTGATTCGTCCATTTTACTAATGACACATTTCTTTTGACTGGTATAATTTTGTACATTGCATATCTGTTGGTCTGGAGAATATTTGAAATTGCGACTACAGACCAGACCCTTAGATTAATCTTCCCATGTCTGTGATCCAGATTATAAAGCCGGGAACATTTCAGGTTGCCTGTAATCTTGAATATTTTCTATGTTAACTGCGGATAGTGGGCGCCTCTGCACATTTTTTTTCAACGCAGCAACATAACCTTCATTAAAAGGTAAAGCCGTTATAATGCAGTGTTCTAGTGGTCCAGGCAACAAGAGCCTAGAAATGCTTTATCATTCTTTTTTCTATCTGTTGTTTCCCTCATGATGTAACGTTGTAGGCTCCTGATCATCATTCTCTCCGCCAACAAATAGTTGATCTGTTATGTACGTGAAAGCTAAGACGTTTGGCTTGATTATTCCCGGGTCTTTACGTTCCACTTCCCCTCTATAATGATGGTTGTGTCGCGTGTTCTGTGTTGGTTCAGTTCCTTTCCTCTTCCGTAACGAGGGAGTTGAAACCTTATTTTTCCTGCGAAAGTCACTTTTATTATCATTGTCCAGCTGGACCACCGCTGGACTGATGTGACTTTGTAGTGTTTCAACGCTTACTAGATACTACTTTTTCTTACTCATAAAAGCGTCATTTGTAAGTGATGATATGAAGCAGTGGTCTGCGTAAGCGTTCATGCCAAATTTGAAACAGCAAAGGTGCAAGTACAGTTCTCCAGTAGACTAAACTTTCACAGCATAAAGATGCACTTTTGCTTGGGTTTCGACAACCTTTTGGACTTAACTTTTTTTTCTCTTTTCTTCTCGAAAGTCATAGCTTTGCTCTCCTGCTTTACATACGTGCATTTTTTTTCATGATATAGTATTTCTACAGAAAAACATTTACCATGTGATTTCCCAACATCTATTCAGATCATGTTAATATTTTGGTTATTTCTTAGTGTCCTACATATTTTCGAGGAGCGACTGAGTAGCCATGATAGGCATGATCCTCCTGCTCTGAAGTTATACAAACCTTGACTGTATAAGACGTTTTCAGCGCATGAAGTCCGTCAGTTCACTTTGTACGACTCATAAAGTCATATCGTGATATCTGATGATGGTAATCCGAAGAGGGTATGTTTTTGGAGGTCTTTTTCGTTTTCGTTATAAAGTGTAGGTGTGTGGATGAGTGCTGCACTGGTCACTGAGGTGAACTTTGCACGGGAGCAGAAGCGTTCTGTGTGTTCCCCTGTGTCATGAACTGCTCAGTCCCTTCCTCGCCTGGTTATTTTGGTATGAGAGTTTCCTTCCTAATTATTTTACTCTACTCCAAGTATCTTACCTCTGCTGAGAAAGATGTGGAAATTTGATGAAATTGTAACTAATTTTTTTTCGTTCTTGTAGAGATCTTTCTCACTGTAGTGAGCAATGAGCGCATCTGAGGTTATCTTTCCCCTGCAAAAGAGAAATTAGATAGATATGTCTGTTTTCATGTCACTGAAGAATTCCAGTGACATGATGTATGATAGTCAAGTTATCCCCATCATACGAGTATTTTTATATATAGATTTGTTGAATTTTCCTCTAAAGACAAAGATGGCGTGGTGGTGTGGTGTTTTATTCATACTTCTTTTTCTTCTGTAATTCACCTTAGTTGTAGTTTGCAGAAAGTGTGGTGAGTCTTATTCTCCTTACATAGTATCCAGCGTCTGACATACAGCGTATGTTATACTCTGTGAGATTTGTTGTGCCTTGGCTGAGGGTGAGCCTTGCACAGGTGTAGATGTCATGGGTTCTGCTGTTGGGATAAATTCTCAGTTGCTATATTCTTTTTCATTCATTTCTGCTCTGTGTTATGGATCAAAATCTAGCAGGAGTTTATCCAGGATTTCCTGGGTTGTTAGGGCAAAGGATCCAAGCTACTTTTCCGCAGATTTCCTTCTATTGGTATCTGAGGGTTTGTGGATGAAGACAATAGCAATATCTGAGGGTCTGTAGATGAGGACAATAGCAATATATATTCATACCTTGATGACTAAGACTTCCACTTCGTCATTTGAAGATCCTAGCAGTCCAGCAGTCCATCTCCCGTCATCACTGCTGTAGGAACCATTGCTTGGAATCCATTCATAAGATCATTTCCTTGTGTCATTGTAAAGACTTCAAATGTTGTATTTGCTACAGTAAGTTAACCCCACAGGAATAAGAACTTTGTTTGTTGTGTGTGGCTTATTCTCTGGATGTTGGCAAATATAACGGATGTTCCACAGTGTGACGAAGAGTTATCTGAAAGCCTCGTTCGCTCCTCTGCTTTGTACCGTTCATTGTATTGGCTGAGTCTCAGTAGTATGATTTTAAACGTGGGATTTCTTTTCCTACATCGATTCGTACTGACGAGGCTGATTGCTGATAATTTTCTTTTCACAGTAGGTAAGAATGAATGTCACAGTCATGAGATCTAGAGCGAACACGTCAACAGTATCAACACATTTCAAGACGACTTCGTGCATGATTATCCACTCGTGTCAGACATCAACATCTTCTCATTCATCTCAGTGATGAATTCTCCTGACGTGTTTTCCTTCCTTGCTTTTACCATTTAGACGACATTTTACGTTCTAGTCTAATTTCACAAGAAGAACTCATGTGGTGTTGAATCCGAACTCTGTGGAAGTCCCATATTAAACCACGCCTCCCAGTGTTCCCTCCTTGGGAGTCTCTCATGTAATCATCACATACGGTTTACCGTGTGTCGACAGCCATCTTACCTGAGTAACAACTGCTAACTACTGTGAAACTGGAAGTCATACAATGTTGATGAGTGTGTTCAAATAGCGCTCACACTTGACTGTTTCTTGGTTGATGTAAGGATTCAGAGCTCATGACGTGGCCCTTCGCCTGTAGACCGTACCTTCATTGTGATCTGCGGACGTCTGTTTACCAGTAATATCAAGCATGTCATGTGCCACACGATGATATGAACTGTGGTTACTGATGAATCTACCAACGTGAAACACTGCCACGCCGGACCACAAGGCGTATTCCGTTCAGGTCATTGATCCACCAGCGAATCAGAATTTCTGCAGACTGTCCTCACGCCGTGGTGTATCTGTTTTTCTTCCTGCAAATACTCCTCTGCATTTTCAAATTGCCCCCCCCCCCCACTTTTGAAAATAAAGGACCCATTGATTGCTTCTGACTTTGTTTTTTCGTTGTAGACCAAAAGATATTGACTAAAGTCTTTCTTGTGTGTGGATTTGCAGTATACTGAGAATTTAACATCCTGTCAGACCTCCATATCAATGTATCTAAAAATGGCAATTTACCATTTTCCTCCTATTCCACTGTAAGTTTTGTTGTGTCTGCTTTCACTGTTTAAAATTTTTAGTTTCTTCTAAGTCAGTCTCGGTAGGAACTATCATTATTATGTCATTCATGAACCTGGACCACCTGGCATCTCCCATCCCACGATGTTGATGTAGCTGTCTGTCTCCAGATTCTTCATATAGAGACATACCATGACAGCACAGAGGGGAAGTCCATGGCCAGACAATCGGTATTTGATGACGTAATAGTGATACTTCTCAAGGTAACTAACATAGAAAATCAATTAAGATCGTTAAAGAGTGTACACAAATATTCATGTAAGTGTAGAAAAGTGAAGAGAGAAAAGAGAGATGACAACATAAGAGATACACTAGCAGTTAGTTGACGGTAGTGATGCTCAGTCAAGCCTGCCATTGTGGCCCATAATCCAAGGCTTCAGTAAACCCTTTAATAAAGACATCAAATGACCCAGTTAGGCCACAGGACTGCCAGGTTTGCTCTGACCACTCACGTTCCTGTAGGCCAGGGAAAGACCGATAACATTCTTACGTTTGATATTTAGATCTAATAACAGAGATAGAGGTAATGTGGCATACACTATAACACACCTGGTAGGAATCACTAAAACACCTTAGTTCATCAGTGTCAAGGAATAATTAGGGAAATGCAATTAAACTAATTACACATAAAATCAAAAGTATGAGGAATCACAGCGCCGGGGTAAAGGTGCTCTAGCATCTCATCAATAACTTCAAATGAGGTAACTCATACAGTACAGGACAGATGAGGTAACTCTTACAGTACAGGACAGATGGGGAACTCATACAGTACAGGACAGATGGGGAACTCATACAGTACAGGACAGATGAGGAACTCTTACAGTACAGGACAGATGGGGAACTCATACAGTATAGGACAGATGAGGTAACTCTTACAGTACAGGACAGATGTGGAACTCATACAGTACAGGACAGATGGGGAACTCATACAGTACAGGACAGATGGGGAACTCATACAGTACAGGACAGATGGGGAACTCATACAGTACAGGACAGATGTGGAACTCATACAGTACAGGACAGATGGGGAACTCATACAGTACAGGACAGATGGGGAACTCATACAGTATAGGACAGATGAGGTAACTCTTACAGTACAGGACAGATGTGGAACTCATACAGTACAGAACAGATGGGGAAAGGAAGCATTATGGAACATGTACTCAACCTAACTACATACCAGACCAGATAACGTTGGTGATTGCTGCCACACAGCATAATAACAGCTGGCTGCCCTGCCTCAGATCTCTCGTGTTAAAAGTCACTTCAGGAAGTCTCGACCCGTCACACAAGTCCTGGGAATATAATTTTAGTAGTACTGTAGACAGGCGATGTCATTATGTTCGTGCGTACGGATCTTCGTAGGTGCGTGCGTCCGGGCGTCCTTACCCTAGCAACGTACCATGCTCCTCATGTCGAGTCGGTCCGTACATGCACTACCCGCAGCGGCGTGTGCCACCACCGTTGGGTCGAGCACGTCCCGGGTACGTTGCTGGTACGGCTTCGTTGCTCAGTCTACGCATAGCTAAGACTCTCTCCCCAGCTGGAACTCTATTAGATTACAGGCCATCAGTATCCCTGTCGGCACATTATCGACTCGTTACCCACATGCAATGAGCCTGACACCTTAAACACATCCTGCCATGACAGCGCAAGCTATCACGCAAGTCTTCGGGTGTATGAGCGGCACGCTGCAGATTGTCTCAAAGCCGATCTGTAAATAACTGACCCAACACTGACCACGTCTTTGATCTGCGTAATGCAGGATACCAATCGTGATGCTATCAAGGTACTAGGTGCAGTTTTCGTTGTGGATTAATCTTCTAAGTCACTTCTTCAATTTTCCACACTCGATCTATTTTCATTGTCATCAGTTGTCACTTTCTCACTGTATTTTCTTATTTGAAGACCGTGAATATAACATTTTACAGCTTGCATAATCATATGGAGAACCAGCGATGGACGGTATGTTTGAGCACAACAATTTAACCTCTACACTTATTATACAGTTACAATATTGATACGGTCTGTGAATGTACTTAAACACTGTGATACTTCCATTATTCTTACAGTCGGATATTTTGCGCACAAGGCAGCTAATCAAACTGGAGCGAGTGCTCGTGATTGGTAAATTTGTCGACAGGAGAACAAGGGGTAGGAGGACTGTTTACTATAGTGACCCCTGATCCTAGCGCCAGATGCCGAGTTGTGTTGCCAGCTGCTGTTTTCACTCCGTCTCATCACCCACCCATATACAGCAGCGCCGTTAATGATCTACATCCTTACCTCCTAGTTAGTAAATACTTAATGTGGCACCATGGACTCCCGTGATGATACATTCCTGACCATGACGCATTCACGGCCCGCCCAAGGTCGATTGCATAGGTTCGAATACAGGGTGCGCCAGTCGGTCCACAGTCAACCCAGCTGTTCATCCACCCCTAGAGGCTGGTCGATGAAATGGGTACCTGGTTAAGGTCTTACAACTGAAGATGGGAAAAGATCAAGGTAAAACTTGAGGAGTGAAGCAGCCATGATTACATGGCCATATATATATATATATATATATATATATATATATATATATATATATATATATATATATATATATATATATATATATATATATATATATATATATATATATATATATATATATATATATATATATATATATATATATATATATATTATCCCTGGGGATAGGGGATTAAGAATACTTCCCACGTATTCCCTGCGTGTCGTAGAAGGCGACTAAAAGGGGAGGGAGCGGGGGGCTGGAAATCCTCCCCTCTCGTTTTTTTTTTTAATTTTCCAAAAGAAGGAACAGAGGGGGCCAGGTGAGGATATTCCAAAAAAGGCCCAGTCCTCTGTTCTTAACGCTACCTCGCTAACGCGGGAAATGGCAAATAGTTTAAAAGAAAGAAAAAAAGATATATATATATATATATATATATATATATATATATATATATATATATATATATATATATATATATATCTTTCAAACTATTCGCCATTTCCCGCGTCAGCAAGGTAGCGTTAAGAACAGAGGACTGGGCCATTGAGGGAATATCCTCACCTGGCCCCCTTCTCTGTTCCTTCTTTGGAAGATTAAAGAAATAACGAGAGGGTAGGATTTCCAGCCCCCCGCTCCCTCCCCTTTTAGTCGCCTTCTACGACACGCAGGGAATACGTGGGAAGTATTCTTTCTCCCCTATCCCCAGAGTTAATATATATATATATATATATATATATATATATATATATATATATATATATATATATATATATATATATATATGTATATTTATATTTTGCTTTGTCGCTGTCTCCCGCTTTTGTAAGGTAGCGCAAGGAAACACACAAACGAAATGGCCCAACCCACCCCCATACACATGTATATACATACACGTCCACACACGGAAATATACATACCTATACATCTCAATGTACACATATATATACACACACAGTCATATACATATATACACATGTACATAATTCATACTGTCTGCCTTTATTTATTTCCATCGCCACCTCGCCACACATGGAATAACATCCCCCTCCCCCCTCATGTGTGCGAGGTAGCGCTAAGAAAAGACAACAAAAGCCTCATTCGTTCACACTCAGTCTCTAGCTGTCATGTAGTAATGCCCGAAACCACAGCTGCCTTTCAACATCCAGGCCTCACAGAACTTTCCATGGTTTACCCCAGACGCTTCACATGCCCTGATTAAATCCATTGACAGCACGTCGACCCCGGTATACCACATCGATCCAATTCACTCTATTCCTTGCCCGCCTTTCACCCTCCTGCATGTTCAGGCCCCAGTCACTCAAGATCTTTTTCACTCCATCTTTCCACCTCCAATTTGGTCTCCCACTTCTCCTCGTTCCCTCCACCTCCGACACATATATCCTCTTGGTCAATCTTTCCTCACTCATTCTCTCCATGTGCCCAAACCATTTCAAAACACCCTCTTCTGCTCTCTCAACCACGCTCTTTTTATTTCCACACATCTCTCTTACCCTTAAATTACTTACTCGATCAAACCACCTCACACCACATATTGTCCTCAAACATCTCATTTCCAGCACATCCACCCTCCTGCGCACAACTCTATCCATAGCCCACGCCTCGCAACCATGCAACATTGTTGGAACCACTATTCCTTCAAACATACCCATTTTTGCTTACCGAGATAATGTTCTCGCCTTCCACACATTCTTCAAGGCTCCCAGGATTTTCACCCCCTCCCCCGACCTATGATTCACTTCCGCTTCCATGGTTCCATCCGCTGCCAGATCCACTCCCAGATATCTAAAACACTTCACTTCCTCCAGTTTTTCTCCATTCAAACTTACCTCCCAATTGACTTGACCCTCAACCCTACTGTACCTAATTACCTTGCTCTTATTCACATTTACTCTTAACTTTCTTCTTTCACACACTTTACCAAACTCAGTCACCAGCATCTGCAGTTTCTCACATGAATCAACTACCAGCGCTGTATCATCAGCGAACAACAACTGACTCACTTCTCAAGCTCTCTCATCCACAACAGAATGCATACTTGCCCCTCTTTCCAAAATTCTTGCATTCACCTCCCTAACAACCCCATCCATAAACAAATTAAACAACCATGGAGACATCACACACCCCTGCTGCAAACCTACATTCACTGAGAACCAATCACTTTCCTCTCTTCCTACACGTACACATGCCTTAAATCCTCGATAAAAACTTTTCGCTGCTTCTAACAACTTGCCTCCCACACCATATATTCTTAATACCTTCCACAGAGCATCTTTATCAACTCTATCATATGCCTTCTCCAGATCCATAAATGCTACATACAAATCCATTTGCTTTTCTAAGTATTTCTCACATACATTCTTCAAAGGAAACACCTGATCCACACATCCTCTACCACTTCTGAAACCACACTGCTCTTGCCCAATCTGATGCTCTGTACATGCCTTCACCCTCTCAATCAATACCCTCCCATATAATTTACCAGGAATACTCAACAAACTTATACCTCTGTAATTTGAGCACTCACTCTTATCCCCTTTGCCTTTGTACAAAGGCACTATGCAAGCATTCCGCCAATCCTCAGGCACCTCACCATGAGTCATTCATACATTAAATAACCTTACCAACCAGTCTACAATACAGTCACCCCCTTTTTTGATAAATTCCACTGCAATACCATCCGAACCTGCTGCCTTGCCGGCTTTCATCTTCCACAAAGCTTTTACTACCTCTTCTCTGTTTACCAAATCATTTTCCCTAACCCTCTCACTTTGCACACTACCTCGACCAAAATACCCTATATCTGCCACTCTATCATCAAACACATTCAACAAACCTTCAAAATACTCACTCCATCTCCTTCTCACATCACCACTACTTGTTATCACCTCCCCATTAGCCCCCTTCACTGAAGTTCCCATTTGCTCCCTTGTCTTACGCACTTTATTTACCTCCTTCCAGAACATCTTTTTATTCTCCCTAAAATTTAATGATACTCTCTCACCCCAACTCTCATTTGCCCTCTTTTTCACCTCTTGCACCTTTCTCTTGACCTCCTGTCTCTTTCTTTTATACATCTCCCACTCATTTGCATTTTTTCCCTGCAAAAATCGTCTAAATGCCTCTCTCTTCTCTTTCACTAATAATCTTACTTCTTTATCCCGCCACTCACTACCCTTTCTAATCAACCCACCTCCCACGCTTCTCATGCCACAAGCATCTTTTGCGCAAGCCATCACTGCTTCCCTAAATACATCCCATTCCTCCCCACTCCCCTTACCTCCTTTGTTCTCACCTTTTTCCATTCTGTACTCAGTCTCTCCTGGTACTTCCTCACACAAGTCTCCTTCCCAAGCTCACTTACTCTCACCACCCTCTTCACCCCAACATTCTTCTTTTCTGAAAATCTCTACAAATCTTCACCTTCGCCTCCACAAGATAATGATGAGACATCCCTCCAGTTGCACCTCTCAGCACATTAATATCCAAAAGTCTCTCTTTCGCGCGCCTATCAATTAACACGTAATCCAATAACGCTCTCTAACCATCTCTCCTACTTACATACGTATACTTATGTATATCTCGTCTTTAAACTAGGTATTCTCAATCACCAGTCCTTTTTCAGCACATAAATCTCCAATCTCTTTACCATTTCCATGATCTTTCTTCTCATGCCCAGGTGCATATGCACCAATAATCACCCATCTCTCTCCATCAACTTTCAGTTTTACCCATATCAATATAGAATTTACTTTCTTACACTCTATCACATACTCCCACAACTCCTGTTTCAGGAGTAGTGCTACTCCTTCCCTTGCTCTTGTCCTCTCACTAACCCCTGACTTTACTCCCAAGACATTCCCAAACCACTCTTCCTCTTTACCCTTGAGGTTCGTTTCACTCAGAGCCAAAACATCTAGGTTCCTTTCCTCAAACATACTACCTATCTCTCCTTTTTTCACATCTTGGTTACATCCACACACATTTAGACACCCCAATCAGAGCCTTCGAGGAGGATGAGCAATCCCCGCGTGACTCCTTCTTCCGTTTCCCCTTTTGGAAATTTAAAATACAAGGAGGGGAGGATTTCTGGCCCCCCGCTCCCGTCCCCTCTAGTCGCCTTCTACGACACGTGAGGAATGCGTGGGAAGTATTCTTTCTCCCCTATCCCCAGGGATAATATATATATATATATATATATATATATATATATATATATATATATATATATATATATATTTTTTTTTTTTTTTCAAACTATTCGCCATTTCCCGCGTTAGCGAGGTAGCGTTAAGAACAGAGGACTGGGCCATTGAGGGAAATCCTCACCTGGCCCCCTTCTCTGTTCCTTCTTTTGGAAAATTAAAAAAAGATTGAGAGGGGAGGATTTCCAGCCCCCCGCTCCCTCCCCTATTAGTCGCCTTCTACGACACGCAGGGAATACGTGGGAAGTATTCTTTCTCCCCTATCCCCAGGGGGATTATTGTTTTTTTCCAAAAGAAGGAACAGAGAAAGGGGCCAGGTGAGGATATTCCCTCAAAGGCCCAGTCCTCTGTTCTAAACGCTACCTCGCTAACGCGGGAAATGGCGAATAGTTTGAAAGAAAGAAATATATATATATATATATATATATATATATATATATATATATATATATATATATATATATATATATATATATATACACATATATACATATACACACACACACACACATATATATATATATACACAGTCATATACATCAATATATGTATATATATATATATATATATATATATATATATATATATATATAGAGAGAGAGAGAGAGAGAGAGAGAGAGAGAGAGAGAGAGAGAGAGAGAGAGAGAGAGAGAGAGAGAGAGAGAGAGAGTTGATAGAGATGCTCTGTGGAAGGTATTAAGAATATACGGTGTGGGAGGCAAGTTGTTAGAAGCAGTGAAAAGTTTTTATCGAGGATGTAAGGCATGTGTACGTGTAGGAAGAGAGGAAAGTGATTGGTTCTCAGTGAATGTAGGTTTGCGACAGGGGTGTTTGATGTCTCCAAGGTTGTTTAATTTGTTTATGGATGGGGTTGTTAGGGAGGTGAATCAAGAGTTTTGGAAAGAGGGGCAAGTATGCAATCTGTTGTGGATGAGAGAGTTTGGGAAGTGAGTCAGTTGTTTTTCTGTGATGATACAGCGCTGATGGCTGATTCATGTGAGATACTGCAGAAGCTGGTGACAGTTTGGAAAAGTGTGTGAAAGAAGAAAGTTGAGAGTAAATGTGAATAAGAGCAAGGTAATTAGGTACAGTAGGGTTGAGGGTCAAGTCAATTGGGAGGTAAGTTTGAATGGAGAAAAACTGGAGGAAGTAAAGTGATTTAGATATCTGGGAGTGGATCTGGTAGCGGATGGAACCATGGAAGCGGAAGTGAATCACAGGGTGAGGGAGAGGGCGAAAGTTCTGGGAGCGTTGAAGAATGTGTGAAGTCGAGAACATTATCTCGGTAAGCAAAAATGGGTATGTTTGAAGGAATAGTGGTTCCAACAATGTTATATCGTTGCGAGGCGTGGGCTATGGATAGAGCTATGCGCAGGAGGGTGGATGTGCTGGTAATGTAATGTTTGAGGACAATATGTGGTGTGAGGTGGTTTGATCGAGTAAGTAATAATAGGGTAAGAGAGATGTGTGGTAATAAAAAGAGTGTGGTTGAGAGAGCAGAAGAGGGTGTTTGGAAATGGTTTGGTCACATGGAGAGAATGAGTGAGGAAAGATTGACCAAGAGGATATATGTGTCAGAGTTGGAGGGAACGAGAAGTGGGAGACCAAATTGGAGGAGGAAAGATAGAGTGAAAAAGATTTTGAGTGATCGGGGCCTGAACATGCAGGAGGGTGAAAGGCGTGCAAGGAATAGAGTGAAATGGAACTATGTGGTATACCGGGGTCGACGTGCTGTCAATGAATTGAACCAGGGCATGTGAAGCGTCTGTGGTAAACCATGGAAAGTTCTGTGGGGCCTTGATGTGGAAAGGGAGCTGTGGTTTCGGTGCATAATTACATGACAGCTAGAGACTGAGTGTGAACGAGTGTGGCCTTTGTTGTCTTTTCCTATCGCTACCTCGCACACATGAAGGGGGAAGGGGTTGTTATTTCATGTGTGGCGAGGTGGTGATGGGAATGAATAAAGGCAGACAGTATGAATTATGTACATGCGTATATATGTATATGTCTGTGTGTGTATATATATATGTATACGTTGAGATGTATATGTATGTATATTTGCGTGTGTGGACGTGTATGTATGTACATGTGTATGTGGGTGGGTTGGGCCATTATTTCGTTTGTTTCCTTGCGCTACCTAGCTAACGCAGGAGACAGCGACAAAGGAAAACAAATAATATATATATATATATATATATATATATATATATATATATATATATATATATATATATATATATAAACACACACACAAACCCACAAATAGAGGACTTCATTCATCATCTCTCGGTACACAACAAAAGGACGAGTTAGGATTAATCATTGGATTCTTGAAAGCACTAAGGAAGCTGTGTTATTCTGAATCTTTTTAGTTAGACTCTAGAAGAAGACCAGTACCATAATACAAAGGAGCGGAGAGAATGCTGAAAACAGATTACCAGAAAACAAAGAAGGTTTCATTTCAGGGAAGTCCTCAGGTATAGACAGATACTCACAGAAGACGGAGATGAACATGTCTACCTCACCAGGAATGGAAAAAGATCATACAGTGAAAACAAGACGTAGCAGAAGTGTCAGCAGGAATACTGTAGTATACGAAATACCAGGTAATGGGTATCCGGCCGTTTACTAGAGGGGAAACAGTTGACATAAAGCCAGAAGGATAGATGAACACAGAGGTGATGGACGTCCTCTTAGCACATATAATGCACCTGTCCTCCACATGGACGTGTATGGCCATTCACCTGGGAGGCAGAGAGCTAGCATAATGCATGAGGGGTAGAACAAAGTAAAAACGAAAGGCCTCGGAAGGTCAAACTAGAACATGATTGTTAAGTCCGGTCGCCTCGCTTCAAGAAGCATAAGCAACTATATTATAGAGAAGGTGCACAGAAAGGCAACAAAAAAGGTACGAAAAGTAAGAGAGATGAGTTGAACAAGAACGAAGAGGCCTAAATTTGTCCACCATAAAAGAGAGAAAAGTGATAAGTGACTTGCTTACATTTCAAACCAAGTTTGATGGTGTCGAGAGTAATCAGTTATTCAAAAGATGCAGATATAAAGCAGACGACATAACGTAAGATTCAGCAAGAAACATGTTAAAAGAAATGTCAAGAAAATTTCAATATCACAAGGACAGTGGATAAGTTGAATATGAATTGAGTGATGTAATCGTAATTTTGGAAAACATATAAAAGGTCAAAAGTTCTTTGATAAAGAAAATGGGAGCCCCGCGAGTGGAGAACTTCCTCCCTGTGCAGTACAAATATATATATATATATATATATATATATATATATATATATATATATATATATATATATATATATATATATATATATTCCTAGGAATCCAAGGGGGAAAATAAACTCACAGGAATATCTTGATCACGCGCAATATTGTGATCCTTTCCAATATATATATATATATATATATATATATATATATATATATATATATATATATATATATATATATATAGGGGATTAAGAATACTTCCCACGTATTCCCTGCGTGTCGTAGAAGGCGACTAAAAGGGGAGGGAGCGGGGGGGCTGGAAATCCTCCCCTCTCTTTTTTTTTTTTTTTTTTCAAAAGAAGGAACAGAGAATTGCGCCAGGTGAGGGTATTCCCTCAAAGGCCCAGTCCTCTGGTCTTAACGCTACCTCGCTAATGCGGGAAATGGCGAATAGTTTGAAAGAAAAGAAAAAGAAAATATATATATATATATATATATATATATATATATATATATATATATATATATATATATATATATATATATATCTTTTTTTTTACTTTTTATTTATTTTGCTTTGCCGCTGTCTCCCGCGTTAGCGAGGTAGCGCAAGGAAACAGACGAAAGAATGGCCCAACTCACCCACATACACATGTATATACATACACGTCCACACACGCAAATATACATACCTATACATCTCAACGTATACATATATATACACACACAGACATATACATATATACACATGTACATGATTCATACTGTCTGATTTACTCATTCCCATCGCCATCCCGCCACACTTGAAATAACAACCCCTTCCCCCCTCATGTGCGCGAGGAAGCGCTAGGAAAAGACAACAAAGGCCACCTTTCGTTCACACTCAGTCTCTAGCTGTCATGTAATAATGTACCGAAACCACAGCTCCCTTTCCACATCAGGCCCCACTGAACTTTCCATAGTTTACCCCAGACGCTTCACATGCCCTGGTTCAATCCACTGACAGCACGTCGACCCCGGTATACCACATCGTTCCATTTCACTCTATTCCTTGCACGCCTTTCACCCTGATCACTTAAAATCTTTTTCACTCCATCTTTCCACCTCCAATTTGGTCTTCCTCTTCTCCTTGTTCCCTCCACCTCCGACACATATATCCTCTTGGTCAATCTTTCCTCACTCATTCTCTCCATGTAACCAAACCATTTCCAAACACCCTCTTCTGCTCTCCCAACCACACTCTTTTTATTACCACACATCTCTCTTACCCTATTATTACTTACTCGATCAAACCACCTCACACCACATATTGTCCTCAAACATCTCATTTCCAGCACATCCACCCTCCTCCGCACAACTCTATCCATAGCCCACGCCTTGCAACCGTTTAACATTGTTGGAACCACTATTCCTTCAAACATACCCATTTTTGCTTTCCGAGATAATGTTCTCGACTTCCACACATTCTTCAAGGCTCCCAGAATTTTCGCCCCCTCCCCCACCCTATGATTCACTTCCGCTTCCATGGTTCCATCCGCTGCCAAATCCACTCTCAGATATCTAAACACTTCACTTCCTCCAGTTTTTCTCCATTCAAACTTACCTCCCAATTGACTTGTCCCTCAACCCTACTGTACCTAATAACCTTGCTCTTATTCACATCTACTCTCAGCTCTCTTCTTTCACACACTTTACCAAACTCAGTCACCAGCTTCTGCAGTTTCTCACACGAATCAGCTACCAGCGCTGTATCATCAGCGAACATCAACTGACACTTCCCAAGCTCTCTCATCCACAACAGACTGCACACTTGCCCCTCTTTCCAAAACTCTTGCATTCACCTCCCTAACAACCCCATCCATAAACAAATTAAACAACCATGGAGACATCACACACCCCTGTCGGAAACCTACATTCACTGAGAACCAATTACTTTCCTCTCTTCCTACACGTACACATGCCTTACATCCTCTATATATATATATATATATATATATATATATATATATATATATATATATATATATATATATATATATATTTGATTGTTGTATGATGGATCGTCTTACAATGTAATCATTATCAAAAAGATGAAGTAAATAATCTGGGCTACAAATGATGTGAAGCTCATGGAAAACGAAACATTATAGAGGTGTAGAACATGGAAAAATATTAGATATTTCTGTACTGCTTGCCAGCTTCTTCGTCTAACATTTGGGGCCAACTCTTCATCAGAATATTACTATTTCCAGAACTAAAGGTGGCTGTAAACATTTTGAAGTCTCTGAGTAAAAAATGTGGGTTGAATTTTTTTTTTTTTTTTTCCGTGGTAGTTACCAGCTTCATACAGTAGTTTAATGCAGAGAGGATTATCATTATACAGTGTTGCCTCCGCCGGAGTCCAGATCATCCATGGAGGAAAGCTGGATGGAAGTTATTTTGAGGGTTTTACAACTGAAGATGGGAAAAGATCAAGGTAAAACTTGAGGAGTGAAGCAGCTGAGTTGACCTCGATGGTAGGCAAGTTTCTGGTGAGTATTGAGACACAGGATGAAAAGTTATTAAGAAGTGGGTGAAGAAATGAGATAACTGAGGAATATGATCAGAGATCATGAAACGTTTAAGGGAATGGATAAGAAATTGCATAACTGAGATACATAAGCAAAGAACATGATTACATGGCCATGTAAGCCAGAGCGGGATGGTCATTTAAGTTTTTTTTTTTATGAATGGCATGTTGTCTGAGGTGAGGCCAAGTAGGGATAATTGTGTCGCGGTGGCTGATCAGCGAGAGACAGAATGGAAGTTGCAGCAGCTGTTGTATGTAGATGATAATATGTTATCTGTGATGAGGGACGTGGTGAAGAGAGGAGGTGAGATGGCTGTGGAGTGGATCTGGAAAGCGTACATGGAAGCAAAGGAAACCTGGTGAGGTGTATTGATGATAAGGAAGGCAACGATAGTAATTGTTCCATTGTATGAGGGAAGGAGGAGTAAATGCGAGTGTGAGAAATATACAGAAATTAATCACTGTAGGAATTTTAGCAAGGTATACATTTACATATGGTAGGAGAGTGGTTGGTTGTGCGTATAGAATGAGTAAACCTCTCACTCCGTATGAACAAGATGAGTTTCTGAAGGAATGGAGGGTGGGGAGGGGTGTAGAGATCAAATTTTGCACTTGAATAAAGAACAGAGAAAGTTTTCAAAAAAGGAAATCATGCAATGTTCTTGGATTTAGAAAAGGCTGATGTTAAAGTGAAAAGGAAAGTATTTGGGGAAATTATGACCATTATTTTTGTACGGAAGAATTTCGAATGCTTTAAAACGCCTTTATGATGGAAGCAGCTCATTTTGTGAGAGTAACTCTGGGAATTAGTGGATGGCTGGAAATTAATATAGGTGTTGTGAGGTCACATGAAATCAGCATGGTTATTTGATTATGTTTATGGATGGGACATTGCATTTAGGTAAGGACTGGTTGGGATGATTGTTATGTGATAGTTGACCATGGAGAAACAGAACGGGAGTTGCTGCAGTTCTTGTATGTAGACAATATTGTATTATCAGGTAAGCTAGGAAGGAGGTAGACTGAACATTGGGCCGGTTCGTTGATACATAGAGGAGGAGGAGGAGGAGGAGGAGGAGAAGGACGCTGAAAGCGAAAGCGAGTGAAAGTAAGATGATAGTTTTTCAGTAGGAAGGGAATTCAGTACTCAATATTACCTTACATGGCAAAGAACTGGAAGTTATAGATGAGTAAGATGTTTGGTAGTAAAGGTGAATCAAGATGGTAGCTGTAGAGCTGAAATTAGATGTAGAGTCATGTGCAAGGAAGGAAAAACTGGGTTCATTGAACGCAATGATGACAGGGGAAAAATCTGTGTTGCGTGTACAATGAGTTTGCGTGACGGAATACTTATCCCAGCGCTGGTATATGGATGTGAAACCCATGTGTGTATGTAGGTCATAACAGACTGAAAAAATAAGGACGAAAGAAGTGGATAACTTGCGTTGAAATAAGGACAGAATGAAGACTGAAGATGTGGGGTTATGTGATGTGTAGAAGTCATCAGAAAGGCACAGTAATGGAAATGTTTTAGGAGGCTTTGGTCGTGTTGGAGGTATGGTAGGCGATACATTGGTCTACAACATACACCACACTAAAGCAGAAGGTACAAAGAGGAGAATTAGACCGCGGAAGATGGAGAGATGTTATAGGGAACTGGTTAGGGCTTATGATGTTTGAAGTGAAGGTACTAAGAAAGGATTGAAGATTAGACATATTAGAATGGTTATGGAGTAATGATGATGGATAGATAGATAGATAGATTGGTAGAAAGGTTGGTGATACACTGACAGACAAACAGAAATACAGATAAACATACTGATGAATATATAGATAGATGATAAATAGATAGATAGATAGATAGATAGATAGATAGATGAATTGATAGATAGATAGTTAGATAGATAGATAGATAGATAGATAGATAAATAGATAAATTGATAGATAGATAGATAGATAGTTAGATAGATAGATAGATAGTTAGATAGATAGATAGAGAGATAGATAGCGATGACTTCAAAATCAGGATGATGGGATGAACTAAGGAAAAAGGCAGGCAGAGGAAAACGGGCACATGTTGTGGACAGGGTCAGGGAGTGGAAGCAGCAAGTGGATTTTCCGTGGGAGAACAAGGGGTGAAGCAATCAAAGGAAATACCCAGTACACAGAGATCAGAGAATGTTGAAGGAGTTAGAGGACAGAGGGCAGGAAATAATGCTGGCGTTTAAAGAGAAAGACAATGAATGATGACAATAGAAAGTGAGTGATCTGGGGACAGTGAAAAGAATGGGACATGGAATTTACTGTGATGCATTGAGAACAATATACTCTGTCAGGGACAAAAATATCAGAGGAAATATATGGAATAAATGATGGAAGGTTTGGTAAGGTTCAGAATATTCATAATCGATGTGTTAAGGAGGAAAAGGATGTCTTACAAAGAGCGGAGACATGGAGATGCACGATTTAGTCCTGCAGGACTGACGAGAGAGCTGAGCCAAAACTGGGGGTTAGTGGAGCGAGAGATAGATAGACACTGGTTGCAGACGACTTCTGGACTGGAAGAAAACCTGTGCCAACGAAAGAAGAACGAGAAGTGAAGGAAGAAGTAAAGATAAGGAAACTGCTAGAGGGCATAGGAATGGTGAATGCAGTTTCGGAGATTAAGGGGAAAAATAGGTTAGGAAGACATCGTCAAGTTATAGAAGGAAGACCAGTAATGATTACTGTCTAATTGGTGCTGTGTAGCCAGGAGGTAAGTGGGGAGGCTGAGAAACATGCTAACAGTGAATTATTCAGTGAGACTTTCATTAGGGAAAATAGACAGAAAAGGAAGAGCAAGAAATAAGGAATACAATCAGAAGGTTAGTAAAAGAGGGAGTCAAAAGACTATAGAGAGCATATTAAACAGTGATAGGGTAGGACTGAAAGTAATATCGAAGAGATCTTGAGACTTAAGACGAATTAGGACACTAATCCAAGATGTTGCTGGAGTAGTGGAGTTAGAAATTACTAAAGAAATATAACCATTACAAATCTTTCCCGGGGGTATACGAAAGCAAGGAGGAAAAGAAAGGACAAGGAAGGAAAGGGAATGGTCCTTTCAATAAAGGGAAAACAAAGGTCCAGGAAGTACTGGTGGATGGTCTATATGAATACTACGAAGGTAAAAAGAATCATACGAACCAGAGCGACTAATCAACGATAACATTGGCGCTGGAGACGACGAGAAACACACTTCCAGAAGATAGTGGATTTGTATTCATGTTAGATTGTAACTAAAGAGAAATAATCTGAATATGACTCAGAGTCTCAGAGAGGCAGATGATTTCAGAAACAAATTCTTACAGTGTGTATGGGAAAATGTTTTGTATCAGCAAATACTGAGCACAGTAGAGGTCAGGTGAGCGAACACTCCACGAATACTAAATCTTATCTGTAGGTTTACAAGCAAGGAAACGGACGCCATCACGATGAGATGCATCACTTGGAAGTAAGCTATTGTGGATCATCATCGAGAACATGAAAAGATTAGAGAGGGAACCACACACGGGAGGGAAATGCTGCCAATTGTGGAAAGTTAGATTAAAAGTTACTTTGGAACGTGGATTGGAAAGTGGAATTTCACGGTCAGATTTTAGAACATCGTTATGGAAGGTTCTGCAATCTCTATAATAAGGAGATTAGTTCATAAGCACACCTTTACATGGGGCGATTGCAAAGAGCAAACAACAGGCTTGATGGTCTATGACGATATTCTCTGCTGGAGGGCAGTGACCTGTATCAACAGAGGCAGGATAGTAGAGCAGGAGGCTCCTTGGCATAAGTAGAAAAAGGTTAGAGAAATTTGGTTGAAGAAAAGATCTTAGGAACAAGAGTTCAGAGAAGATATATACAACAACCGGACAGCATTTGAAAGGTATAAGAGAGCGATAAATGAGTGCAAGATGATGAAGAAAGACGAAAAGAAAAAATTAAAAAAAGAAATGATGTGGACGAGGCAGGTGATCATCAAAAACCATTTCATAGCAACACCAGAAGCAAAGCGTCGGTAGAAGAGCAGCTAATCAGGTTAGGCGTTTTAGAATGAAGGGTCGTTGAGGACGACAAGAGAAACTGTTTGAGGCTTAAAGTGATGAATTGAAAAGTGTCTCACAGACAACATGACCCCAGCACCAGCGAGATAGGGTGGGAAGGAGAACTTGGAAAGCGCAGAAATTATTAGGAACGACACAAGCAGGGTATTGACTGGTCTACGTCTATATAAGGCGCATGGTCCTGATGTGAGCTCTCAATATGTGATCAAGGACGTTGGAAATGTTAGAAAATCGTTGGAAGAATTGTGTAGTGCCAAAGGAGGCGGAAAAGGGCAAATATCGTGCCTTTCTTTAGAAAAGAGGAGACTGGGAAGTTACAATGAATTATAGATTGATATAACTGATGAATGGGGTCCATAGCACGATGAAAAAGATAATCAGAAAGGCAATGGCTGATTTAAAGAACATCATAGGTGAATGACAATATGGGTTCAGAAAAATATGATCATGGGGAAGAAATCTTTTTCTAGACATCTGTGTTAGGTTAAACTTAGTTTTAGACAAAGGAATTGATTGATTTTTGCAGCAAAAGCAGAGAATTTATCGTGCGCTCCTACCCATCTAGTGGGCGGTGGAGCAAATGAGAAGACACAGTGCACGATAGGTCCAGAGACTGGGTTTCACTAACTGAAGTACACTAGATGTTACAATGTGAGAAAAATGTTAAAAAGTGTTGGGTAGTATAGAATGAACTAATCAGCTGGTTACATAGTGAATGAATTGTGTACAAAAAACAACAACAATGACTGGATTATCTATCATGATATATAACAAGTAAGCTTTTTACAATACGCAAAGTTACAGAGGATATTTTTCGAGTATCCGCGATAGACCGTTGTTATGGATGAAATGATTACATGTCTTGTAGGAATCATCTCTGATTCTACAACAGTCAAGTACACATTGGTGCTGAGCGCGGGAGAAGCTTGCGGGGAACAGGTTACATTTGGTCCGTTCGTTATCATCAGGAGGCTCCAAACTCTCAAGAATATCTATAGCCCAGCATGACTTGGGCGACATCATTAAGGTGTCCACTGATCATGTTAGTGTAACGATATATATATGCATGTAGCTCTTCTTGCATGGATGGATGCACTGTGTGCTTTTGGACATGCTCGAAGCCACCTGGCACTATCTCACAAAGAAGAGTGGTAAAGAAGTTTCATCTTCAGGCAGGCATAAGTGGGAGACTCGTCCAACGGATCAAAAATGATGTTGGTGGAAGGGAACAGATGGAGCACGTCAGAGGAGCCTTTCATAAGTGAGTACGGTTACGAATGGCATACCGAAGGGTTCAATGTTGGGGGTCGTTACTATTCTTGATAAATGAAGATGACTCACTAGAAGAACTGGGTATTTGTTTCAATATGTTTACGGATGATGCTCAGGTCATCGGAGAAAGTTATGAATGAAGAAGGTTGGATTAACTTAAAAAGGAAATTAGTCAAGTTCCAGAATTGGTCAAATACATGCTTGATGGATTTCAACCGAAGTTAATGGAGAATAATGTAGACTGAGAGAAAGCCTCTGTGTGGCTGCAGTCTGGTAGGTTGCAAGCTACAAAAATCAGAGTCTGAAAAGACTTTGGAGTAGACGTTGTACTCATCACCAAAACATCACGTTAGGAGAAATTTTATTAAAGCAAATTGTCCATTTTTTAATATCAGAATTGCATCTATTTGCATGGGAAAGAAAATGCTAGAAAAAACTACGGACAACTTAAAGTCGACCTGAATTTACAAATCACTTCTCATTTTTGGTGACCTCACTTGAGGAAGCTTAAGTATCAAATAATGAAGGCCCAGAGGAATGCCATAGATATGGTGCCTCAAGTAAGAGAGTTGTGTTACAGGAATGAATTAGAAGCAGTAAAGCTGATCATCGTGGAAACAAAGAGGAATGAGGAAAGATTAGATCACAAACACCATGTTTCTAAGTCCATTTAACGATGCTGATAGTTACGAGTTCTTTGAAAGATGTGTCAAAAGAACAACGAGACACCATATATAGTGATCAAGCAAGACGTAATTGAGTACTTTTACCGTAGTATCAGAGCTGCTGATAGACGGAAAAGGCAAGTAATGAAATTATAAATGCTGACAGTGTACGAACATTCAAAAAGCTATGTGATGATAAAGAACTGGAGTCTCACGAGTACAAAGCTCTCCCCTCCGCTTTTTACTGTAAAAATAGTTGATTAAACACACTTACGCGACTCTCCATTGGAGTGCCTGAAGGGGACGAGTTCACATCATCCTTCCTCTCCGTGAAAACATAAATGGTAGTATTATGATTAAGAAATCATAATACTTTCAGAAAAACCGGAACATTGTTGTGATTTACCCCACTAAAACTGAATGGTACTTCCTAAAGAATTTAAATCTTGACGATCATCAACAAAGATGTAGTTCCCTCCTCTCGTGAGCTGAATCTAGAGGTTCACGACTTCTCAGCCTGGCTCTCGTCGGGGCCGGGTGGGATAACAAGCCCAACCCACTACTAGTGGCTCATTGCTTAGGTCCTTCACCACCGGCGGGCCGCCCGAGAGCATAGTTGTAAGGATGTTTAATCTCAAACAACAACAAGTCTTACTTGTAACTGTATGGAAACAGGAGGAAAATGTATAGTAATATACACGACAGGGACAACATAGTCTCTCGTTACCTGGGGTCACGCGAGCATAACCTTTTCGCAGTGCAAACAAAAAGTGTGAGGAAGGAAAAGCTAAGCTTAATGCAAGTACACATAATACTAGCACTCTATCTGAGGTGTTCCAAGATCTTACTGGGACTTATACTTTGTCCACCTTATATTATAAGAAATAAATGAACGTAATATAAATGGAAAAAATACACAGAGATATTCTGTTACGTGAAAGGTTTTAGTCAAAGGCAGAAAATGGTAAGGTGACAAATAGAAGTAAATAAAGAAGGCAAGAACGTGGTGGTTTTTGAGAAAATGGATAATTCCTCTGGTAAAGAAAGGAAAGTTGTAAATGTTAGGAAAGACAGGGGAAGGTTCCAAAGCTTAGTAATGTAGGAAAAGAAGATTACAACTGCCTGCTACTGGTTTGCCAGTGGCCACCAAACAACACATGAAGCCACGACTTGCCGAATGTTGTTTTGTATTTGCTGATCTGAGAGAAACACAAGCTTAAACTGAAGTGATATGTGGATGAAAAAGGATGAGATCCAGTGGCACGGCAGAGGGGGAAAAAAGTCACGTTTTGAGGTCAGACTGATCAAGACAGTGAATGAGTTTGATGTAGACTGTCAAGTTTTAGAGCTAGAACCTTTTCAGGTGAGAGAACATTGTAAGAACTCACTGATCCTTTGTATAACAGGCTTGATATATATATATATATATATATATATATATATATATATATATATATATATATATATATATATATATATATATATATATTTTTTTTTTTTTTTTTTTTTTTTTTTCTTTCCCTAGCGCTACCTCGCGCACATGAGGGGGAAGGGGGTTGTTATTTCATGTGTGGCGGGGTGGCGATGGGATTGAATAAAGGCAGACAGTATGAATTATGTACATGCATATATATGTATATGTCTGTGTGTGCATATATATGTATACGTTGAGATGTATAGGTATATATATGTGCGTGTGTGGACGTGTATGTATATACATGTATATGTGGGTGGGTTGGGTCATTCTTTCGTCTGTTTCCTTGCGCTACATCGCTAGCGCTGGAGACAGCGAGAAAGCAAAGTAGATAAAATAAATAAATAATATATATATATATATATATATATATATATATATATAAGCAGACAGCTATTTGTGTAGTGTGGCCTTTTCATGACATTAAACGATTCGGTGATGGCAATTTTACTTGCTGTAATGAGCTGTGGAATCACAGAACCATGGAAGGAGGTTAGAAAAAATGGAGAAATTTTATAAAGAGAAGTGGAGTGGAACTGCATTTTAGTGGCGTCAGATTTAACTAGATTATCTCTGGCGTACTGCAAAATCCTAACCAAACCTAAGTTTATCAAAGTAGTCGTGATGAGTTGAAAAGAAGATCTAATGATAGATGTTGGAATGGATATGGAAAAATTAGAATGCATGTCGAAAACAAGTAAGAGAGACTGACTATCTATGAGACGGTGTCTGCTGGAGAGCAATGAGAGTACTGTAACCTTGATTTCTAATTTTCGTGGGTGCAGGCAAGACAGTAAATCAGAAGGCTTCTCCCCACCCGCCCCTCCCCTCGGCATATCAGCTGGTAGGACAATAACTAGGAAGGAACATCATGTAGCATAAAGACACATTTCTAATATAGAAAGTTATAGGATGGGAATATTAGAAAATATTTTGATCTGGTTTTAGCCATCAGATACAACGGGAAAGAAGTGCTTTAGCCACCTCAATCTGTACAGAAGAAACTTTGAATATGTGCACATCATATCACCATTCTTGAACAGACTTTTCCACTGATGATGACGATCATTGTGGCTTGCTGTGATTCAGTTGAATTGGTAGTCTTTACCTCAACAATATCTGGTGTCATGTTATCCCAGTGTTCTCTAACTCCAGTGCTGAGAAAACTTTTACCCACGTTTATTACATCTTCCCTTCTAACTTCATTACCATTATTTCTTGTCACTATATCTGAAGTGAGGAAACTGATTCATATTGTTGAAATTATGATGCATTTTGAAAACTTTAGTTTAATCTTAATTCTACGCATTTATAGAGAAGGACTTTAGATCTTTTTCCATTTCTTCAGAAGCTTATTTTTGAAGGTAGGAGTATTCTTTGTAATTTTCCTTTGTCTTTTGATAAAGTTTAGTGGCCAGAAATGTGGTCTCGTAAAAGCGATGTAAAGGGTAACTATTTCAAGTTTCTTTATATATCATAAACTTCTCGCTATGAAACCTAAAATTCTGTTAGATATATTATCAGCAGATAATCATAACTTTGCCTGCTTTGAGCATTAGTTAACCATACCTCTAAGGACTAATTTACCTTCCAAATTTGATAATAATGGGAGGCCAGACATTTGTCATTATGCTTAACATTTTTGTAGCCACAACAAACATTCTGCATTTGTGTATACTCAAGTCACTTTGCCATGTATCTGACCTTTGCATCAGGTTTTGTAAATATCTTTTAATCATAAAACAGTCTGCTTTTGTTTGGAATTTATTTCCTACTTTTTGTAGACAACAAATTTTGAGATTTGTAGTTAATATTCCTCTCTAACTATCAATGATATAAGTATGGTAATATATATATATATATATATATATATATATATATATATATATATATATATATATATATATATATATATATATATATATATATATGTATATATTATCCCTGGGGATAGGGGAGAAAGAATACTTCCCACGTATTCCCTGCGTGTCGTAGAAGGCGACTAAAAGGGGAGGGAGCGGCGTGCTGGAAATCCTCCCCTCTCGTTTTTTTTTAATTTTCCAAAGGAAGGAACAGAGAATTGGGCCAGGTGAGGGTATTCCCTCAATGGCCCAGTCCTCTGTTCTTAACGCTACCTCGCTAATGCGGTAAATGGCAAATAGTTTGAAAGAAAAAGAAAGAAATATATATATATATATATATATATATATATATATATATATATATATATATATATATATATATATATATATATATATATATATATATATATAAATATATATATATATATATATATATATATATATATATATATATATATATATATATATATATATATATATATATATATATATATATATATATATATATATATATATATATATATTTTTTATTTTTTTTTTTTTTTTGCTTTGTCGCTGTCTCCCGCGTTTGCCAGGTAGCGCAAGGAAACAGACGAAAGAAATGGCCCAACCCACCCCCATACACATGTATATACATACGTCCACACACGCAAATATACATACCTACACAGCTTTCCATGGTTTACCCCAGACGCTTCACATGCCTTGATTCAATCCACTGACAGCACGTCAACCCCGGTATACCACATCGCTCCAATTCACTCTATTCCTTGCCCTCCTTCCACCCTCCTGCATGTTCAGGCCCCGATCACACAAAATCTTTTTCACTCCATCTTTCCACCTCCAATTTGGTCTCCCTCTTCTCCTCGTTCCCTCCACCTCCGACACATATATCCTCTTGGTCAATCTTTCCTCACTCATTCTCTCCATGTGCCCAAACCATTTCAAAACGCCCTCTTCTGCTCTCTCAACCACGCTCTTTTTATTTCCATACATCTCTTTTACCCTTACGTTACTTACTCGATCAAACCACCTCACACCACACATTGTCCTCAAACATCTCATTTCCAGCACATCCATCCTCCTGCGCACAATTCTATCCATAGCCCACGCCTCGCAACCATACAACATTGTTGGAACCACTATTCCTTCAAACATACCCATTTTTGCTTTCCGAGATAATGTTCTCGACTTCCACACATTCTTCAAGGCTCCCAGAATTTTCGCCCCCTCCCCCACCCTATGATCCACTTCCGCTTCCATGGTTCCATCCGCTGCCAGATCCACTCCCAGATATCTAAAACACTTCACTTCCTCCAGTTTTTCTCCATTCAAACTCACCTCCCAATTGACTTGACCCTCAACCCTACTGTACCTAATAACCTTGCTCTTATTCACATTTACTCTTAACTTTCTTCTTTCACACACTTTACCAAACTCAGTCACCAGCTTCTGCAGTTTCTCACATGAATCAGCCACCAGCGCTGTATCATCAGCGAACAACAACTGACTCACTTCCCAAGCTCTCTCATCCCCAACAGACTTCATACTTGCCCCTCTTTCCAAAACTCTTGCATTCACCTCCCTAACAACCCCATCCATAAACAAATTAAACAACCATGGAGACATCACACACCCCTGCCGCAAACCTACATTCACTGAGAACCAATCACTTTCCTCTCTTCCTACACGTACACATGCCTTACATCCTCGATAAAAACTTTTCACTGCTTCTAATATATATATATATATATATATATATATATATATATATATATATATATATATATATATATATATATATATATTCACTGCTTCTAACAACTTGCCTCCCACACCATATATTCTTAATACCTTCCACAGAGCATCTCTATCAACTCTATCATATGCCTTCTCCAGATCCATAAATGCTACATACAAATCCATTTGCTTTTATTTCTCACATACATTCTTCAAAGCAAACACCTGATCCACACATCCTCTACCACTTCTGAAACCACACTGTGGATGAGAGAGCTTGGGAAGTGAGTCAGTTGTTCGCTGATGATACAGCGCTGGTGGCTGATTCATGCGAGAAACTGCAGAAGCTGGTGACTGAGTTTGGTAAAGTGTGTGAAAGAAGAAAGTTAAGAGTAAATGTGAATAAGAGCAAGGTTATTAGGTACAGTAGGGTTGAGGGTCAAGTCAATTGGGAGGTTAGTTTGAATGGAGAAAAACTGGAGGAAGTAAAGTGTTTTAGATATCTGGGAGTGGATCTGTCAGCGGATGGAACCATGGAAGCGGAAGTGGATCATAGGGTGGGTGAGGGGGCGAAAATCCTGGGAGCCTTGAAGTATGTGTGGAAGTCGAGAACATTATCTCGGAAAGCAAAAATGGGTATGTTTGAAGGAATAGTGGTTCCAACAATGTTGTATGGTTGCGAGACATGGGCTATGGATAGAGTTGTGCGCAGGAGGGTGGATGTGCTGGAAATGAGATGTTTGAGGACAATGTGTGGTGTGAGGTGGTTTGATCGAGTAAGTAATGTAAGGGTAAGAGAGATGTGTGGAAATAAAAAGAGCGTGGTTGAGAGAGCAGAAGAGGGTGTTTTGAAATGGTTTGGGCACATGGAGAGAATGAGTGAGGAAAGATTGATCAAGAGGATATATGTGTCGGAGGTGGAGGGAACGAGAAGTGGGAGACCAAATTGGAGGTGGAAAGATGGAGTGAAAAAGATTTTGTGTGATTGGGGCCTGAACATGTAGGAAGGTGAAAGGAGGGCAAGAAATAGAGTGAATTGGATCGATGTGGTATACCGGGGTTGACGTGTTGTCAGTGGATTGAATCAGGGCGTGTGAAGCGTCTAGGGTAAACCATGGAAAGTTGTGTGGGGCCTGGATGTGGAAAGGGAGCTGTGGTTTCGGGCATTATTGCGTGGCAGCTAGAGACTGAGTGTGAACGAATGGGGCCTTTGTTGTCTTTTCCTAGCGCTACCTCGCACACATGAGGGGGAGGGGGATGGTATTCCATGTGTGGCGAGGTGGCGATGGGAGTGAATAGGGGCAGACAGTGTGAATTGTGTGCATGGGTATATATGTATGTGTCTGTGGATGTATATATATGTGTACTTTGAGATGTATAGGTATGTATATTTGCGCGTGTGGACGTGTGTGTGTGTATACATTGTGTATGAGGGTGGGTTGGGCCATTTCTTTCGTCTGTTTCCTTGCGCTACCTCGCAAATGCGGGAGACAGCGACAAAGCAAAATAAATATATATATATATATCTTTCTTTCTTTCATACTATTCGCCATTTCCCGCATTAGCGAGGTAGCGTTGAGAACAGAGGACTGGGCCCTTGAGGGAATATCCTCACCTGGGCCCCTTCTCTGTTCCCTCTTTTGGAAAATTAAAAAAAAAAAAAAAAAAAAAAAAATATATATATATATATATATATATATATATATATATATATATATATATATATATATATATATATATATATATATATATATATAAATATATATATATATATATATATATATATATATATATATATATATATATATATATATATATATATATATATATATATATATATATATATATATATATATATATATATATATATATATATATATATATATATATATATATATATATATATATATATTAGAAGCAGTAAAAAGTTTTTATCGAGGATGTAAGGCATGTGTACGTGTAGGAAGAGAGGAAAGTGATTGGTTCTCAGTGAATGTAGGTTTGCGGCAGGGGTGTGTGATGTCTCCATGGTTGTTTAATTTGTTTATGGATGGGGTTGTTAGGGAGGTGAATGCAAGAGTTTTGGAAAGAGGGGCAAGTATGAAGTCTGTTGGGGATGAGAGAGCTTGGGAAGTGAGTCAGTTGTTGTTCGCTGATGACGCAGCGCTGGTGGCTGATTCATGTGAGAAACTGCAGAAGCTGGTGACTGAGTTTGGTAAAGTGTGTGAAAGAAGAAAGTTAAGAGTAAATGTGAATAAGAGCAAGGTTATTAGGTACAGTAGGGTTGAGGGTCAAGTCAATTGGGAGGTAAGTGTGAATGGAGAAAAACTGGAGGAAGTAAAGTGTTTTAGATATATGGGAGTGGATCTGGCAGCGGATGGAACCATGGAAGCGGAAGTGGATCATAGGGTGGAGGAGGGGGGCGAAAATCCTGGTAGCCTTGAAGAATGTGTGGAAGTCGAGAACATTATGGGTATGTTTGAAGGAATAGTGGTTCCAACAATGTTGTATGGTTGCGAGGCGTGGGCTATGGATAGAGTTGTGCGCAGGAGGATGGATGTGCTGGAAATGAGATGTTTGAGGACAATGTGTGGTGTGAGGTGGTTTGATCGAGTAAGTAACGTAAGGGTAAGAGAGATGTGTGGAAATAAAAAGAGCGTGGTTGAGAGAGCAGAAGAGGGTTTTTTGAAATGGTTTGGGCACATGGAGAGAATGAGTGAGGAAAGATTGACCAAGAGGATATATGTGTCGGAGGTGGAGGGAACGAGAAGTGGGAGACCAAATTGGAGGTGGAAAAATGGAGTGAAAGCGATTTTGTGTGATCGGGGCCTGAACATGCAAGAGGGTGAAAGGAGGGCAAGGAATAGAGTGAATTGGATCGATGTGGTATACCGGGGTTGACGTGCTGTCAGTGGATTGAATCAGGGCATGTGAAGCGTCTGGGGTAAACCATGGAAAGCTGTGTAGGTATGTATATTTGCGTGTGTGGACGTATGTATATACATGTGTATGGGGGTGGGTTGGGCCATTTCTTTCGTCTGTTTCCTTGCGCTATCTCGCAAACGCGGGAGACAGCGACAAAGCAAAAAAAAAAAAAAATATTTTTATATATATATATATATATATATATATATATATATATATATATATATATATATATATATATATATATATATATATATATATATATGTATATATATATATATATATATATATATATATATATATATATATATATATATATATATATATATATATATATATATATATATATATATATATATATATATATACATATATATATATATATATATATATATATATATATATATATATATATATATATATATATATATATATATATATATATATATATATATATATATATATATATATATATATATATAGGGCTTCCCGTTACACATGCACTATATTTGCCCATTAGGGGGTCTTCAAACTACAGTTATATATCTCTCAAATCTAGCTAGGCACAGCCACCCTGTATCTTCTTCTAGAAACGTCAGTTTCACCTCTCGAGGATAGGTCAGCGGTTATCATTGCGTGGCGTCTTTCCTAACTTTCCTTGGGATGGGTCCTGCTTCGCTGGCCTGGAGGTCTCTATCTGTGCTGACGGTTGAACAGAGGTTACATTGGTTTGGATGGAGTCCTACGTCACCTCTTCTCATACTACGCTTCTGATCTGTTGTTTGTCACATCAGAGTCAGAGTGAACTAGGCCCATGAGGCTCCTCACTTCCCACGAATCCCACTTTGAGTTCGCATCAGTTCCGAATCCTTGTAAAGCTCTTGTTTTTGCACTCAAGCACACCCTCATGAAAAGAGGTTATACCGATGTGACTTCCTCTACGATAGTTCTTTCTGGTCAGTAACCAAACGCACGTCCAGTAACTTCTGTAAATAAGGCTGCCTTTCCTCCCCTCTCTTCCGTTCTGATCAGTCTATAGCTAATTCTGCAACTGGTTGATCTGCTTTCTTTGGTGCTCATATTCCCCTTCTAATTAAACTTGGCATTATTATGAATCTCTTGCCCCACCCCTGTCTCCTTCCTATGAATTAATGCCATCTCATATTTTTCTAGACGCAGTGTCTTTCGAGTACTTATCTAGCTCCAAGTGAACAAGAAATCTCACTTGCTGAACCACTTAAAATCCCATTCCCACCTTTTTGATCATCATTACAGATTTCGAAGTGTGAGACCTACTGTTGATCTCCTCTCCTATGTGACTCACCTCTGGCCTTCACCTTTCAGGATTTTGGTGAAACTTTTGTTATATCTCTCACCATCTCCAAAACATTTGACAGGGTGAGTCGCACGTCTTTGCTTCTTAAACTTCCTTCCTCTCTGTTTCTTACAGTTTTCAGATGCACAGTTTCTCCTCCGACTTTCTTACTGTGATAGTCACTAAAGGAGAAACATCCCGCTCGTATCCAATCAACAGCGATGTCCCTCAAGGGGCTTACTGTCTCTCTTCCATCCATGAATGATCCCTCCTCAGCTGCTAACCCTAATCACTTGTATGCTGATGATTCCACTCTACACTTTCCCTACCCGAACTCCTATTAATACTTCTTCTCTTCCTCGAATCGGATATTGTTCCTCTCTACATTTCAGGCTCCTGTAACATCTCAGAATGGGGAAACAGTAATCAAGTTAAATGCAGTATCGCTAAATGCAGTTTCTCATATCTCTAAGTGTTCTTCATTTTCCTCTGGTCAGTTTCAAAACACTGCAGCTCAAACCCGTCATATCATAAACGTTGGACACAAACAGATGCTCCACTCTTGATTCTCTGCGATTCATTTATCTTCTTTTCAAGATCAGAAAGAAAAGAAGACTTTCCTAAACACTGTTTCTAGCATTTGAGGCACAATTTGTATAATCATCTATTTGTACTATAAAGGAGAGAGTCTTACACTCATGATGCCCCATCTCTTGAATGCTCTCTACTATCATACGACTTCTTAAATCTATGTGTGCTGTCTGCATTAACCAAGTTCTTAGTCATTCTGCTCCATTCATGTACCACTCTTATACTATGATTTCGTTACATCCTTTTTGACAAGTTCTTACTGTTATGTCATCTGGTCCCTATGCTTTCCAATATATATATATATATATATATATATATATATATATATATATATATATATATATATATATATATATATATATATATATATATATATATATATATATTTTTTTTTTTTTTATTTATTTATTTTGCTTTGTCGCTGTCTCCCGCGTTTGCGAGGTTGCGTATATATATATATATATATATATATATATATATATATATATATATATATATATATATATATTTTATTTATTATTTATTTTGCTTTGTCGCTGTCTCCCGCGTTAGCAAGGTAGCGCAAGGAAACAGACGAAAGAATGGCCCCACCCGCCCACATACACATGTATATACATACACGTCCACACACGCAAATATACATACCTATACATCTCAATGTACACATATATATACACACACAGACACATACATATATACACATGTACATAATTCATACTGTCTGCCTTTATTTGTTCCCATCCCCACCTCTCCACACATGGAATAACAACCCCCTCCCCCCTCATGTGTGCGAGGTAGCGCTAGGAAATGACACCAAAGGCCCCATTCGTTCACACTCAGTCTCTAGCTGTCATGTAATAATGCACCGAAACCACAGCTCCCTTTCCACATCCAGGCCCCACACAACTTTCCATGGTTTACCCCAGACGCTTCACATGCCCTGGTTCAATCCATTGGCAGCACGTCAACCACGGTATACCACATCGTTCCAATTCACTCTTTTCCTTGCACGCCTTTCACCCTCCTGCATGTTCAGGCCCCGATCACTCAAAATCTTTTTCACTCCATCTTTCCACCTCCAATTTGGTCTCCCACTTCTCCTCGATCCCTCCACCTCTGACACATATATCCTATTGGTCAATCTTTCCTCACTCATTCTCTCCATGTGACCAAACCATATATATATATATATATATATATATATATGGTGACTGAGTTTGGTAAAGTGTGTGGAAGAAGAAAGTTAAGAGTAAATGTGAATAAGAGCAAGGTTATTAGGTACAGTTGGGTTGAGGGTCAAGTCAATTGGGAGGTGAGTTTGAATGGAGAAAAACTGGAGGAAGTGAAGTGTTTTAGATATCTGGGAGTGGATCTGGCAGCGGATGGAACCATGGAAGCGGAAGTGGATCATAGGGTGGGGGAGGGGGGCGAAAATTCTGGGGGCCTTGAAGAATGTGTGGAAGTCGAGAACATTATCTCGGAAAGCAAAAATGGGTATGTTTGAAGGAATAGTGGTTCCAACAATGTTGTATGGTTGCGAGGCGTGGGTTATGGATAGAGTTGTGCGCAGGAGGATGGATGTGCTGGAAATGAGATGTTTGAGGACAATGCGTGGTGTGAGGTGGTTTGATCGAGTGAGTAACGTAAGGGTAAGAGAGATGTGTGGAAATAAAAAGAGCGTGGTTGAGAGAGCAGAAGAGGGTGTTTTGAAGTGGTTTGGGCACATGGAGAGAATGAGTGAGGAAAGATTGACCAAGAGGATATATGTGTCGGAGGTGGAGGGAACGAGGAGAAGAGGGAGACCAAATTGGAGGTGGAAAGATGGAGTTAAAAAGATTTTGTGTGATCGGGGCCTGAACATGCAGGAGGGTGAAAGGAGGGCAAGGAATAGAGTGAATTGGAGCGATGTGGTATACCGGGGTTGACGTGCTGTCAGTGGATTGAATCAAGGCATGTGAAGCGTCTGGGGTAAACCATGGAAAGCTGTGTAGGTATGTATATTTGCGTGTGTGGACGTATTGTATATACATGTGTATGGGGGGGGGGGTTGGGCCATTTCTTTCGTCTGTTTCCTTGCGCTACCTCGCAAACGCGGGAGACAGCGACAAAGTATAATAAAAAAAATAAATATATTTTTTTTTTTTTTTTTTTTTTTTTTTTTTTCCAAAAGAAGGAACAGAGAAGAGGTCCAGGTGAGGATATTCCCTCAAAGGCCCAGTCCTCTGTTCGTAACGCTACCTCGCTATCGCGGGAAATAGCGAATAGTATGAAAAAAAAAAATATATATATATATTCCTATGAGTCCACGGGGAAAATGAAACACGATAAGTTCCCAAGTGCACCTTCGTGTAGTAATCACATCATCAGGGGAGACACAAGAGAGAAATATAACAGTCATTTGATATACATCGAAGAGAGGAAGCTCGGACGCCATGTGGTAAACATGTGATTGTCCGAAACATATTTCTCTCTTATGTCTCCCCTGATGATGTGATTACTACACTAAAGTGCACATGGGAACTTATCGTGTTTCATTTTCCCCTTGACTCATAGGAATATCTTGATCACGCGCAAAATTGTGATCCTTTCCAATATATATATATATATATATATTTTTTTTTTTTTTTTTTTTTATACTTTGTCGCTGTCTCCCGCGTTTGCGAGGTAGCGCAAGGAAACAGACGAAAGAAATGGCCCAACCCCCCCCCCCCCATACACATGTACATACACACGTCCAGACACGCAAATATACATACCTACACAGCTTTCCATGGTTTACCCCAGACGCTTCACATGCCTTGCTTCAATCCACTGACAGCACGTCAACCCCTGTATACCACATGACTCCAATTCACTCTATTTCTTGCCCTCCTTTCACCCTCCTGCATGTTCAGGCCCCGATCACACAAAATCTTTTTCACTCCATCTTTCCACCTCCAATTTGGTCTCCCTCTTCTCCTCGTTCCCTCCACCTCCGACACATATATCCTCTTGGTCAATCTCTCCTCACTCATTCTCTCCATGTGCCCAAACCATTTCAAAACACCCTCTTCTGCTCTCTCGACCACGCTCTTTTTATTTCCACACATCTCTCTTACCCTTACGTTACTTACTCGATCAAACCACCTCACACCACACATTGTCCTCAAACATCTCATTTCCAGCACATCCATCCTCCTGCGCACAACTCTATCCATAGCCCACGCCTCGCAACCATACAGCATTGTTGGAACCACTATTCCCTCAAACATACCCATTTTTGCTTTCCGAGATAATGTTCTCGACTTCCACACATTTTTCAAGGCTCCCAAAATTTTCGCCCCCTCCCCCACCCTATGATCCACTTCCGCTTCCATGGTTCCATCCGCTGACAGATCCACTCCCAGATATCTAAAACACTTCACTTCCTCCAGTTTTTCTCCATTCAAACTCACCTCCCAATTGACTTGACCCTCACCCCTACTGTACCTAATAACCTTGCTCTTATTCACATTTACTCTCAACTTTCTTCTTCCACACACTTTACCAAACTCAGTCACCAGCTTCTGCAGTTTCTCACATGAATCAGCCACCAGCGCTGTATCATCAGCGAACAACAATTGACTCACTTCCCAAGCTCTCTCATCCCCAACAGACTTCATACTTGCCCCTCTTTCCAGGACTCTTGCATTCACCTCCTTTACAACCCCATCCATAAACAAATTAAACAACCATGGAGACATCACACACCCCTGCCGCAAACCTACATTCACTGAGAACCAATCACTTTCCTCTCTTCCTACACGTACACATGCCTTACATCCTCGATAAAAACTTTTCACTGCTTCTAACAACTTGCCTCCCACACCATATATTCTTAATACCTTCCACAGAGCATCTCTATCAACTCTATCATATGCCTTCTCCAGATCCATAAATGCTACATACAAATCCATTTGCTTTTCTAAGTATTTCTCACATACATTCTTCAAAGCAAACACCTGATCCACACATCCTCTACCACTTCTGAAACCGCACTGCTCTTCCCCAATCTGATGCTCTGTACATGCCTTCACCCTCTCAATCAATACCCTCCCATATAATTTACCAGGAATACTCAACAAACTTATACCTCTGTAATTTGAGCACTCACTCTTATCCCCTTTGCCTTTGTACAATGGCACTATGCACGCATTCCGCCAATCCTCAGGCACCTCACCATGAGTCATACATACATATATATATATATATATATATATATATATATATATATATATATATATATATATATATATATATATATATATATATATATATATATATATATATCCCTGGGGATAGGGGATTAAGAATACTTCCCACGCATTCCTCACGTGTCGTAGAAGGCGACTAAAGGGCACGAGAGCGGGGGGCCAGAAACCATCCCCTCCTTGTATTTTAACTTTCTAAAAGGGGAAACAGAAGAAGGAGTCACGCGAGGAGTGCTCATCCTCCTCGAAGGCTCAGATTGGGGTGTCTAAATGTGTGTGGATGTAACCAAGATGAGAAAAAAGGAGAGATAGGTAGTATGTCTGAGGAAAGGAACCTGGATGTTTTGGCTCTGAGTGAAACGAAGCTAAAGGGTAAAGGGGAAGAGTGGTTTGGGAATGTCTTGGGAGTAAAGTCAGGGGTTAGTGAGAGGACAAGAGCAAGGGAAGGAGTAGCACTACTCCTGAATCAGGAGTTGTGGGAGTATGTGATACAGTGTAAGAAAGTAAATTCTAGATTGATATGGGTAAAACTGAAAGTTGATGGAGAGAGATGGGTGATTATTGGTGCATATGCACCTGGGCATGAGAAGAAAGATCATGAGAGGCAAGTGTTTTGGGAGCAGCTGAATGAGTGTGTTAGTGGTTTTGATGCAAAAGACCGGGTTATAGTGATGGGTGATTTGAATGCAAAGGTGAGTAATGTGGCAGTTGAGGGAATAATTGGTATACATGGAGTGTTCAGTGTTGTAAATGGAAATGGTGAAGAGCTTGTAGATTTATATACTGAAAAAGGACAGGTGATTGGGAATACCTGGTTTAAAAAGCGAGATATACATAAGTATACGTATGTAAGTAGGAGAGATGGCCAGAGAGCATTATTGGATTACGTGTTAATTGATAGACGCACGAAAGAGACTTTTGGATGTTAATGTGCTGAGAGTTGCAACTGGAGGGATGTCTGATCATTATCTTGTGGAAGCAAAGGTGAAGATTTGTGGGGGTTTTCAGAAAAGAAGAGAGAATGTTGTGGTGAAGAGAGTGGTGAGAGTAAGTGAGCTTGGGAAGAACACTTGTATGAGGAAGTACCAGGAGAGACTGAGTACAGAATGGAAAAAGGTGAGAACAATGGAAGTAAGGGGAATGGGGGAGGAATGGGATGTATTTAGGGAAGCAGTGATGGCTTGCGCAAAAGACGCTTGTGGCATGAGAAGCGTGGGAGGTGGGCAGATTAGAGGGGGTAGTGAGTGGTGGGATGAAGAAGTAAGATTATTAGTGAAAGAGAAGAGAGAGGCATTTGAACGATTTTTGCAGGGAAAAAAGGCAAATGAGTGGGAGAGTTATAAAAGAAAGAGGCAGGAGGTCAAGAGAAAGGTGCAAGAGGTGAAAAAGAGGGCAAATGAGAGTTGGGGCGAGAGAGTATCATTAAATTTCAGGGAGAATGAAAAGATGTTTTGCAAGGAGGTAAATAAAGTGCGTAAGACAAGGGAGCAAATGGGAACTTCAGTGAAGGGGGCAAATGGGGAGGTGATAACAAGTCGTGGTGATGTAAGGAGATGGAGTGAGTATTTTGAAGGTTTGTTGAATGTGTTTGATGATAGAGTGGCAGATGTGGGGTGTCTTGGTCGAGGTGGTGTGCAAAGTGAGAGGGTTAGGGAAAATGATTTGGTAAATAGAGAATAGGTAGTAAAAGCTTTACGGAAGATGAAAGCCGGCAAAGCAGCAGGTTTGGATGGCATTGCAGTGGAATTTATTAAAAAAGGGGGTGACTGTATTGTTGACTGGTTGGTAAGGTTATTTAATGTATGTATGATTCATGGTGAGGTGCCTGAGGATTGGCGGAATGCTTGCATAGTGCCATTGTACAAAGTCAAAGGGGATAAGAGTGAGTGCTCAAATTACAGAGGTAAGTTTGTTGAGTATTCCTGGTAAATTATATGGGAAGGTATTGATTGAGAGGGTGAAGGCATGTACAGAGCATCAGATTGGGGAAGAGCAGTGTGGTTTCAGAAGTGGTAGAGGATGTGTGGATCAGGTGTTTGCTTTGAAGAATATATGCGAGAAATACTTAGAAAAACAAATGGATTTGTATGTAGCATTTATGGATCTGGAGAAGGCACATGATAGAGTTGATAGAGATGCTCTGTGGAAGGTATTAAGAATATATGGTGTGAGAGGCAAGTTGTTAGAAGCAGTGAAAAGTTTTTATCGAGGATGTAAGGCATGTGTACGTGTAGGAAGAGAGGAAAGTGATTGGTTCTCAGTAAATGTAGGTTTGCGGCAGGGTTGTGTGATGTCTCCATGTTTGTTTAATTTGTTTATGGATGGGGTTGTTAGGGAGGTGAATGCAAGAGTTTTGGAAAGAGGGGGCAAGTATGCAGTCTGTTGTGGATGCGAGAGCTTGGGAAGTGAGTCAGTTGTTGTTCGCTGATGATACAGCGCTGGTGGCTGATTCATGTGAGAAACTGCAGAAGCTGGTGACTGAGTTTGGTAAAGTGTGTGAAAGAAGAAAGTTAAGAGTAAATGTGAATAAGAGCAAGGTTATTAGGTACAGTAGGGTTGAGGGTCAAGTCAATTGGGAGGTAAGTTTGAATGGAGAAAAGCTGGAGGAAGTGAAGTGTTTTAGATATCTGGGAGTGGATCTGGCAGCGGATGGAACCATGGAAGCGGAAGTGAATCATAGGGTGGGGGAGGGGGCGAAAATTCTGGGAGCCTTGAATAATGTTTGGAAGTCGAGAACATTATCTCGAAAAGCAAAAATGGGTATTTTTGAAGGAATAGTGGTTCCAACAATGTTGTATGGTTGCGAGGCGTGGGCTATGGATAGAGTTGTGCGGATGAGGGTGGATGTGCTGGAAATGAGATGTTTGAGGACAATATGTGGTGTGAGGTGGTTTGATCGAGTAAGTAATGTAAGGGTGAGAGAGATGTGTGGAAATAAAAAGAGTGTGGTTGAGAGAGCAGAAGAGGGTGTTTTGAAATGGTTTGGTCACATGGAGAGAATGAGTGGGGAAAGATTGACCAAGAGGATATATGTGTCAGAGGTGGAGGGAACGAGGAGAAGTGGGAGACCAAATTGGAGGTGGAAAGATGGAGTGAAAAAGATTTTGAGTGATCGGGGCCTGAACATGCAGGAGGGTGAAAGGCGTGCAAGGAATAGAGTGAATTGGAACGATGTGGTATACCGGGGTCGACGTGCTGTCAATGGATTGAACCAGGGCATGTGAAGCGTCTGGGGTAAACCATGCAAAGTGTGTGGGGCCTGGATGTGGAAAGGGAGTTGTGGTTTCGGTGCATTATTACATGACAGCTAGAGACTGAGTGTGAACGAATGGGGCCTTTGGTGTTTTTCCTAGCGCTACCTCGCACACATGAGGGGGGAGGGGGTTGTTATTCCATGTGTGGCGAGGTGGCGATGGGAACAAGTAAAGGCAGACAGTATGAATTATGTACATGTGTATATATGTATATGTCTGTGTGTGTATATATATTTGTACATTGAGATGTATAGATATGTATATTGTGCATGGATGGACATGTATGTATATACATGTGTATGTGGGCGGGTTGGGCCATTCTTTCGTCTGTTTCCTTGCGCTACCTCGCTAACGCGGGAGACAGCGACAAAGCAAAATAAATAAAGTAATAATAAAAATATATATATATATATATATATATATATATATATATATATATATATATATATATATATATATATATATCATCCCTGGGATAAGGGAGAAAGAATACTTCCCACGTATTCCCTGCGTGTCGTAGAAGGCGACTAAAAGGGGAGGAAGTGGGAGGCTGGAAATCCTCCCCTCTCGTTTTCAGTTTTCCAAAAGAAGGAACAGAGAAGTGGGCCAAGTGAGGATATTGCCTCAAAGGCTCAGTCCTCTGTTATTAACGCTACCTTGCTAACGCCGGAAATGGCGAATAGTATGAAAAAAAAAATGTATATATCCTTGGATGATATACACTCATAAAAAAATAGGTACAATCCATTGAAGTTTGAGTAATAAGACTGGTAGAGCTGATGGATGGTGAAAACTTCAATGAAGAATAGACTAACGTAATTCCAGTAACTCCATATCAGTGACGGAGTGAGGCTCAATATGATGTTCGTTGCGGTACATTTCTGTCATCATTATCGATGTCAAACAGGAACCGATGAAGTACTTTGTAAGGATGAACATTTTCAGCTCCGGTAGTGTCACCTACGTTTATGATAAACATGAAGCTGCACCAGGAATGTATGACTTTGTGTAGATGTGTAGAATCATAGATGGCGCAGGGGAGGCATGGATGGTTCACTCAGGCTTCGTGGAACAGAGGCGAGTTATTAATTATGCACGGGCGAGGCTGGAAGTGGCGGGGTTGTGCTGTTCTTTTGTTACTGCGGCTACACTGTTATTAGAAAGGCTCACCGCACACCTTCATATACTGAGACCTTACCACACACAGAAACACATATACACACGTAGTGGTTAGCCTTGCGACCTACTAATCTAACGGATCTGGGTTCGAGTCCCGCACAGGGCAGCCGGCTTAAAGCCAATCCAGCTGATCATTCTATGCTTTTGAGATGGTTGATACATGGGTACGTGGTGTAAGCTGTGGTGCATTTGTATGTGTATATACATATATTTAAGACATGGTGTATAAGCAAGGTTGGGAGTTGGGAAACACGAGTGTAATATTCCCTCCCCGTGAGACACAATCATTACAAATGATGATCACACACAAATAAAGGTCATATCTTTTGGGAGTTTGCTGGTAGGTCTGTCTACAGCGCTAACCCGTCATTTGAAGGGGAGAGGTCAGGCCACCGCTCAGCCCATGGAAACCAAAGGTCCCCGTCTCTGGCACTATTAACTTTACTGGCCCTTTGAAGCGTTTTTTTTTTTTTTCTTACTCTCAGATTGGCAGTAATCACTTATTTAGCTGGACTGTAAAACTGTGTACAGGAGGAGAAGGAAAACCTTGGTTATTCTAAGAGGCACATTAGTCACAAAGCCATGCCTGACTCTTGCCTGTTAATCCAGAACTCGATCTTAATACCCCAAGTCCTGAATTTCGTACACCTCCTCATACACGGACTGCATCAGGCGTTTCCCCAGTTAGAACAATGCACCAGAACCTTGGGTGAAGTTGTCGTCAATGAGACCTCTCAAGCAATAGGCAGACCACTCATCCGTCAGAAGAACCTGTTTTTGATTATCTTACTGAAAACACCTACTACAAATGCTTACATTTTTCCGCCTCTCTTTGATATATATATATATATATATATATATATATATATATATATATATATATATATATATATATATATATATATATATATATATATATATATATATATATATATATATATATATATATTCATTTATTTATTTATTATTTATTTATTTTGCTTTGTCTCTGTCTCCCGAGTTAGCGAGGTAGCGCAAGGAAACAGACGAAAGAATGGCCCAACCCGCCCACATACACATGTATATACATACATGTCCACACACGTACAATATACATACCTATACATCTCAATGCACACATATATATACACACACAGACATATACATATATATACATGTACATAATTCTGTCTGCCTCTGTTTGTTCCCATCGCCACCTCGCCACACATGGAATAACAACCCCCTTCCCCCTCATGTGTGCGAGGTAGCGTTAGGAAAAACACCAAAGGCCTCATTCGTTCACACTCAGTCTCTAGCTGTCATGTAATAATGCACCGAAACCACAGCTCCCTTTCCACATCCAGGCCCCACACACTTTGCATGGTTTACCCCAGACGCTTCACATGGCATGGTTCAATCCATTGACAGCACGTCGACCCCGGTATACCACATCGTTCCAATTCACTCTATTCCTTGCACGCCTTTCACCCTCCTGCATGTTCAGGCCCCGATCACTCAAAATCTTTTTCACTCCATCTTTCCACCTCCAATTTGGTCTCCCACTTCTCCTCGTTCCCTCCACCTCTGACACATATATCCTCTTGGTCAATCTTTCCCCACTCATTCTCTCCATGTGACCAAACCATTTCAAAACACCCTCTTCTGCTCTCTCAACCACACTCTTTTTATTTCCACACATCTCTCTCACCATTACATTACTTACTCGATCAAACCACCTCACACCACATATTGTCCTCAAACATCTCATTTCCAGCACATCTACTCTCCTGCGCACAACTCTATCCATAGCCCACGCCTCGCAACCATACAACATTGTTGGAACCACTATTCCTTCAAACATACCCATTTTTGCTTTTCGAGATAATGTTCTCGACTTCCAAACATTATTCAAGGCTCCCAGAATTTTCGCCCCCTCCCGCACCCTATGATTCACTTCCGCTTCCATGGTTCCATCCGCTGCCAGATCCACTCCCAGATATCTAAAACCCTTCACTTCCTCCAGCTTTTCTCCATTCAAACTTACCTCCCAATTGACTTGACCCTCAACCCTACTGTACCTAATAACCTTGCTCTTATTCACATTTACTCTTAACTTTCTTCTTTCACACACTACCAAACTCAGTCACCAGCTCCTGCAGTTTCTTACATGAATCAGCCACCAGCGCCGTATCATCAGCGAACAACAACTGACTCACTTCCCAAGCTCTCTCATCCACAACAGACTGCATACTTGCCCCTCTTTCCAAAACTCTTGCATTCACCTCCCTAACAACCCCATCCATAAACAAATTAAACAACCATGGAGATATCACACACCCCTGCCGCAAACCTACATTCACTGAGAACCAATCACTTTCCTCTCTTCCTACACGTACACATGCCTTACATCCTCGATAAAAACTTTTCACTGCTTCTAACAACTTGCCTCACACACCATATATTCATAATACCTTCCACAGAGCATCTCTATCAACTCTATCATATGCCTTCTCCAGATCCATAAATGCTACATACAAATCTATTTGTTTTTCTAAGTATTTCTCGCATACATTCTTCAAAGCAAACACCTGATCCACACATCCTCTACCACTTCTGAAACCACACTGCTCTTCCCCAATCTGATGCTCTGTACATGTCTTCACCCTCTCAACCAATACCCACCCATATAATTTACCAGGAATACTCAACAAACTTATACCTCTGTAATTTGAGCACTCACTCTTATCCCCTTTGCCTTTGTACAAAGGCACTATGCAAGCATTCCGCCAATCTTCAGGCACCTCACCATGAATCATACATACATTAAATAACCTTACCAACCAGTCAACAATACAGTCACCCCCTTTTTTAATAAATTCCACTGCAGTGCCATCCAAACCTGCTGCTTTGCCGGCTTTCATCTTCCGTAAAGCTTTTACTACCTCTTCTCTATTTACCAAATCATTTTCCCTAACCCTCTCACTTTGCACACCACCTCGACCAAAACACCCTACATCTGCCACTCTATCATCAAACACATTCAACAGACCTTCAAAATACTCACTCCATCTCCTTCTCACATCACCACTACTTGTTATCACCTCCCCACTAGCCCCCCTCACTGAAGTTCCCATTTGCTCCCTTGTCTTACGCACTTTATTTACCTCCTTCCAAAACATCTTTTTATTCTCCCTGAAATTTAATGATACTCTCTCACCCCAACTCTCATTTGCCCTCTTTTTCACCTCTTGCACCTTTCTCTTGACCTCCTGCCTCTTTCTTTTATAACTCTCCCACTCATTTGCATTTTTTCCCTGCAAAAATCGTTCAAATGCCTCTCTCTTCTCTTTCACTAATAATCTTACTTCTTCATCCCACCACTCACTACCTTTTCTAATCAACCCACCTCCCACGCTTCTCATGCCACAAGCATCTTTTGCGCAAGCCATCACTGCTTCCCTAAATACATCCCATTCCTCCCCCACTCCCCTTACCTCCTTTGTTCTCACCTTTTTCCATTCTGTACTCAGTCTCTCCTGGTACTTCCTCACACAAGTCTCCTTCCCAAGCTCACTTACTCTCACCACTCTCTTCACCACAACATTCTCTCTTCTTTTCTGAAAACCCCCGCAAATCTTCACCTTTGCTTCCACAAGATAATGATCAGACATCCCTCCAGTTGCACCTCTCAGCACATTAACATCCAAAAGTCTCTCTTTCGTGCGTCTATCAATTAACACGTAATCAAATAACGCTCTCTGGCCATCTCTCCTACTTACATACGTATACTTATGTATATCTCGCTTTTTAAACCAGGTATTCCCAATCACCAGACCTTTTTTAGCACATAAATCTACAAGCTCTTCACCATTTCCATTTACAACACTGAACACTCCATGTATACCAATTATTCCCTCAACTGCCACATTACTCACCTTTGCATTCAAGTCACCCATCACTATAACCCGGCCTTGTGCATCAAAACCTCTAACACACTCATTCAGCTGCTCCCAAAACACTTGCCTCTCATGATCTTTCTTCTCATGCCCAGGTGCATATGCACCAATAATCACCCATCTCTCTCCATCAACTTTCAGTTTTACCCATATCAATCTAGAATTTACTTTCTGACACTCTATCACATAGAGTGTAATATATATATATATATATATATATATATATATATATATATATATATATATATATATATATATATATATATATATATATATATATATATATATATATATATATATAAATATATATATATATATATATATATATATATATATATATATATATATATATATATATATATATATATATATATATATATATATATATATATATATATATATATATATATATATACACGAATATAGTGCATATGAACGCGCACTTTCATAAAACACATGATGCCCTCCAACAACCGGGACTCGAACCCAGGACCTTTTTCTGGTAGTGGAGAACGCTAACCGCTTGGCTGTGATCAAAGCCGAGTGGTGAACGTTCTCGACTACCACGCAAAAGTCCTGGGTTCGAGCCCTGGCTGTTGGAGAGTATTATGTGATGTGTATGTGTTTGTGCATATATATATATATATAAATTGTACATTTCCTTTTCCATAGCCAGAGGTTGAACCATTATGTGACATTCATTTTTTTCATTCATTTCAAGCTAAAAGTTTGTTTTCTAAATTGTTTCTTACATTTTTCATATGTATGTATATGTATGTGTGTGTGTGTGTGTGTGTGTGTGTGTGTGTGTGCGTGTGTGTGTGTGTGTGTGTGTGTGTGTATATGTATATATATATGTATATTATCCCTGGGGATAGGGGTGAAAGAATACTTCCCACGTATTCCTCGCGTGTCGTAGAAAGCGACTAGAGGGGACGGGAGCGGGGGGCCGGAAATCCTCCCCTCCTTGTATTAACTTTCTAAAATGGGAAACAGAAGAAGGAGTCACGCGGGGAGTGATCATCCTCCTCGAAGGCTCAGAGTGGGGTGCCTAAATGTATGTGGATGTAACCAAGATGTGAAAAAAGGAGAGATAGGTAGTATGTTTGAGGAAAGGAACCTGGATGTTTTGGCTCTGAGTGAAACGAAGCTCAAGGGTAAAGGGGAAGAGTGGTTTGGAAATGTCTGGGGAGTGAAGTCAGGGGTTAGTGAGAGGACAAGAGCAAGGGAAGGAGTAGCAATACTCCTGAAACAGGAGTTGTGGGAGTATGTGATAGAATGTAAGAAAGTAAATTCTCGATTAATATGGGTAAAATTGAAAGTTGATGGAGAGAGGTGGGTGATTATTGGTGCATATGCACCTGGGCATGAGAAGAAAGATCATGAGAGGCAAGTGTTTTGGGAGCAGCTGAATGAGTGTGTTAGCGGTTTTGATGCACGAGACCGGGTTATAGTGATGGGTGATTTGAATGCAAAGGTGAGTAATGTGGCAGTTGAGGGAATAATTGGTATGCATGGGGTGTTCAGTGTTGTAAATGGAAATGGTGAAGAGCTTGTAGATTTATGTGCTGAAAAAGGACTGATGATTGGGAATACCTGGTTTAAAAAGCGAGATATACATAAGTATACTTATGTAAGTAGGAGAGATGGCCAGAGAGCGTTATTGGATTACGTGTTAATTGACAGGCGTGCGAAAGAGAGACTTTTGGATGTTAATGTGCTGAGAGGTGCAACTGGAGGGATGTCTGATCATTATCTTGTGGAGGCTAAGGTGAAGATTAGTATGGGTTTTCAGAAAAGAGGAGTGAATGTTGGGGTGAAGAAGGTGGTGAGAGTAAGTGAGCTTGGGAAGGAGACCTGTGTGGGGAAGTACCAGGAGAGAATGTGTACAGAATGGAAAAAGGTGAGAACAATGGAAGTAAGGGGAGTGGGGGAGGAATGGGATGTATTTAGGGAATCAGTGATGGATTGCGCAAAAGATGCTTGTGGCATGAGAAGAGTGGGAGGTGGGCTGTTTAGAAAGGGTAGTGAGTGGTGGGATGAAGAAGTAAGAGTATTAGTGAAAGAGAAGAGAGAGGCATTTGGACGATTTTTGCAGGGAAAAAATGCAATTGAGTGGGAGAAGTATAAAAGAAAGAGACAGGAGGTCAAGAGAAAGGTGCAAGAGGTGAAAAAAAGGGCAAATGAGAGTTGGGGTGAGAGACTATCAGTAAATTTTAGGGAGAATAAAAAGATGTTCTGGAAGGAGGTAAATAGGGTGCGTAAGACAAGGGAGCAAATGGGAACTTCAGTGAAGGGCGTAAATGGGGAGGTGATAACAAGTAGTGGTGATGTGAGAAGGAGATGGAATGAGTATTTTGAAGGTTTGTTGAATGTGTCTGATGACAGAGTGGCAGATATAGGGTGTTTTGGTCGAGGTGGTGTGCAAAGTGAGAGGGTTAGGGAAAATGATTTGGTAAACAGAGAAGAGGTAGTAAAAGCTTTGCGGAAGATGAAAGCCGGCAAGGCAGCAGGTTTGGATGGTATTGCAGTGGAATTTATTAAAAAAGGGGGTGACTGTATTGTTGACTGGTTGGTAAGGTTATTTAATGTATGTATGACTCATGGTGAGGTGCCTGAGGATTGGCGGAATGCGTGCATAGTGCCATTGTACAAAGGCAAAGGGGATAAGAGTGAGTGCTCAAATTACAGAGGTATAAGTTTGTTGAGTATTCCTGGTAAATTATATGGGAGGGTATTGATTGAGAGGGTGAAGGCATGTACAGAGCATCAGATTGGGGAAGAGCAGTGCGGTTTCAGAAGTGGTAGAGGATGTGTGGATCAGGTGTTTGCTTTGAAGAATGTATGTGAGAAATACTTAGAAAAGCAAATGGATTTGTATGTAGCATTTATGGATCTGGAGAAGGCATATGATAGAGTTGATAGAGATGCTCTGTGGAAGGTATTAAGAATATATGGTGTGGGAGGCAAGTTGTTAGAAGCAGTGAAAAGTTTTTACCGAGGATGTAAGGCATGTGTACGTGTAGGAAGAGAGGAAAGTGATTGGTTCTCAGTGAATGTAGGTTTGCGGCAGGGGTGTGTGATGTCTCCATGGTTGTTTAATTTGTTTATGGATGGGGTTGTTAGGGAGGTAAATGCAAGAGTCCTGGAAAGAGGGGCAAGTATGAAGTCTGTTGGGGATGAGAGAGATTGGGAAGTGAGTCAGTTGTTGTTCGCTGATGATACAGCGCTGGTGGCTGATTCATGTGAGAAACTGCAGAAGCTGGTGACTGAGTTTGGTAAAGTGTGTGAAAGAAGAAAGTTAAGAGTAAATGTGAATAAGAGCAAGGTTATTAGGTACAGTAGGGTTGAGGGTCAAGTCAATTGGGAGGTGAGTTTGAATGGAGAAAAACTGGAGGAAGTGAAGTGTTTTAGATATCTGGGAGTGGATCTGTCAGCGGATGGAACCATGGAAGCGGAAGTGGATCATAGGGTGGGGGAGGGGGCGAAAATTTTGGGAGCCTTGAAAAATGTGTGGAAGTCGAGAACATTATCTCGGAAAGCAAAAATGGGTATGTTTGAAGGAATAGTGGTTCCAACAATGTTGTATGGTTGCGAGGCGTGGGCTATAGATAGAGTTGTGCGCAGGAGGATGGATGTGCTGGAAATGAGATGTTTGAGGACAATGTGTGGTGTGAGGTGGTTTGATCGAGTAAGTAACGTAAGGGTAAGAGAGATGTGTGGAAATAAAAAGAGCGTGGTTGAGAGAGCAGAAGAGGGTGTTTTGAAATGGTTTGGGCACATGGAGAGAATGAGTGAGGAAAGATTGACCAAGAGGATATATGTGTCGGAGGTGGAGGGAACGAGGAGAAGAGGGAGACCAAATTGGAGGTGGAAAGATGGAGTGAAAAAGATTTTGTGTGATCGGGGCCTGAACATGCAGGAGGGTGAAAGGAGGGCAAGGAATAGAGTGAATTGGAGCGATGTGGTATACAGGGGTTGACGTGCTGTCAGTGGATTGAATCAAGGCATGTGAAGCGTCTGGGGTAAACCATGGAAAGCTGTGTAGGTATGTATATTTTGCGTGTGTGGACGTGTGTATGTACATGTGTATGGGGGGGGGGGGTTGGGCCATTTCTTTCGTCTGTTTCCTTGCGCTACCTCGCAAACGCGGGAGACAGCGACAAAGTATAAAAAAAAAAAAAAAATATATATATATATATATATATATATATATATATATATTGGAAAGGATCACAATTTTTTTCGCGTTATCAAGATATTCCTATGAGTCCACGGGGAAAATGAAACACGAAAAGTTACCAAGTGCACTTTCGTGTAATAATCACATCATCAGGGGAGACACAATAGAGGAATATAACCGTCAGTTGATATACATCGAAGAGACGAAGCTTTAATGTAAATGTTGCCTTTAGCAACAATAATACTATAAAGAATATCTTAATCAGGAGTTCACCAGAAAATTCTCTTGGTTGCATCTATAAAGTTCCTTGTGCAAACTGTGATAAATTTTATGTTGGTCAGACTAGTAAGGATCTTTCTGTTAGACTTAAGCAACATAAATATAGTATAAGAACGGGACAGGAATCAAATGCCTTGTTTAATCATGTTAAAAACTATGATCATTGTATTGACTGGAGTAACGCCATCTCAGTTGTTAACTCTAACTCTATTACCAAGAGAAATATCATTGAATCTTCTATTATTAAATACACAAAGAATTATAATCTTAATATTAGTGATGGTCTGTACAAATTAGATAACTTTATTGTTGATAAGATTTGTAGAATGATATATTTATGAACGCTCGTTGTATGTTTTGGACAATCACATGTTTACCAAATGGCGTCCTAGCTTCGTCTCTTCGATGTATATCAACTGACTGTTATATTCCTCTCTTGTGTCTCCCCTGATGATGTGATTATTACACGAAAGTGCACATGGGAACTTTTCGTGTTTCATTTTCCCTGTGGACTCATAGGAATATATATATATATATATATATATATATATATATATATATATATATATATATATATATATATATATATATATATATATATATATATATATATATATATATGTATATATATATATATACATATATATATATATGTATATATATATATATATATATATATATATATATATATATATATATATATATATATATGTATATGGAAGTAAAACTCGCCCCTCTTTATGTTCCAGAGTGTTGGACTCTGTGACTTGGTAGATACATAAATTTATCAAGAATGAATAACTCTATATTGCCCTCCCAAGTGAAGCCTGAAGTATATATGATAGATATCAAGTGAAATGATCTCTCGTTAGAAAGAAATAAATAGCAAGAAATGTAAATATCTTTACAAGAAGTAGGAATACGTGTTATATAAGGATTACTCTAAGAGGAAGGATATCATTCGTGATATAAGCAAGTGTATTCCGGACGCAACAGCCTTGGTAGGTTTTCTGTTTTCGTCATGATCAATGATTGAGTACAGTAGCAGGTACCCCTTACTCTTGACGATTGAACGGGTTGAGAGGGAGGGTTACTGAGAAGCACAGACCACACATACCCAATGTCCAGACAAGGTGGTCTGCCCTTCAAACTAATTAAAAAAAAAGAGTTCCTGTAAATGAGAGAGAGAGAGAGAGAGAGAGAGAGAGAGAGAGAGAGAGAGAGAGAGAGAGAGAGAGAGAGAGAGAGAGAGAGAGAGAGAGAGAGAGCATGTTCCATTTTGAGTGTTTACGACGTGACTGTCTGAGGCAGGGCTAGTGCGCAATGTCACCGCTTACCGCGTATCTTATTTGCTTTGCAACATTTTTGTTCACTGCTGCCTGTTACATTACTTGCATGTTTATCTTGTATTCATCCAGAACTGTTTTAGGCCATTATTCCAGTCTTCTTTTGAAGTTTTCGGTTCTCACTGCACGTGTACATCTAATCTCGTTAGGCAAAACACTGAAGAGCACCTGCATCTTTCTCGCTGGGATTTCGAATAATTTTTGCCTGGTTCATATTTGAGGTGTTTCGTGGAATCCTGGCTGATTTAATTACTCCGTTTCTTCCCGAGTGTGAGGCTTTTAACCTAGAATGTTTTCCTGCATTCCTTTTATCGGTTGCCAAGAGAGAGAGAGAGAGAGAGAGAGAGAGAGAGAGAGAGAGAGAGAGAGAGAGAGAGAGAGAGAGAGAGACAGAGACAGAGAGAGAGAGAGAGAGAGAGAGCTTACTTGCGAGTGTTTACCACGAAATTTAGCCAAAAGGCAGGGCAAGCGAGTAGCTTTCACCTCTGGAAAATATCGAGTTACGAAGAACGAGCCATGTGAATATGTGTCGTCCTGTATTGAGTTGAGATGAAGAGATTACAATGTATTGGTGTGGGTTGAAAGCCAGCAGCTATCGTCTGGGTGAGGCAGAAAGAAAAGACTGTTTCCTGGGTCAAAGAAATGATACTTGACAACCGCTGAAGTGCTGGCTCACTGCGCAGCCGTCGTTAACCCTCCAGTGCGAAGAATGGTAGTACAGATAGAGCATCCTTGGCCGGTGGCTGCCTGTTAGGGAGAGAGAGAGAGAGAGAGAGAGAGAGAGAGAGAGAGAGAGAGAGAGAGAGAGAGAGAGAGAGAGAGAGAGAGAGAGAGAGAAAGAGCACTTCAGCGTGAACCGAGGAAGTGGATGTTTGTGTCCAGGGTCGTATGAGGAAGGATCTATAGAGCCCAGGAGAGGTTCGTGGCGAGGTAGGATAGCGATGATCAGGCGGATGAAGTGGTTGGCTGCTGTAGTGGGAGTGTGGGCTGGGCGGATAAGTCTGTAAGGTGTTACCTTCCATGTTAGGTGGATAGGTGTGCGGGTTGCTCTGCTAGGCTGGTGGGTGAGCGGTTGCTGAGTTGGGCTGATAGGTGGTAGGGTGCTATACTATGGATGGAGGATGGGAGAGTACTGTGCTGAGTCGGTGAGCAGGGGATGCTGAGTTGGGATGGTGAGCGAGGAGGATGCAATGTTGGGCTGATAGGGAGGGTGGCAGCTGCTAGGGAGGGAGGTTGCAAGGGATGGTGGGTGTTAGCCCTAGCGACTGTTAACGCGGGCGGCTGCAAGGCGAATGGTGGCTACTACTGCAGGCGGCTGTTAGGGAGAGAGGTTGTTAGTGCACGCAGCTGCCAGCGCGGACAGCTGTTTGAGAGCGACAGGGAGGGCAAGCGACTCGGCCGGCTCTCGTGTTGTCGATAAGGCGACCGAGGAAACGTTGATAGACTATCTATTATTGAGGCTACTGGTGTCCTCTGCTTACCCTCAGAGGCAGGATCTACTCACTCCAAGATATAGGGCATACCTTCCCCCTCCTCCTAGGATAGAGTCTGCCTCCACCCCAATGGTTATGGTTTGCTTCACCGTCAAGGGTTAGGGTCTTCTACTTGAAGGGGTAGTTATCTGCCTCAACCCCAAGGGATAGATCTGTCTCCTTCCCCCCCTCCCCCCATCCCCTCCCTAAGAAATAGAGTCTGTCGCCAACACAAGGGGGTATGGTCTGCCTAAGGGTTAGGGTCTGCCATCGCTCCATGGGGCAGGGTCCAGGGTCTGCCTCAGCCCCAAGGGATAGAGTCTGTAGCAATCACACAGGCCCTCAGAGCGTCTATCTGCCTCTATGTCACCGCCACAACTTTCAGTATCGAATTTTGCAACTCTTTTTCCGATGTTACGGAGGGGGCAGAGAGACGGAAGGATGGGAGGCAGTGAGAAAAGATATGATTGATGGGGTGAGGAACGAACGAGGAAGGTGGGGGAGAGGCGTGAGGGAGAGGGTGGTGGGGAGTGAAGAGAGGCCAAAGGAAAAAGATAGACAGAGGCTCAGGGTAGGATGATGGGGGTTGGATATGGAAATGATGAAGAGGGACATTGAAATTAGACGAGGTAAAGAAGCTATCAGAAGGGAAGGGAAGAGCGAGTGAGGCTGAAGTGAGAAGGATAAAAGAGAAGAAATAACCGGATACCAAGACGTAGTGGGTGAAAGTTAGTAGGAGGAAGGAATGGGTAGGATAGGTAGTAAAGGCTGGGAGGGAAAGATAAGAAGTAGTGAGAGGGAGAGATGGGAAAGATGTAAGATAAATGTATGGAGGAATGTTAAAGGTAAGTGACCGTGTTAGGGAAAGCGAAGGTAGGGTAAGAGGTAATGAATGGAGAGTAGAGAGTAAAGTATGTGGTAATAAGTGATAGGGGAGAAGGTAAACAGTTATATGACCAGGGTGAAGGTTGAGGGCAGCGCAAGAGGGAGCCGAGGTCACAGTACTATGATGGTAGGAAGGATCCTGACCTCTATACAGATCCCTAATGGATGGTGGAGAGAGGGAGGGAGGAAGACACCATCTCCTCGGTGAATAATGGCTGTAGCAATTGGATTGACCAGTTTAGTATATAAGAGGGAGCAACGGTTCTTATGACCTGTAGATTGTTAGCTCGACTGCCCTCATTTGTCGTTTGTCTTGAACGTAAGGTTAGGCTAATTACCAGGTGAAGGTGGTGGTGCTCTAACATTAACAAGTGAAGGTGGTGGTGCTCCAGCACTACCAAATGAAGTGCTGTGGTTCCAGAACTGCCAGGTGAAAGTGGTGTGGCTCCAACACTACCAGGTGATGGTGGTTTAGGTTAGTTTAGCGCTATCATGTGAACGCTCGACGCCTTAGGCTTTACCTCTGCTTTGGGCTTTCTTGAAGAACCTCTCTGAGAGATCTTCAACCTGTCTCTGACTCCAAAGACGCGTGTAATTACCACAGCCAATATCAAGAGGCTTGTATTGAGGAATCTGCCGGAGTCTGCTTGATGTTGGTATTTCTTAGTGTGTAAATGTAACTACCAGCGTAAGACTAATCCATAATAGGTATTCATATCGAGTTAATTGCTCATTGTCTTTGTCCTATGCCACGGCAGAATTCTTAGATTGCGCTCTGAAATTTGGTATTGAATGTCATCATACAGTATATTATCTGCCTGAACGCATTATATCTTCATGAAATGGTACATACGTAGACACACACACACACACACACACACACACACACACACACACACACACACACACACACACACACACACACACACACACACTTACACACACACACACACACACACACACATATATATATATATATATTTTTTTTTTTTTTGCTTTGTCGCTGTCTCCCGCGTTTGCGAGGTAGCGCAAGGAAACAGACGAAAGAAATGGCCCAACCCACCCCCATACACATGTATATACATACGTCCACACACGCAAATATACATACCTACACAGCTTTCCATGGTTTACCCCAGTCGCTTCACATGCCTTGATTCACTCCACTGACAGCACGTCAACCCCGGTATACGACATCGATCCAATTCACTCTATTCCTTGCCCTCCTTTCACCCTCCTGCATGTTCAGGCCCCGATCACACAAAATCTTTTTCACTCCATCTTTCCACCTCCAATTTGGTCTCCCTCTTCTCCTCGTTCCCTCCACCTCCGACACATATATTCTCTTGGTCAATCTTTCCTCACTCATTCTCTCCATGTGCCCGAACCATTTCAAAACACCCTCTTCTGCTCTCTCAACCACGCTCTTTTTATTTCCACACATCTCTCTTACCCTTACGTTACTTACTCGATCAAACCACCTCACACCACATATTGTCCTCAAACATCTCATTTCCAGCACATCCATCCTCCTGCGCACAACTCTATCCATAGCCCACGCCTCGCAACCATACAACATTGTTGGAACCACTATTCCTTCAAACATACCCATTTTTGCTTTCCGAGATAATGTTCTCGACTTCCACACATTCTTCAAGGCTCCCAGAATTTTCGCCCCCTCCCCCACCCTATGATCCACTTCCGCTTCCATGGTTCCATCCGCTGCCAGATCCACTCCCAGATATCTAAAACACTTCACTTCCTCCAGTTTTTCTCCATTCAAACTCACCTCCCAATTGACTTGACCCTCAACCCTACTGTACCTAATAACCTTGCTCTTATTCACATTTACTCTTAACTTTCTTCTTTCAAACAATTTACCAAACTCAGTCACCAGCTTCTGCAGTTTCTCACATGAATCAGCCACCAGCGCTGTATCATCAGCGAACAACAACTGACTCACTTCCCAAGCTCTCTCATCCACAACAGACTTCATACTTGCCCCTCTTTCCAAAACTCTTGCATTCACCTCCCTAACAACCCCATCCATAAGCAAATTAAACAACCATGGAGACATCACACACCCCTGCCGCAAACCTACATTCACTGAGAACCAATCACTTTCCTCTCTTCCTACACGTACACATGCCTTACATCCTCGATAAAAACTTTTCACTGCTTCTAACAACTTGCCTCTCACACCATATATTCTTAATACCTTCCACAGAGCATCTCTATCAACTCTATCATATGCCTTCTCCAGATCCATAAATGCTACATACAAATCCATTTGCTTTTCTAAGTATTTCTCACATACATTCTTCAAAGCAAACACCTGATCCACACATCCTCTACCACTTCTGAAACCACACTGCTCTTCCCCAATCTGATGCTCTGTACATACCTTCACCCTCTCAATCAATATCCTCCCATATAATTTACCAGGAATACTCAACAAACTTATACCTCTGTAATTTGAGCACTCATTCTTATCCCCTTTGCCTTTGTACAATGGCACTATGCCATATATATATATATATTTTCTATTTTTTCATACACATTCGCCATTTCCCGCGTTAAGAACAGAGCACTGAGCCTCATTTAGCCCCCTTCTCTGTTCCTTCTTTTGGAAAATTATAAATGGGAAGGGAGGATTTGTATGTAACATTTATAGATATGGAGAAGGCATATGATGGGGTTGATAGAAATGCTTTGTGGAAGGTCTTAAGAGTATCTGGTGTGTGAGGTAAGTTGCTAGAAGCAGTGAAAAGTTTTTACCAAGGATGTAAGGCATGTGTACTAGTAGGAATAGAGAAGAGTGATTAGTTTCCAGTGAAGGTTGGTTTGCAGCAGGTGTCTGTGATGTCCCCATGATTGTTTAACTTGTTTATGGATGGGGTGGTTAGGGAGGTAAATGCAAGAGTTTTGGAGAGAAGGGTAAGTATGCAGTCTGTTAGGAATGAGAGGGCTTGGGAAGTGAGTCACTTGTTGCTCGCCGATGATACTAGCACGGGTGGCTGATTCGAGTAAGAAACTGCAGAAGTTGGTGACTGATTTTGGAAAAGTGAGTGAAAGGAGAAAGTTGAGAGTGAATGTGAATGAGAGCAAGGTTATTAGGATCAGTAGGGTTGAGGGACAAGTTAATTAGGTTGTAAGTTTGAATGGATAAAAATTGGAAAAAGTGAAGTGTTTTAGATATCTGGGAGCGGATTTAGCAGCGAATGAAACCATGGAAGCGGAAGTGAGTCACAGGGTGGGGGAGGGGACGAAGGTTCTGGAAGCGATGAAGAATGTGTGGAAGGAAAGAACGTTATCTCGGAGAACAAAAATGAGCATGCTTGAAGGAATAGTAGTTCCACCAATATTATATGGTTGCTAGATGGGCTATAGATAGGGTTGTACGGAGAGACAAAACGTATATACGCCGCGAGTTGGATTCGAACACTGGGAATCTCAACCTCAACTGGGTGGGTTGTAGCTTAGACTATAATCTGTCGATCTTAGATAAACGGAACAGCGGCTCAAAGTTCACCCTACTGTTCATCCTTCCTCGGGGATGATTGATGAATGGGTACGGGAAAAAAGATACATACATACATACATACATATACAGAATTCTTTGAATTAAAGATCTGAGGTAGAGTCAGTTCTAGTCATAACCTATTTCTATCGGAGGAACGACGTGGAAATTATTCACATAAGAACACGTTGAAACTGTGGAAAGTATATCGTGCCATTACTTTCGCTAAAAGAGATATGTGCTGTCTATCCATAAACTCTTGCTATAATATGCAGACAACGAAAACTCCTTTTGTTTTCATATCCCATATAGTTCGACTCTAAAACTTATGAATTGTCAGGTTGGGGAGGAAGATGAGCGAGGGAGGGAGGTGAGTGTTGGAGAGATGTGTGTGAGGGAAAGAGATGAGTAATGAGGTCGTCAGTGAGAGAGGTGAGGTGTGAGTCAAAGAGTCCGTTGGAAGGTGGGTATTGCCAAGGGAGCGCCTTTCATTACGACCAGACGGGAGGTAATGGCAGGGGTAGGTTGGTGTAAGGGAAAGGGGAGACAATAAGGGGAGGGTAGGATGAGTGTTATTGGTAACGGAGGGAGAGTATTAGTGGTAGTTGGGAGGGAGGGAGTTGCTGATGTGTAGGGAGAGAGTTGCCAGCAGGAAGATTTTGTTGTGGTGTATGTGTGGGAGTAGGAAGGTAGGGCGGTGGTGGGGAGAATGGTTGTGACGGACCTCATGATGGTAATGGCTCTGAAGTAGTAGTCGTGGCAGTGGGAAGGATGAATTGTGAAGCTGGGGAAGGGAGGGGAAGGTGCTTATGTGGAGGTACTGGTGATGTGGGGTTATGGTATTGGCAGTAACGAGGGAAGACTTTGGATATAAAGAGGTAAGTACTAGTTGTGGGAATGGAAATGGCGTAGGTAGGATGGAATGTATTGATGGTGAAGTAGAATGATGTTAACTGTACTGAAGAAAGTGTGTTTGTGATGTAGGAAGACTAAGAGGGTGTTCTTGGTAATTCTGATATTGTTATTGGGGGGCAGAGGGTTTGTTATTGAAGAGAAGAATGGAAGTGCTGGAAATTACAGGAGGAACTGCACCACCCAGAGTAAATACCTCCTACGCCAGGGTTGCTTACTGTATGGATGTATGTGGTAAAGATTTATGAGGGACAATGTAAGTACCAACAACCAAGAGACCTGAACGTCCACCTAAATAAGTACGGGTAAGGACAAAACTACCAAGTGTCTGTCAGTCGGAGATGAGCTGCTCATACCTGTGAAAGAGATATTGTTTTTATCTGTTTATTACATCATATATAAGATACAGACATACATTCAGACCCTGGGAACTAAACCTTCAACAACAACTGAGACAGAATCCTCAACGAAAGACATGTACAAAATCTATCTTGGATCGAGACTTTTTTTGTCTATTTTTTTTTCGAGCAAATATGGAAATTAAGCTAAAATTTAGGTAGAAAATGGAGAGATAATGTGCTGATATGTTGACAGTTATGATACATGTAAGTTGCCCTAAAACAAATGGAGAATATGTCGTAGGAGCTCAGTGTGCACAATCAACAAAATGGAAATGAAGGGCTTTAAACCCATCATAGAAAAGCAATTCTTCCATACCCCAGCGAGAAGTGTAATATCTGTCATGGTCAACATCTAGGAGCTTTATGAAACACGATAAAGTTCCTCACATGGACGACCTCTCTCTTGAAACGGGTGTGGTGCTTCCATCTGTTAAAGAAAATTACCTAAAGGATACATGGACAATGGAGCGTGGATTGCTGATTATTCTTACTACGAAAATAGCAAGGTATGGAGATCACAAGGTAGAGCATACGATATGTCAGATACGCATTAACCTGCACCAAGTTGTTCAGGTCGTCTAGTCAAGTAGTAGAAGTGTTAACCACAAGACAGATTTATAATGTAGCCAACATCCTCATTCATAACCCACTTTATGTGTAATCAAAAGAGTTTGCAAGACCATATAATGAATACATAAACTTGCCTTGGAGGTTCTGGAGACCCCTCTCCCAAAGAGAAGGTTTTCGTAGAGACCTCCTCCAACCTCATGTGAGGTGAACGTAGATGCAGAAATATATTTTAGTTGAGAACTTCCAGGAAATGACGGTAGATTCGTAAGAACTCTTCAGGCTATAGGACAGCAGATAAGAACACAATAGATGTAATCTTAAATGAAATAAAGATTTAACCTGAAACATCACATTTTTCACTATGCGTTACTCTAATTTAAAATCCGATACGTCATTCGTTTTTTCTTTTTATCTAATCAACTCAGGAACACACAGAGAGCGTCCTTGTGTCATCCCAGGACCCTCTTCCTGGGTTCTTTAAAGCTTAGAAACTGCGTTGCGCTCAGTAGCAGGGACAAGATGAACACCAATGAAGCAAGAGGTTCTTTGACGAAACTGTGCTCAGTTTCAACAAATGATGATACAGCCTAGCTAATAGTGACTTTTCACTTGCGGTGTAACCTCAAGAACGAGGAGTTCGGTAATACCAGCTCGTTACATTATCGGTGAATCTGTCAATAACTTACTTAATCTTTTAGCAATAAAACAATACGATGAGGAATTCAGTAGTCATTTCTATCAAGGAAAACATTTGCCAGGAGACATTTACAAAGATCTTCCTGCCTTATACCAGATATTCATATCAAGATACGATGCACCAAAGCAGTGATGGGAAAATTTCGCCGCAGAAGGCCTCCAGTTATGCATCAGTCATATAAATGGAGTGAGAAAGAAATCGAGGCTGACTAGAGTACCTGGTGGATACTTGGTGAATACCTGAAGTCTTTCGGGAGTCTTCACCCTCACAGTCCGGTTTGGGCCTAAGCTATTGTATTGGATCGTTGGTCGACCTAGCCGTTAAAAGCCGTTGTGTGCAGTCTTGCACAGCATCCTCATCTGGTTGGTTTGGTGTAATTTGTAGGTACTTGTCCATTGCACATTTGAATTTCTCTACTGTGCCTCCCATGCTGATTCTGATGATGGCAGGCGAGGTGTTGAAGAGTCTTTGACCCCGGATGTATAAGGTCTTCTCTCATTTTATGCATATCGCAAATTTGGATTTCAGATGCATTATTTTTCGAAGTCGTCCTGCCTGGGTGCCAGCAGGAAGTTATTTCCAAATGTGAGTTGAGACGAGAAACTCTCTACAGGTGGAAATGAATGACGGATAATACTGGAGTGGACACAACTTTCCTCACGAAGGAAGAGTTTAACATAGCCGTAGTAATAGGTTAAAAACTCACACTTATACCGCAGTCAGCGGGTACTAGAGGAGTAAAGAATTATTCCTTAGGTAGTCAAAAGAGAGGAGATAAAGAAATTGATATCTCACTAGAAAAAGATCACATGATATCTAATACTAATTATCTGACGACATCTTTTTCTCTTATTTTTTGTTAAGTTTCATTGAAGTTCCTTGCCGGTAGCCGATAAATTCAAGTTCGACGTGATCAATAGGAAAAAATGATGTACGCTTTTGATTTCCCAGACAGAATCAAGAACCACTGATATCTGTCGTATACAGTGAGAAGGTACCTGCACCACAACAAATAAAAGAAAACGGAAACATTCATGAAACAGTGTGGGTCTGTGTTCAGCAAAGGCGAATGAACTCCCTCGGGATCAGTGACTCAACTGCCTTTCCTAAACAGTGTCCTGTTCTTGAGTCACATATCGGTCATCACCATCGTACCATCAGAGACTTGGAGAAAGACATCAACATTATGCGCATATAAAGGGATTTACAGGACCAATCTCAATGGCATTAAACGTCTGAAGAACAAGCCTAGGATCGTAAATCCTCCCGAAAAAATCTCTAATAGATGAATACTTATCATATTTACAAAAGAATGTTGCAATGTTATCAACCGAATAAGCACAGTCCCAAATGTTCTAACGTCTAACCAGTTTATCACAAGACATAACCATTCAGAAGAGATAGACCTTATGAATGAATGTGAAGCTTGCATGCTGGCTTATCCAGAAAGGATCCCACGTCTTTCTCCGTGCCAAACTACTTTGGGTGTACTCCGATCCCTTTTATTTCACCTCCCAAAGCTGGCAGAAATGGCCTCAGGAGACTTCTTACTGTACAGAGCATCTAAGAATGACCTGATGACGTTGGTGGGATCACACCCTGAATTGAGCACTGCGACAGGATCGAATACCAAGCATGACATTGCAGCTAAGCGGGAGTGGTCACGCAAGCCTCCAAGAGTAATATATTGATAGTATATAAAACCAAACTTTCGAAATAATGAACGTCGATTCTGTTAAGCCAGTTTGTAATCATGTAATCATGGCAGGGCACATCTGCAATTTCCTAAGAATTTATAAAGTAAATTGTACATAATCAAGTGCTTCCACTGTGGAAGAGTTCTGTTCCTCAGGGAGCTGTGCTTGCACCCGTGCTTTTCTGATCCTCACGCCCGACGTAAGCAAAACCACAAATCACAGATCAGTGGCATAGTTTGTGTATGATATAGGAATCAAGGTGAGATTCTTGTTCATCATATACGCTTACGAATTATAAACAAATATCATTAAGGTCTATCATTCCCGTGAAAGTGTCTTAAATGATGAATGTGGAGATTTTTCAACAGTTTAGCTGCAGGGAGAATGAGAATGTTAAAGCCAGAACAGATAAATAGAACTCAAACCAACATCAATATGGCACAAAAGAGGAATGTATAAGACACAGGAGATCAAGTTAGAATCTATTACCATGAGTCACCTCTTCGAAGATGTTAGGCTAGATCCCGCGAACCTTCAGGCAAATGTCCTCTTCTGACTGCAACATTGTTGTGCATTAACGTCTCTGTGGAGGTTTCGACGAATCACAGAAGACGCAGCTGAACAAATGATGTGAGAAAAGGCCCTATGTATGCCGTCAGAAAAGACTAGCAAACTTCATGACATTCCCGGCCGGTTTAAAGAATGTAATGAGTCAATCAGTAGAGACTTTCAAAGCATTTGGTCAGATTACTACAGCGAGCCAGGATGCGGAAGATACGAAAGCTATACAAGTTGTGGCTACCAACAGTCTTGTTCACCAAAGGTGCCGCAAAACAGCTTGGTCCTAGATCGAGTGGCAGGAGTTCAGATGAGTCCTTGAAACCAACCCAAGGTTAAACTAAACAAACTGAGGTGTTGAGGTTAATGATGGTAGGAAGTGAGAGCGTTTGTTATGGTGATGGCGAGGAAATGTTTTGGTGTTTATGGTAGAGTTGGAAGATACAAATGTGGGTGGTAGGAGAGAAAGATGGTTGTTCTAGTCAGAATGTGAAGTATTGGTTGTGGCAGTAGGGATTGTGTGTGTTGATGGTGACGATCTGGATGGGTAGTGCTGTTGGTGATGGAGAGAGAAAGTGTTGGTGATGGAGACGGTAATGAATGGAGTGTTGGTGGTGGAGATGGATGGAGTCTGTAGCGATGACGTTTAGGAGAAGGACGGCACTAACGGGAAGAAAGGATGTTAGTGATGGTGGTGAAGGGGAGTGTTGTTGATGGTAGGGATGAACGATACTAATGGTGATGGAACGATTCCGGTTACTAGTGGAGGAGGAAATTTCTGTAGACAACGGTGATAGGGAGACAAGGTGAAGGTGTTGGAGGTGAAAGGTGGTGATGATAGCGGGAATAGTGAATTTTAGTGTTATCTGTGGTGGTGAAAAAGGGGATTATTGGAAATCAGAGTGAAGAGGGAGAATTCTTCATAAAGTTGGTGGAAGGGTATGATTGAAGTGGTTGTACGATAGGAAGGTTGTGGTAGTGATGGTGATGGGGGGATGATGTTAAGACAGTAGTGGTGGTGTTAGGGAGAGAGGATGACAGCGAAGCTAGGGGCGAGATGAGGTGTTAGTTGTGGTGGTGCGAAGCGAAACAGTTGATAATGGTGAGTTGGAGGTAGTATGTTGGTGTGGATAGGGAGGAGGGGTGTGGAGGGAGGATGTTGGTGCGGGTAGTGAGGAAGGGTGTGGAGGGAGAGTAATGCTGATGAAGCTGGAAGGTGTTGGTGTAGGTATCAAGAAAAGAGGGTATAAGTTATGTAGTGCGGGTGTTAGGAAGGGAGGATGCTGCTGATGTGGAGGGAACTGATCATGTAGAGAGAGAGGAAGGGCATTGCTGCGGTTACTAGGGAGGCGAGGCTGTTGTTGGTGGCAGCGTTAGGGAGGTTATTGCGGTAGAAGTAATGAGGTGGCAAATTGTTCATAGGGAAGGACGGTGGAGATAGTCGTGGTGGGTAGTTCGTGAGGGATCACAAGAGCGGTGAGGGTGGTGGTAGAAGATGGAGATGGGGATAGAGAGATCTGGTGGTTACTGCGGGAAGGGAGAGTGTCAGTGGTTGTGGAGGTCGCTTGTTGTGTTAATGGAGAGGGAAGGTGATAGTAGCTTTGTTAGTGGAGTGGAGGATACTGTCAGAGATGATGTAGGGTGGCTGTTGCTGTGGTGCAAGAGAGGAAAGGTGTCGTTGGTGGTATTCGGGAGGGAGGAAAATGTTGGCGATGGGGATCGAAGTTACTGATAGTGGTACGGCGGAGTAGAGGTGTTGGGAGTGGTGTTGGGGATAGAATGGTATTAATGGTGTGTAATGAAGGGTGCTGATGGTGTGGATGATGGGCAGGAGAATGTTCATGACGATGGGAAGTGAAGGATATTAATGGTGTTAACAGGGAGAGGGGATTTTGATGATGTTGGTCGGGATGGATGGTATTGGTGCTAGTGATGTGAGAAGGGTTTGAGAGAGAGAGAGAGAGAGAGAGAGAGAGAGAGAGAGAGAGAGAGAGAGAGAGAGAGAGAGAGAGAGAGAGAGAGAGAGAGAGAGAGAGAGAGAGAGAGAGAGTTGATGACTAGGACCTTGAGAGGGAGAGTGGTGAGGGGTGCAGTATTAGTGGTATTAGGGAGGGAGGATATTAACGATGGCGGTGGTGATGGTGGCGCTGGGGTGTGAGATAGTGAGGAGATGTGCACAACAACTGCAAAGTTCAGTAAGGCATGAAACTATACCTGATTTGTATTGTTTATAAGCATTATGGTGGCTGGGACCGCTTGTATCGACCAGCTGCACGAACTTAATGAAATACCTGCCACACTGTCTTGCTCCGCCCTCCCAATATTACCCCTTCCCCTCTCAACCTGGCATCTATCTTCCCTCCTGAGCCACCATCCCTCCTTCCCTCCCACTGTCCTTCACCCCCCTTACCATCTCAGCCACCCCAGCTTCTCAATCACCCTCCCCCCTTTCCCCTCCCTCCTTCATGGCCACCACAGCACCCTCCTGCCTCCCTCCCCAGCCGGTAAATGGATAATTACTATAATGACAATATCCATTTAAGGTAAGTAGGATAATGGCAAAGTGTAGCGGGGTGTCGGCCATCCTGCTGAGGCCTCTCCCAGCTCTCTTATCCTCCTCTTCCTCCTCCTCCTCCTCCTCCCATCTTTATTCTCGTACATTACGTCTGCTTTCTATAATATATTCATAATACCGCTCCACCGCCCGTCTTGCCTTGCCTCATCTGTTTTCATTACTAGTCTGAATTCGTTTCTCATTTTGATTATTATATCCTGCCGCTATGATATTATGCCGTAGCTGAATCCTCTCTCTATCCTCACATAATCTATAATCTCTTAACTTCTTACATATATCACGCCGTTTCATCACGGTGTCTCACAGTCATACCATATTTTTACCTCCAGTGTTCGTGTCTCTGCTTTAGTTCTGTCTGTATCATGTTTCTTTGATGTTCTCTTATCTCTGTTATAGCTCACTCATATCTTATCACGTCGGTGATATATGTATAAATATTTTTTTTACCTTTTAAGTTCAAACTCCGTCCATGTTTCTAATTTGATCCTACCCCATCTCCTGAATTTATGCTATCATATCACGCCTGTTATCCTGTAATCTTTGTCATATGGCATGCCACACTAATACTCTCCTCCCTTCTCACTTCTTGCGCAACGCGAATTGCATTATATTCACAATACCTATCACGCCACTACTCCTTATAATAACATACAAGTGTAGATCCTCTTTTGTTATCCTGCTGTACTACAAAGTTATATTTCGTGTTAATGTTTTAATCTTTAGACCCTTCCTATATTTTGGCGGTTCAACACTGTCATTCCCCAACTGTAGTTCTGTATATATCACCACCTGTTTGTAATTAGTACATTTTCTTCATCTTTACATCATCTTAAATTAAGCAACTCAAGTAGTTTTTTTTGGTTCATTTTTTGTTGTAAGTCTAGAGATTGTATCGTGATATTTCTGGTCTTTGATCTTCTTTCCTGTGTCCTTTGATGTGGTGTTATTGTTTGAATCTAGTCACTTTATCGTCCTTACACTTGTATTGTCTGCCTTATTCTACCTGTATTTTTGGTGAGTGTTTCCCTATATCAACACCACCATATATCCCGCTAAATTTCTCATATCAGTCATAAAGACTAGACTTTGTAGATTCTCATGTAGTGTTAATAGTACCACATCCGCCCTGTGATCCTAGGGCCGTATATACATAGTGAGAGTGTGTGTAGTCTCACATATATCTAATACCTGAAGAGTGTGTTAATATCCTTGGCAGTTAATACGTCTAAAGCACAATTAAGCAACCAGAGAGCTGTCTCCCGCGTTAGCGAGGTAGCGCAAGGAAACAGACGAAAGAATGGCCCAACCCACTCACATACACATGTATATACATACACGTCCACACACGCACATATACATACCTATACATTTCAACGTATACATATATATACATACACAGACATATACATATATACACATGTACATAATTCATACTTGCTGCCTTTATTCATTTCCGTCACCACCCCGCCACACATGAAATGACATCCCCCTCCCCCCGCATGCGCGCGAGGTAGCGCTAGGAAGAGACAACAAAGGCCACATTCGTTCACACTCAGTCTCTAGCTGTCACATATAATGCACCGAAACCACAGCTCCCTTTCCACATCCAGGCTCCACAAAACTTTCCATGGTTTACCCCAGACGCTTCACATGCCTTGGTTCAATCCATTGACAGCACGTCGACCCCGGTATACCACATCGTTCCAATTCACTCTATTCCTTGCGCGCCTTTCACCCCCCCTGCATGTTCAGGCCCCGATCGCTCAAATCTTTTTCACTCCACCCTTCCACCTCTAATTTGGTCTCCCACTTCTCGTTCCCTCCACTTCTGACACATATATCCTCTTTGTCAATCTTTCCTCACTCATTCTCTCCATTTGGCCAAACCATTTCAATACACTCTCTTCTGCACGTTCAACCACACTCTTTTATTACCACACATCTCTCTTACCCTTTCATTACTCGATCAAACCTCCTCACACCATATACTGTCCTCAAACATCTCATTTCCAACACATCCACCCTCCTTTGCACAACCCTATCTATAGCCCACGCCTCGCAACCATATAACATTGTTAGAACCTCTGTTCCTTCAAACATACCCATTTTTGCTTTCCGAGATAATGTTCTCGCCTTCCACACATTCTTCAACGCTCCCAGAACCTTCGCTCCCCCCCGTACCTTGTGACTCACTTCCGCTTCCAGGGTTACATCCGCTGGTAAATCCGCTCCCAGATGTCTAAAACACTTCATTTATATATATATATATATATATATATATATATATATATATATATATATATATATATATATATATATATATATATATATATATATATATATATATATATATATATATATATTGAGGTTACACACAAGATGACATGGAAATTCTAAAAGTCATCTCTCGTTAACGGGAATGTATGTTGAGCGGTGCAAGTGGCAGTGTGTGGTGGGTGGGTGCAAATATAGCACCTTCCATACTCATATTTATGGTCTCCTGGTCGGTACCATAGCACTGCCTTCCTCCTCCACCCATACCCTGTGATTCCCACTAACCCTGCTCCCTCTCCACAGCCGCGCCGTGCTGGGCAACAGAGACGTGGTGGGGTCAGGACCCTGGTGGTCGGTGTGGGGTCATGACTTCTGGGGGTCGCCCTTGTCCCGTCGAGGCTCCCACGGCTCCTGGCGGCCTCTCACCACACTCTCCTTCAGGTAGGTCCTCGCCAAGCTGCGGTTGGTGGTGTGTGTCTCCCAGCTAAGTCACTGGTGAGTAATGATGGTAGGGAGTATGTAAGGAAAGCCGTCTGGGGTAGGCAGTAACGAGATGTAATGAGACAACACGGAAATTGCATGTAATACACACACACACACACACACACACACACACACATACACACACACACACACACATGTACACATACCCTCATTGTGAACGTGATGAACAACCCACGAACGAGTCCAGTTCAGGAAGTAAGCAGCTTAGTTATGTGTACGTCAGCTACTGTGGAAGTCAATTACCGTGTAAGTAATCATCACTTACTGTTCAACCAATCATCATTAATGCGTCATTTAATCATCATTAACGAGTTATCTAATCATCATTAATGCGTCATCTAATCATCATTAATGCGTCATCTAATCATCCTTAACGCGTCATCTAAAAGTCATAGAATTTCCTACGTAAAACTTCCTGTATATCTGCCACTTGAACTATGCAGATGTCCATCACTCATGTCCTGATCCAAAGCGTAGGTAGTGTCCAGCCCTACCTTGATGGCAAGCTCTTTTATGATTGGTTACTTAGTTACTGTTAGGACCTACCAGTTCTGTAATGTCTCAGCTCTCTATTTTCAGCCGAACTATTGCTTAATTTCAGTAAATTTTATTATTGTTATTATTTATATATATATATATATATATATATATATATATATATATATGGGAGCGGGGGGCTGGAAATCCTCCCCTCCTATTTTTTCAATTTTCCGAAAGAGGGAACAGAAAAGGAGTCCTCTGTTCTTAACGCTACCTCGCTAATGCGGGAAATGGCGAATATGTGTGAAAAAAAAAAATATATATATATATATATATATATGCGTGTGTATGTGTGTGAATGTACTCATAAGAGTAATATATGCTACATATATACAAAGTTGAGAAACGGGGCAACATCGGGGTAACACGTGTATAAAACCCTCTCACATTCACAAATAGTAACCACATATAAATACTTACAGTTTTTCACTGAGTTTCGTGTTTCGGTAATGAGAGCTTTAAAAGATGATTTAAGCAAGACAGGATAATAAGGTAATTAACTGAGGTCTCCCTACCAGTTCTGCATGGATAAATTAGATTAAATTTCTTTTATTTTTACGTAGTTGTAGATAGGGTTAATACGCCCCTTAACCACGTAACTGATAGATAAGGAAGCTGAGATCCAAGATTATATTTAATCATTGGCCGAGCACTTAATGTTGATATATAATTTAGCTTGATGGATGAGAGGTCCATTTTTATCGCAAATATTTTTTCATCGGCGAACTTCATCGAACTTGGGGTAAAAATCTTTATGAACTTTCACTTGAGTCAAAAATGTTTTGTTTACACTTAACGTGGGTAAACTTGCTTTTACTCTTCCTCTGATATTAGTCGGGGAGTTGGGTGAGGTGCGCTGCGTGTGTCGGTGAGGTGCGCTGTTTGTGTGGGTGAGGTGCGCTGTGTGTGTGGGTGAAGTGAGCTGTATGTGAGGGTGAGGGGTGCTGTGTGTGTGGATGTGGTGAGCTGTGTGTGGCTCAGGGGTGCTGTGTGTGTGGATGTGGTGAGCTGTGTGTGGGTGAGGAGTGCTTTGTGTGTGGGTGAGGTTCGCTGTGTGTGTAGGTGAGGGGTGCTGTGTGTGTGGATGTGGTGAGCTGTGTGTCGCTAAGGGGTGCTGTGTGTGTGGATGTGGTGAGCTGTGTGTGGATGAGGGGTGCTGTGTGTGTGGGTGAGGTTCGCTGTGTATGTAGGTTAGGGATACTGTGTGTGTGGGCGAGGTGCGCTGTGTGTGTGTGGGTGAGGTGCGCTGTGGGTGTGGGTGAGCAATGCTGTGTGAATGGTTGAGGTGCGCTGTGTGCGTGTGTGTGTGTGTGTGTGTGTGTGTGTGTGTGTGTGTGTGTGTGAGAGTGAGGTGCACTGTGTGTGTGGATGAGGGGTGCTGTATGTGTGGTTAAGGTGAGCTGTGTATGTGGGTGAGGTGGGCTGTGTGTTTGGGTGAGGTGCGCTATTTGTATGGGTAAGGAGTGCTGTGCGTGTGGGTGAGATGCGCTGTGTGTGTGGGTGATGGGTGCCGTGTGTGTGGGTGAGGTGCTCTGTGTGTGAAGATGAGTGGTGCTGTGTGTGTGAGTGAGTGGTGCTCTTTGTGAGTGGTGCTGCTTGTGAGTGAGGGGTACTGTGTGAGGGCTTGGGTTGCTGCGCGTTAGGAGGGTTGTTGTGTGCTGGAAGGCGTGGTGAGTGAGGGTGAGCGGTGGTGTGTATATGAGGGGAGTTGTATATGGATGAGTGGGTACTGTTTCTCAGTGAGGGTTGGTGTGTGTGGTGACGGTTGGAGTGTGACGGTGTGGGATATTGTATGGTTGAGAGGCGCTGTATATGGATGAGGGATATAGGGGGTGTATATGGATGAGGGATGTGTGGAGTGAGGGGCGCTGTATCTGGGTAACTGGGCTGTGTCTAGGTAATGGGAGCCGTGCATGGGTAATGGGGCTCTTTGCAGGTAAGGGTGCTGTGTATGAGAGGTGCCGCGTGAGAGGAGTGTTGTGTGTCGATGAGGGTGGGTTTCTGTATGGGTGAGGGATGACATGTTCATATGTGGATTGAGGTGTTTTGTGTTGATTAAGAATGCCATGTGCATGGCTGTGGGGCACCTGGTGCAAGAGGGGAGAGGTTGACAAAGAGGATGTATGAGTCAGAATTGGAGGGGACAAGGAGAGGTGGGAGACCAAATCGGATGGAGATAGGAGGATGGAGTGAAAAAGATTTTTGAGTGCTCTGGGCCTGAATATGCAGAAGGGTGAAAGGCGTGCACGGGATAGAGTGAACTGAAGCAATGTGAAATATAGGAGCGACATCAGAGCATGTGAAGCCGATGCAGTCAAACGCCCTACCCAGAGTTCGAATCCCTCTGTTGGTGTATATACATCAGTCTGTACAGTGACATATTTGACACACCATCGGAGCCCCGCAAGATTAAAGTTCATACTACCCCCACCAAGATGAGGTTGGGATATATATATATGAATTGGCTTTGAGCCGGCTGCCCTATCCAGAATTGGAAACTGGGCCCACGTGATTCATAGTCAGCAACGCTCACCACTGCATCATGTAAGCTCATGGTTAAGCCTGAGCCGACTGCCTCTCCCGAGACTGGGACGCGGACCCAGAAACAACATGAATTCTTCGACAAATATTTCGAGCGTTTATGTTGAGCTTGTGACACTTGGTAACTGTGTGGGTGAAGGGTCGCTGAGCCAAGCGTCTAGGAAGCTTTTACAAGGGTCACCTCGCTCTCGGTGCGGTATACCGGCAATACCACACATGTTAGAGTCGTTGTAGACGACTTGAATATTCCTGTTGAAGTGTAGGGATATCGGAATGTTCGCTGCCACAACAATCGTCCACCAAAGACCCAGCTAGCGGCGGTGTGAGCCGTGGGCATATTCTCACGGCCCCCTGTGTTGTGCTTTTGGCCCCTGACTGGTGCTGTTGTCCTGTGACTGGAGCTGTTGGCCCTGACTGGTGCTGCTGTCCCCTGACTGGAGCTGTTGGCTCCTGACTGGTGCTGTTGTCCCTTGCCTGGAGCTGTTGGCCCCTGACTGAAGTTGTTGGCCCCCTAACTGCTGTTGTTCGCCCCCAACAGGTGCTGTTAGCCCTCTAACTGGTTTTGGTGGCCCTTGACCGGTGTTTTTTGGCCTCTGACTGGTGCTGTTGGCCCCCTTAACTGGGTTGGCCCCTGACCGGTATTGTTCACCCTTGACTGGTGTTGTTAGCCCCTGGCTAGTATTGTTGGCCCCCTGATTGGTGTTGTAAATCCCTGACTGGTGTTACTGACTCCTAACTAGTGTTGTTGGCCTTTAGTTGTTGTTAAAAGCCTCTTGACTTGTGTTATTGGCCTTTGACTGGCGTTGTTCGCCCCAAACTGGTGCTGTTGCCCCTTAACTGGTGGTATTGGCCCCTAACTGGTGTTATTGGCCCCTGACTGGTGTTGAAGGCCTCTCTGCTGGTGTTGTTGGCCCCCTAACTGTTGTTGTAGGCCTCCCTACTGGTGTCGTGGGCCCACCAACTGTTGTTGTAGGCCTCCCTACCAGTGCTTTTATCTCCCAGCCTGATGCTGTTGGCCTTCTGCCTGGTTTTGTTGGCTTTCATTTGCAATGTTGTTTCATATATGATGTATCACAATGTGACATTACCTTCTTATAACATAATTTGTTATTTCATATACCTTGCTGTGTCGTGTCTCTAGTGTCACACACGCCTTACTGTTTCATATACCGCTCGGTGTCATAAGCTTCCAGGAGCACAGAGGTCTGGAGACATGCGCGAGACGTGCGTATTTTGAGCGGGAAGGGTGCTTGCGTGGCGCGGGAAGGATGCGTGCCTCGGGAGGAAGGGGTGCTTGCGTCAAGTGGGGGAGGGAGATGTGCGTGCGTGGACGCGTGAGACGGACGGTCTAGATGGGTGCGTGTATCAGGCGGGAGGGGTGCGTGCGGCGGGTGGGAGGGGTGCGTGCGGTGGGCGGGAGGGTGCGTGCGTCGTTGTCTGTGTCGTCTCCCTGACTCCCGGGGCCGGCTGCCCCAGCCGCTACACTGTTCCAGCACTCACCTCCTCCTACATCGTTTTCTCTTGACTATTCTAACTTCTCGTCTAATATGCAGGTATAGCGTTAGACTACCGAATTTGGCATCCTTCACACCCTGGTTCTGGCTATCAATATGCTTGCCACTCCCACCTCAGCATGATCATGGTAGCGCTGCCAGTAGTAACTAAGCCTCAGGCAATGTGCCAAATGAGGTGTTAGGGGGAAAAATGTGTCTCGCCTGAATGAAATCTGAAATCAAGCTCCTTCTCGCCTGGAGAAGAGACGTTCCTTAAATTCTCGTGAAACAGATTTCGCAATCTAATAGGTGATGATCAATATCGTTGTGTTGAGATCCCGAATCTGAAAAAGATAGGCATGTCAGGAGTATAAACATATGCCCTAGGGCAGCTCCACCCTCCTCTGGGCGGAGCAACAAGGAAAGACACGCAGGTCTTCCCCTCCCGAGCCATCTCCGAGGCCTTTCCCAAACTTGCGAAACTTATCTAACTTTGGCTTTGCATGAGGATACCCAGCAGGTTCGCTTGGGCGAAGGTTTTACCCAAGTTTCCTATAACTGTAGATCAAACGCAGGTCTACGATGCGGTGGAGGCCGCAGCTAACCCTCCAGCAAGTGGGTGATTCTCAAGTTTCTTCAGGTCAAGGAATATCATCATGATGGAAGCACGTTGGGTCTGCAGAACATCTTCTTATACACACAACGCTATCCTACAGTTGAAGAGAAAGAAATCCTACGGGTAAATCTTTAATACTAACTCATATGATGCATTAGAAATAACAATCATATGGTTCTGAAAGTACATCTAGGAGAAACTGTTCAGAGCAGAACAGTAGTTCCACTTTCATGCAACGTATCTTGCATTATCGCTTGGGTTGAAAACACTGTCGCACTCAATAAATTCGAACCCATTTGAGGAGAGCTGGATCCAGCGTCCCTACCGCATGCGAATATAAAGCTCATAAACGTCAAGGTTGGACAATAGCTATCGTCCCATCTGACGTCACCACAGTGTCAACTCTTAATGCTCCAGTTCATTGGGTATTCATAGGAGCGAGTCTGATATCAGGAAATCTTTCCGTCATTTATTTTACAAATTCTCACATTCAGAAAAGTTTACAGCTCTAGGGTTTGTTTTTACGGAAATTCATGCTGTTGCCTAACATGGTCGGGGTTGCCGCAACACTAGATTTCATAAATCTCAAATGTCGCGGAGGATTGGCAAGATTTGTCGTCGTTGTTTCTGTAAAACCACACAATCCTGTTCCATTATATCAACACGAGCGACCTGCGGTCTTTGATCAGTCGTCAGGGATTCATGGATACAAATGGGATTTAGTCCGCTCGACTCGCACTAAGATTTTCTGGCCTTTCTGCTGCCTTTGTTCACGTGTCTCTTTTTAACTCTCAACTGCTCTTTTCACAGCCTGAGAGGACACGGCTGAAATTCATACCATCTTTCACCAAGCTGAACCCACACGTTTCACCCACTATTCACTAGCTTGTCACCAGTATTCTGCTCAAACCTCGTAAATAAGAATATCCTCTTTCCTTTGCTCGTGGAACTCCTTTTGTACACTTTTCCTTTTGAGCTGTACCCTGACGTGTAGTGAATACAGAGCTTTTATATATGATCCATCATCCGTAGTCTCATAACTACTGACGTTTGGTACAAACGGTGGTGTAGATGGGGCAGATGGTAACCTGCGAGCCACTGTTACAGCTGAATACAACTGACTTCAGAGAGCAACAAACTTAACGATGTTTATGATAGTGGAAGAAATAAAAGAGTCATTGGTTATTGAGGTAGCCGAAACACCTACAGGTTTTTCGAAGAGGAAGACCTGTAAGCTTATCGTATAGCTAAGCAGGTGCAAATAATGTTTGTCATGGATTTGAAGCAAATTGTTTTTAAAGTCTGTGCCTAATCGTATCTGCTGTATTCCTTTCAACCAGTCTAATTGGTAAATCGTTCCATATGCTAACAATTCCATGTATAGTAACCCATTACTGTGATTGATATCAGACGAATCTACCCTTAAGTAGCACGTGAGAACTAGATTATCGAAACCTTAAATGATTTTTGAATACTTGTGTAAGATCACCTCTTAACCTTCTGTTTTCTAAGGTATGTAAGATATTTCACTTATTTCCATCGGCTTTCAGAGGATTTGTCTTTTAGAGGATTTTAGAGGATTTGTCTATGTTTTCTGAAGTAGGGTAACCCAGTCTGGTAACAATACTCCAGGCGGGAACGCATTAATGAGATATAGAGAATGAGAATTATTTCCTGAGACCTAAATTCGAAAGCCATGCCAATGAATACAATAATTCTGTTCGCCTTTTTTTCTGCTTCAGTGCACTTTGTACTTAGTTTTAGGTCACCAGTGATAATCACACTCAAGCTTTTTCCATTATTTGCCTTTTGGAGCTTAACAGCTTAACACTTGTCTTTAACCTTTACCACCGATATGTAAAACTTTGCTTTTATCAATATTAGAATTCGTTTGCCACCTATTAACCCAGTCCATTAGTTTGTCTATTTCACTATGAAGCTGTAGATTGTCAATTTCTGTTTAGTATCGTCCGCGGATTTAGATATCTTACAATGCAGTCCATTATATATATATCATTGATATGTATGAGAAAGAGAACTGATCCTAAAGCTGGTCCCTGCGGCACACCACTTGTTACATCTAACCAGTCAGAGGTTTGCCCAGTAATCATTACTCTTTGTTTACGGCCTGTCAGCCAATTTTTCAACTATCGAAATACAACCCATCTATACCATGTGACTAAAGTTTTGTTAGTAACCGTGGATGTGAAACTTTATCGAATGTCTTTTTGGAAATCTAAAAACATGACATCAACAGCTTTATTTCTATCGTAAATTTTGATTATTTCACAACTGAAATCGAGGAAATTTGTCACACATGAGTGATGCCGTTATGAACTATGATAAGAATCGCTTATTAAGTGGTGGTCCTTTAATGTCTTACAATCTTATCGCGAATGATGGTTTCCATCAGTTTACCGACTCCAGACATTAAGCTAATTTGACAATAATTGCCGGGCAGTGATAAACTACCTTTTTTCGAATATCGGTGTTGCTACCACTGTTCTCCCCTCTCCTCCCCCACACAGATTATTTCAAATAGTGTTAAAGGCAGATATGCTGATAGATAGATTAGACAGAACGGTGAAGTGGGAGGGAGGGAAGGTGAGTGAGAGAGACGGAATGAAAAAGGCGGCCGGAGGTGATGGTTAGCATACTCACGCTTGGGCGTCTGTGTGACATACTGTGGTACTATCTGAAGTGATGCACGAGTGGATGCCACTAAGACTGGACACTTGTGGATGAGAGTGGCTGGACTGTACATGATCATTCTGTGAAGTTAGAATCAGAAGATAAACTATATGTATATATATATATATATATATATATATATATATATATATATATATATATATATATATATATATATATATGTATATATATATATATATTGGAAAGGATCACAATTTTGCGCGTGATCATGATATTCCTATGAGTCCACGGGGAAAATGAAACACGAAAAGTTCCCAAGTGCACTTTCGTGTAATAATCACATCATCAGGGGAGACACAAGAGAGAAATATAAGTCAGTTGATATACATCGAAGAGACGAAGCTAGGACGCCATTTGGTAAACATGTGATTGAATCACATGTTTACCAAATGGCGTCTAGCTTCGTCTCTTCGATGTATATCAACCGACTGTTATATTTCTCTCTTGTGTCTCCCCTGATGATGTGATTATTACACGAAAGTGCACTTGGGAACTTTCGTGTTTCATTTTCCCCGTGGACTCATAGGAATATATATATATATATATATATATATATATATATATATATATATATATATATGTATATATATATATATATATATATATATATATATATATATATATATATATATATATATATATATATATATATATATATATTGCAGAATAGCCTATATTCAACTTTTACTTTCGTCACATGCATCATATAAGGAGAGATGATATTAGCAGTAAATGAACAGACGTGTTATATACTGTTATGTGTCTTGTGGTCATATTTAAGTGAACTCTGTTAAAGAATTACCCAAAATAATGCTCAAGCTGTTCAAGGCAGCTACGACGCCATGATGGTCTGCTGATCGCTGGATCTATTCATTCGTAAACTCAAGCCTAAGTGAGTACATTCGCTCGTCAGCAAGTTAGATCGCGTTCATGTCCATGCGTTGGTCGACTTAATCCTAGTCGTAGCCATGCGTGAAGGGACATATATCCCATAATGCCCAGGTGATAGAAATATATCAGTGCGTCTTTTGACTTGGTATCAATATTATATAAGTAATGTAAGGGTAAGAGAGATGTATAGAAATAAAAAGAGTATGGTTGAGAGAGCAGAAGAGAATGTGTTGAAATGGTTTGGACATATGGAGAGAATGATTGAGTAAAGATTGACAAAGAGGATATATGTGTCAGAGGTGGAGGGAACGAGGAGCAGCGGGAGACCAAATTGGAGGTGGAAAGATGGAGTGAAAAAGATTTTGAGCGATCGGGGCCTGAACATACAGGAGAGTGAGAAGCTTGCAAGGAACAGAGTGAATTGGAATGATGTGGTATACCGGGGTCGACGTGCATGTGAAGCGTCTGGGGTAAACCATGGAAAGGTCTATGGGGCCTGGCTGTGGATAGGGATCTGTGGTATCGGTGCATTACACACGACAGCTAGAGACTGAGTGTGAACGAATGCGGCGTTTTTGTCTGTATTCCTGGCGCTGTTTTCCTGTGGGGTGGGGTATCGACAGGAATGGATATATATGTGTATATGAGTGGATGGGCCATTCTTTGTCTGTTTCCTGGCGCTACCTCGCTGGCGCGGGAAACAGCGATTATAAATATATATATATATATATATATATATATATATATTACTCCCGTCAATACAATGATCATAGTTTTTAACATGATTAAACAAGGCATTTGATTCTTGACCCGTATTGACTGGAGTAACGCCATCTCAGTTGTTAACTCTAACTCTATTACCAAGAGAAATGTCATTGAATCTTTTATTATTAAATACACAAAGAATTATAATCTTAATATTAGTGATGGTCTGTACAAATTAGATAACTTTATTGTTGATAAGATTTGTAAAATGATAAGTTTATGAACGCTCGTTGTATGTTTTGGACAATCACATGTTTATCAAATGGCGTCCTAGCTTCGTCTCTTCGATGTATATCAACTGACTTATATTTCTCTCTTGTGTCTCCCCTGATGATGTGATTATTACACGAAAGTGCACTTGGGAACTTTTCGTGTTTCATCTTCCCCGTGGACTCATAGGAATATCTTGATCAGGCGCAAAATTGTGATCCTTTCCAATATATATATATATATATATATATATATATATATATATATATATATATATATATATATATATTCATACTATTCGCCATTTCCCGCATTAGCGAGGTAGCGTGAAGAACAAAGGACTGGGCCTTTGAGGGAATATCCTCACCTGGCCCCCTTCTCTGTTCCTTCTTTTGGAAAAATAAAAAAAAAAAGAAGGAGGAGGATTTCCAGCCACCCGCTCCCTCCCTTTTAGTCGCCTTCTACTACACGCAGGAAATAGAAAGGGTAGTGAGTGGTGGGATGAAGAAGTAAGAGTATTAGTGAAAGAGAAGAGAGAGGCATTTGGACGATTTTTGCAGGGAAAAAATGCAATTGAGTGGGTGAAGTATAAAAGAAAGAGACAGGAGGTCAAGAGAAAGGTGCAAGAGGTGAAAAAAAGGGCAAATGAGAGTTGGGGTGAGAGACTATCAGTAAATTTTAGGGAGAATAAAAAGATGTTCTGGAAGGAGGTAAATAGGGTGCGTAAGACAAGGGAGCAAATGGGAACTTCAGTGAAGGGCGTAAATGGGAAGGTGATAACAAGTAGTGGTGATGTGAGAAGGAGATGGAATGAGTATTTTGAAGGTTTGTTGAATGTGTCTGATGACAGAGTGGCAGATATAGGGTGTTTGGGTCGAGGTGGTGTGCAAAGTGAGAGGGTTAGGGAAAATGATTTGGTAAACAGAGAAGAGGTAGTAAAAGCTTTGCGGAAGATGAAAGCCGGCAAGGCAGCAGGTTTGGATGGTATTGCAGTGGAATTTATTAAAAAAGGGGGTGACTGTATTGTTGACTGGTTGGTAAGGTTATTTAATGTATGTATGACTCATGGTGAGGTGCCTGAGGATTGGCGGAATGCGTGCATAGTGCCATTGTACAAAGGCAAAGGGGATAAGAGTGAGTGCTCAAATTACAGAGGTATAAGTTTGTTGAGTATTCCTGGTAAATTATATGGGAGGGTATTGATTGAGAGGGTGAAGGCATGTACAGAGCATCAGATTGGGGAAGAGCAGTGTGGTTTCAGAAGTGGTAGAGGATGTGTGGATCAGGTGTTTGCTTTGAAGAATGTATGTGAGAAATACTTAGAAAAGCAAATGGATTTGTATGTAGCATTTATGGATCTGGAGAAGGCATATGATAGAGTTGATAGAGATGCTCTGTGGAAGGTATTAAGAATATATGGTGTGGGAGGCAAGTTGTTAGAAGCAGTGAAAAGTTTTTATCGAGGATGTAAGGCATGTGTACGTGTAGGAAGAGAGGAAAGTGATTGGTTCTCAGTGAATGTAGGTTTGCGGCATGGGTGTGTGATGTCTCCATGGTTGTTTAATTTGTTTATGGATGGGGTTGTTAGGGAGGTAAATGCAAGAGTCTTGGAAAGAGGGGCAAGTATGAAGTCTGTTGGGGATGAGAGAGCTTGGGAAGTGAGTCAGTTGTTGTTCGCTGATGATACAGCGCTGGTGGCGGATTCATGTGAGAAACTGCAGAAGCTGGTGACGGAGTTTGGTAAAGTGTGTGGAAGAAGAAAGTTAAGAGTAAATGTGAATAAGAGCAAGGTTATTAGGTACAGTAGGGTTGAGGGTCAAGTCAATTGGGAGGTGAGTTTGAATGGAGAAAAACTGGAGGAAGTGAAGTGTTTTAGATATCTGGGAGTGGATCTGGCAGCGGATGGAACCATGGAAGCGGAAGTGGATCATAGGGTGGGGGAGGGGGCGAAAATTTTGGGAGCCTTGAAAAATGTGTGGAAGTCGAGAACATTATCTCGGAAAGCAAAAATGGGTATGTTTGAAGGAATAGTGGTTCCAACAATGTTGTATGGTTGCGAGGCGTGGGCTATGGATAGAGTTGTGCGCAGGAGGATGGATGTGCTGGAAATGAGATGTTTGAGGACAATGTGTGGTGTGAGGTGGTTTGATCGAGTAAGTAACGTAAGGGTAAGAGAGATGTGTGGAAATAAAAAGAGCGTGGTTGAGAGAGCAGAAGAGGGTGTTTTGAAATGGTTTGGGCACATGGAGAGAATGAGTGAGGAAAGATTGACCAAGAGGATATATGTGTCGGAGGTGGAGGGAACGAGGAGAAGAGGGAGACCAAATTGGAGGTGGAAAGATGGAGTGAAAAGGATTTTGTGTGATCGGGGCCTGAACATGCAGGAGGGTGAAAGGAGGGCAAGGAATAGAGTGAATTGGAGCGATGTGGTATACAGGGGTTGACGTGCTGTCAGTGGATTGAATCAAGGCATGTGAAGCGTCCGGGGTAAACCATGGAAAGCTGTGTAGGTATGTATATTTGCGTGTGTGGACGTGTGTATGTACATGTGTATGGGGGGGGTTGGGCCATTTCTTTCGTCTGTTTCCTTGCGCTACCTCGCAACCGCGGGAGACAGCGACGAGGTATAAAAAAAAAAAGAAAAAAAAAAAAAAAAAAATATATATATATATATATATATATATATATATATATATATATATATATATATATATATATATATATATATATATATATATATATATATACATTTGAAGAATGTATGTGAGAAATACTTAGAAAAGCAAATGGATTGGTATGTAGCATTTATGGATCTGGAGAAGGCATATGATAGAGTTGATAGAGATGCTCTGTGGAAGGTATTAAGAATATATGGTGTGGGAGGCAAGTTGTTAGAAGCAGTGAAAAGTTTTTATCAAGGATGTAAGGCATGTGTACGTGTAGGAAGAGAGGAAAGTGATTGGTTCTCAGTGAATGTAGGTTTGCGGCAGGGGTGTGTGATGTCTCCATGGTTGGCAAATTTGTTTATGGATGGGGTTGTTAGGGAGGTGAATGCAAGAGTTTTGGAAAGAGGGGCAAGTATGAAGTCTGTTGTGGATGAGAGAGCTTGGGAAGTGAGTCAGTTGTTGTTCGCTGATGATACATCGCTGGTGGCTGATTCATGTGAGAGACTGCAGAAGCTGGTGACTGAGTTTGGTAAAGTGTGTGAAAGAAGAAAGTTAAGAGTAAATGTGAATAAGAGCAAAGTTATTAGGTACAGTAGGGTTGAGGGTCAAGTCAATTGGGAGGTTAGTTTGAATGGAGTAAAACTGGAGGAAGTAAAGTGTTTTAGATATCTGGGAGTGGATCTGGCAGCGGATGGAACCATGGAAGCGGAAGTGAATCATAGGGTGGGGGAGGGGGCGAAAATCCTGGGAGCCTTGAAGAATGTGTGGAAGTCGAGAACATTATCTCGGAAAGCAAAAATGGGTATGTTTGAAGGAATAGTGGTTCCAACAATGTTGTATGGTTGCGAGGCGTGGGCTATGGATAGAGTTGTGCGCAGGAGGATGGATGTGCTGGAAATGAGATGTTTGAGGACAATGTGTGGTGTGAGGTGGTTTGATCGAGTAAGTAATGTAAGGGTAAGAGAGATGTGTGGAAATAAAAAGAGCGTGGTTGAGAGAGCAGAAGAGGGTGTTTTGAAATGGTTTGGGCACATGGAGAGAATGAGTGAGGAAAGATTGACCAAGAGGATATATATGTCGGAGGTGGAGGGAACGAGGAGAAGTGGGAGACCAAATTTGAGGTGGAAAGATGGAGTGAAAAAGATTTTGTGTGATCGGGGCCTGAACATGCAGGAGGGTGAAAGGAGGGCAAGGAATAGAGTGAATTGGATCGATGTGGTATACCGGGGTTGACGTGTTGTCAGTGGATTGAATCGGGCATGTGAAGCGTCTGGGGTAAACCATGGAAAGTTGTGTGGGGCCTGGATGTGGAAAGGGAACTGTTGTTTCGGGCATTATTGCGTGGCAGCTAGAGACTTAGTGTGAACGAATGGGGCCTTTGTTGTCATTTTCCTAGTGCTACCTCGCACACATGAGGGGGGAGGGGGATGGTATTCCATGTGTGGCGAGGTGGCGATGGGAGTGAATGGGGGCAGACAGTGTGAATTGTGTGCATGGGTATATATGTATGTGTCTGTGTGTGTATATATATGTGTACATTGAGATGTATAGGTATGTATATTTGCGTGTGTGGACGTGTGTGTGTGTATACATTGTGTATGGGGGTGGGTTGGGCCATTTCTTTCGTCTGTTTCCTTGCGCTACCTCGCAAACGCGGGAGACAGCGACAAAGCAAAATAAATATAGATATAAATATATATATATATATATATATATATATATATATATATATATATATATATATATATATATATATATATATATATATATATATATATAGTAATTTTGTATAGAGGATACAAGACGAGAAGCGTTTCCATGTAAATGAAACACTTGAAGGTGATTGGTCCGTGTCTTGTGCGTCGACAAGGGACCCTGGATCAAGTGTGTTGCTGATACATAATATATCACTGGGAAGGTAATGTATAGTATGGCTGCGTGGTAGTGATGGTGGTGGGAGATTATGGCGGCCTCAGTGTGGCTTAGCACCTAGTCTGTCTTCTTACTCACTATGACTCGTATGAATGGAGAGAACGATGACTGTTATTGAATAAAATGATTTCAGGGTTCGAGACGAATTTATGACGGACCGTAAACGCGGCTGGCGTGAGATTTATGGCTGCCATCAATGGCTCTGGACAGACACCTAGTGGTATAATATCCCACGTACATTAATTATCATAATGTCAGTATTACTCATGTTGGCAAGAGATTCATAACAGCATTTATATTCCTTTTCAGGCCTCGAGGTGGTTTTTGTTGCGAAGATATTACCATAATTCACGAGTTGCAAGAAGTCGTTGCCTCCCTGCAGTTGTCATTAGTCGCCATGCTCCGTTATGAGCATAATTCTAATGCTGCTTAAAACTTATTACTGCCTGCAGCCGCCCTGGTAGTCGTTTGAGAATGTTATTGTCCCTATTTGGTCAGCAGTAAAACTTTCACTTCATTTGCATACAAATATTTTTTCAGGATTGTTGTTATGAATGAGGTTGAAATATTGGGCGTGGATGTCTAGTCAGTTTTCGTAGTCAGTAACGTGATGGAATGCTATAGCAACGAAGCCAGGGATAAAGCCAACAGTTGTTGGGTGGTAAAGCTTAGTATAAAGCAGTGAGTCTAGTAGCAACCTGTAGTTAAGTGGTAAAGACCTTATTTAGTAGTAAAGTAGACCTTTAGTTAAGTAGTAAAGACAGTTTCTTGTATCAAAGAAATGATAAGTGGATGAGAAAGTGCTAATAAAATGTATGAATACTCGAGTAAAATCTAGCAAGTAATATACCAGTGTATAATACAGTACAAACAATAAGACAACCAATAAAGCTAGCAGGTATACCTAACAATAGAGTAAGAAAGGCAGTATTGATGTAAATGAACGTACGTACTAGTGCGGCGGCGCCGTGTGTTCCTCTCACTTCAAGGTGTCACAGATGACCTTCCTCAACTAGAGAGCAGAGCAGTGTGCGGCAGCTGCCCGCACCACAACACTCCTGCTGTTATGTTACATAGTTTCCCGATGCTGCGCTCTGTTGCTGTACTTCCCACGCACTGGTAGGCGTTACTCTCTCTCTCTCTCTCTCTCTCTCTCTCTCTCTCTCTCTCTCTCTCTCTCTCTCTCTGGTAGAGTGCTTGTGGTAGGCAATCTGGTTGAGTGCTTGTGGTGGGCAGTCACCGACCAGGGGGCGGTGTACAATACCAGTCCGACCCGCCTGGGTATCGGGGAGGGTCAGCGACGGCTGCGTAGTGATCCACCAATGGCATTGAATTGGAGCCAAAGCTTTACAAACTGATGGAAACAAAGACATTAATTTACAGGAATTGTGTGGGATATATCCAAAAGGCACCAAACAAAAATATTCCAGATCCTAGCATGAAAGATGAAGACCGCCTTCAATATTTTCATCAGAGATTACATACCTGTGGCATGAGCGAATACCGAAGCCTTCGAATGGCGTAGAACAGTAGAACTCTGCCATGTGTGAGGCAGCAGAGCGAAACTACTGTGAAACAAACAGGGGACAACGGTGAGTGCTTTTGCCCTCACACGGCCAGAACCTCTTCGTAGGTACTGGAAGACAGACACTTAACCATTTGATATCACAGCCTTATTCATAAACTGCTTGTGAGCAATAGGCATGATGATTGTCACAGAGGTACACTATCTCAAAGAATGAATACTCTCGAACATATTTACCATTATAAAGTGACCTGAACATCTGAATTTAGAGTATGACAAACAGTTGATACACACACACACACACACACACACACACACACACACACACACACACACACATACACACACACACACACACACACACACACACTCATACACAAATAAAAGAAAATAGTATAAAATTACGGGCTTTTTTATGAGGTTGGTCCTTGGATTTTCTTCCTTTACGTTTTCTTATTATTTTCTGCAAAGGCTATAAACCATATAAGGTGCTCATCATTACCCTGTGCGGTGGCTCCGTCCAGTATCTGCGCCAGCCTTCACAAAAATGTCTGAGATATTGTGTGAATGGAAAAATACGTATATACATAGAGAAACATTCTTAGCGAAAAATTGGACGGAAAATACAATTCTCTTGGTAAAATGCTAATAAATAAAACATTACCAAGAAACATGAAAAGGAGTGATATGAAAATGATATAGAGAAAAAAAAACAGAATAAATTATTATGATAAAAGGGTTTAAACCTTTAGCCAAGATTTTCATCAATAAGAAAAATAGAAAATGCATACGAGAATGTTAATCTGAGAGATCACACGAAACTCGTCTGGCAGCTGACATGAATAAAAATTAATCGAAATTTCTGACTACCAGACTGAAGATGATTAACTATGCATCATGGCTGGTTCAGGACCTCCACCTGTAAAAAAAGAGAATATATATATATATATATATATATATATATATATATATATATATATATATATATATATATATATATATATATATATATACATTCCAAATTCTCCACTGTGCATCGAATTTTCGAATGTGCTTCTTTCCTTTATAGGCAAGTATGGACAGCTACCAAGATGGCAGTAGTGAGAAACATTACCTAAAGAATAAAATGAATCTATTCAAAGTGGCTCACACATGCATAGGAAAAGGAATCAATAATCTGGACGGTTACGGATGATGGGTAAGACCAGCGGTGAGAATGGAAGCAATGGAACTTCCCCCTAACATACTGAGTGGACGAAAAGCCTCTTTTCCTGATATTTTTCACCATTTTATGTTATTATCCTTAAAACCCTCATTACCAGCTTTATCCAGGATATTATCCTGATCTGTTTTAAGAGACTCCTGTAATTTGAGCATCAGAGACATTATTTGGACCATTACAGTCCTGTGGTACCACTGCATTATATACTTCAGGGTTATCTATGGCTCACTTGGACACGTGAACGTCCTTATTCTTCAATATTCCTGTGCTATGAAGGAAAGTCTTTCTGTATTCCCTTCTCGCTCACTTACCCTCTTAAACTTCTTGTCTAATCTGGATCTTATTTTTCCCCATATTCTTTTTTTTAGCTTCACATGTATCCAATCTTAAATCCTATTCAACCCTTGGTTAAAGAACTCTATTTTCCCATCCACTCCAACTGATTGATCCACATCTAGTGTTTCCCTCAGTTTACAACTCACCTCACTTTTATCACCCAATTGTTTTTGTACAGTATTATATCCCCCCTTCTTCTTCTAGGGAAACTCTAACCAGCATCGTACACTGGAATCACGTATGTATTAATGTAATAGAAAACAGGAAAGTCAGTGGTAAATCGTATGTAGAAATTTAGAAAAAAGTGAGAAAGTCTCTTCATTATCTACGCACAAAAAAATATTGTACTATTTTTGAGACTCCACTTATTATATCTTTAAGTCAGTTTAACAGCAAGAGAAGATTGTAGCGACGAATGGAGAGTCTTGCGTCTTGCGTCAGCATGTGTCCTGTAATGGGATCTTGAACAAGGAACCATACTGACCTTAGGTTTGATCCTCAAACACTTCAAGGATCATAAAAGCGAAATTTTTAACTTATTTAGAAATGTAAAAAATTTTGTTTTTCACAATATAATCAATCTGGCAAAGTATGCACGACTGAAAACATTTTTTTTTTTTCTGATTAGAATAGTAATACCAGGATAAATGACTGAAGCTTTGAGGAAAAAAAATCTCTTTGCTTCCTTTACTTCGCCTACTGTAAAGTTCATACTTGAGGGAGGGATATTCAGCCCCTCACTCCCTCCCTTCTAACTCGCCTTTTACGACACGCAAGTGATAACCAATAATAGCATCGATAAAGATATCATCATTATCATTGTAGTAATGACAATAAGAATAATACTGATGCTAATACTACTACTAAAACTAATAATAGTGATAATAATAGATAATTATAATGATGATAATGATAGATAATAATAATAATGATGATAATGATAATAATAATAATAATAATAATAATAATAATAATAATAATAATAATAATAATAATAAGGACATTAACAAAAGGTAAATATTTGCATCAAAAAGAATAATATTACCAGTGTAATTGCAACTGGCGGTGATTATCTCGTAAATTTGATAATTACTTCAATAATCACACGAGATTTTAATGAATTCATGTCAAAAGAGGACAGCAGGAAGTCTGCAAAAATTCTTACGCTTAAAAATTTGATGATGCAGAAAATTAAGTTGCAAAGACTGCATCCCTGAAAGAAACTGTATATGTATGTATGAGACAAATACTTAGAAAAGCAAATGGATTTGTATGTAGCATTTATGGATCTGGAGAAAGCATATAATAGAGTTGATAGAGATGCTTTGTAGAAGGTATTAAGAATATATGGTGTGGGAGGCAAGTTGTTAGAAGCAGTTAAACGTTTTTATCGAGGATGTAAGGCATATGTACGTGTAGGAAGAGAGGAAAGTGATCGGTTCTCAGTGAATGTCAGTTTGCGGCAGGGGTACGTGATGTCTCTATGGTTGTTTAATTTGTTTATGGATGGGTTGTTAGGGAGGTGAATGCAAGAGTTTTGGAAAGAAGGGCAAGTATGCAGTCTGTTGTGGATGAGAGAGCTTGGGAAGTGAGTTCGTTGTTGTTCGCTGATGATACAGCGCCGGTGGCTGATTCGTGTGAGAAACTGCAGAAGCTGGTGACTGAGTTTGGTAAAGTGTGTGAAAGAAGAAAGCTGAGAGTAAATGTGAATAAGAGCAGTAAGGTTGAAGGACAAGTGAATGGGGAGGTAAGTTTGAATGGAGAAAAACTGGAGGAAGTGAAGTGTTTCAGATATCTGGGAGAGGATTTGGCAGCGGATGGAACCATGGAAGGCGGAAGTGAGTCATAGGGTGGGGAAGGGGGCGAAAGTTCTGGGAGCGTTGAAAAATGTGTGGAAGGCGAGAACGTTATCTCGGAAAGCAAAAATGGGTATGTTTAAAGGAATAGTGGTTCCAACAATGTTATATGGTTGCGAGGCGTAGGCTATAGATAGAGTTGTGCGGAGGAGGGTAGTTGTGCTGGAAACGAGATGTTTGAGGACAATATGGGGTGTGAGGTGGTTTGATCGAGTAAATAATGTAAGGGTAAGAGAGATGTGTGGAAATAAAAAGAGCGTGGTTGAGAGGGCAGAAGAGGGTGTTTTGACATGGTTTGGTCACATGGAGAGAATGAGTGAGAAAAGATTGACAAAGAGGATATATGTGTCGGAGGTGGAGGGAACGAGGAGAAGTGGGAGACCAAATTGGAGGTGGTAAGATGGAGTGAAAAAGATTTTGAGTGATCGGGGCCTGAACATGCAGGAGGGTGAAAGGCGGGCAAGGAATAGAGTGAATTGGAAGCGATGTGGTATACCGGGGTCGACGTGCTGCCAATGGATTGAATCAGGGCATGTGAAGCGTCTAGGGTAAACCATGGAAAGTTCTGTGGGGCCTGGATGTGGAAAGGGAGCTGTGGTTTCGGGCATTATTACATGACAGCTAGAGACTGAGTGTGAAGGAATGGGGCCTTTGTTGTCTTTTCCTAGCGCTACCTCGCACACATGGGGGGGGGGGATGTTATTCCATGTGTGGCGAGGTGGCGATGGGAATAAATAAAGGCAGACAGTATGAATTATGTACATGTATATATATGTATATGTCTCTGTGTGTATGTATATATATATATATGTGTACATTGAGATGTATAGGTATGTATATTTGGGTGTGTGGACGTGTATGTATATTCATGTGTATGTGGGTGGGTTGGGCCATTTCTCTCGTCTGTTTCCTTGCGCTACCTCGCCAACGCGGGAAACAGCGACAAAGCAAAATGATAATAATAATAATAATAATAATAATAATAATAATAATAATAATAATAATAAGAAAAAAAAAAAATATATATATATATATATATATATATATATATATATATATATATATATATATATATATATATATATATATATATATATATATATATATATTTTTTTTCTTTTTTTTTTTTGCTTTGTCGCTGTCTCCCGCGTTTGCGAGGTAGCGCAAGGAAACAGACGAAAGAAATGGCCCAACCCACCCCCATACACATGTATATACATACGTCCACACACGCAAATATACATACCTACACAGCTTTCCATGGTTTACCCCAGACGCTTCACATGCCCTGATTCAATCCACTGACAGCACGTCAACCCCGGTATACCACATCGATCCAATTCAATATATCTATACATATATATATATATATATATATATATATATATATATATATATATATATATATATATATATATATATATATATATATATATATATATATGTATATATTATCCCTTGGGATAGGGGAGAAAGAATACTTCCCACGTATTCCCTGCGTGTCGTAGAAGGCGACTAAAAGGGGAGGGAGCGGGTGGCTGGAAATCCTCCCCTTTCTTGTTTTTTTTTTAATTTTCCAAAAGAAGGAACAGAAAAGGGGATCAGGTGAGGATACTCCCTCTAAGGCCCAGTTCTCTGTTCTTAACGCTACCTCGCTAACGCGGGAAATGGGAAATAGTATAAAAAAATATATATATATATATATATATATATATATATATATATATATATATATATATATATATATATATATATATATATATATATAATATATATATATATATCATACTTAGTCGCTGTCTCTCGCGTTAGCGAGGTAGCGCAAGGAAACAGACGAAAGAATGACAAAAATGGCCCAACCCACCTACATACACATGTATATATGGGATGAAGAAGTAAGAGTATTAGTGAAAGAGAAGAGAGAGGCATTTGGACGATTTTTGCAGGGAAAAAATGAAATTGAGTGGGTGATGTATAAAAGAAAGAGACAGGAGGTCAAGAGAAAGGTGCAAGAGGTGAAAAAAAGGCAAATGAGAGTTGGGGTGAGAGAGTATCATTAAATTTTAGGGAGAATAAAAAGATGTTCTACAAGGAGGTAAATAAAGTGCGTAAGACAAGGGAGCAAATGGGAACTTCAGTGAAGGGCGCAAATGGGGAGGTGATAACAAGTAGTGGTGATGTGAGAAGGAGATGGAGTGAGTATTTTGAAGGTTTGTTGAATGTGTTTGATGATAGATTGGCAGATATAGGGTGTTTTGGTCGAGGTGGTGTGCAAAGTGAGAGGGTTAGGGAAAATGATTTGGTAAACAGAGAAGAGGTAGTAAAAGCTTTGCGGAAGATGAAAGCCGGCAAGGCAGCAGGTTTGGATGGTATTGCAGTGGAATTTATTAAAAAAGGGGGTGACTGTATTGTTGACTGGTTGGTAAGGTTATTTAATGTATGTATGACTCATGGTGAGGTGCCTGAGGATTGGCGGAATGCGTGCATAGTGCCATTGTACAAAGGCAAAGGGGATAAGAGTGAGTGCTCAAATTACAGAGGTATAAGTTTGTTGAGTATTCCTGGTAAATTATATGGGAGGGTATGGATTGAGAGGGTGAAGGCATGGACAGAGCATCAGATTGGGGAAGAGCAGTGTGGTTTCAGAAGTGGTAGAGGATGTGTGGATCAGGTGTTTGCTTTGAAGAATGTATGTGAGAAATACTTAGAAAAGCAAATGGATTTGTATGTAGCATTTATGGATCTGGAGAAGCCATATCATAGAGTTGATAGAGATGCTCTGTGGAAGGTATTAAGAATATATGGTGTGGGAGGTAAGTTGTTAGAAGCAGTGACAAGTTTTTATCGAGGATGTAAGGCATGTGTCCGTGTAGGAAGAGAGGAAAGTGATTGGTTCTCAGTGAATGTAGGTTTGCGGCAGGCGTGTGTGATGTCTCCATGGTTGTTTAATTTGTTTATGGATGGGGTTGTTAGGGAGGTGAATTGCAAAAGTTTTGGAAAGAGGGGCAAGTATGAAGTCTGTTGGGGATGAGAGAACTTGGGAAGTGAGTCAGTTGTTGTTCGCTGATGATACAGCGCTGGTGGCTGATTCATGTGAGAAACTGCAGAAGCTGGTGACTGAGTTTGGTAAAGTGTGTGGAAGAATAACGTTAAGAGTAAATGTGAATAAGAGCAAGGTTATTAGGTACAGTAGGGTTGAGGGTCAAGTCAATTGGGAGGTGAGTTTGAATGGAGAAAAACTGGAGGAAGTGAAGTGTTTTAGATATCTGGGAGTGGATCTGGCAGCGGATGGAACCATGGAAGCGGAAGTGGATCATAGGGTGGGGGAGGGGGCGAAAATTCTGGGAGCCTTGAAGAATGTGTGGAAGTCCAGAACATTATCTCGGAAAGCAAAAATGGGTATGTTTGAAGGAATAGTGGCTCCAACAATGTTGTATGGTTGCGAGGCGTGGGCTATGAATAGAGTGGTGCGCAGGAGGATGGATGTGCTGGAAATGAGATGTTTGAGGACAATGTGTGGTGTGAGGTGGTTTGATCGAGTAAGTAACGTAAGGGTAAGAGAGATGTGTGGAAATAAAAAGAGCGTGGTTGAGAGAGCAGAAGAGGGTGTTTTGACATGGTTTGGTCACATGGAGAGAATGAGTGAGGAAAGATTGACCAAGAGGATATATGTGTCGGAGGTGGAGGGAACGAGGAGAAGAGGGAGACCAAATTGGAGGTGGAAAGATGGAGTGAGAAAGATTTTGTGTGATCGGGGCCTGAACATGCAGGAGGGTGAAAGGAGGGCAAGGAATAGAGTGAATTGGAGCGATGTGGTATACCGGGGTCGACGTGCTGTCAGTGGATTGAATCAGGGCATGTGAAGCGTCTAGGGTAAACCATGGAAAGTTCTGTGGGGCCTGGATGTGGAAAGGGAGCTGTGGTTTCGGGCATTATTACATGACAGCTAGAGACTGAGTGTGAAGGAATGGGGCCTTTGTTGTCTTTTCCTAGCGCTACCTCGCACACATGGGGGGGGGGGATGTTATTCCATGTGTGGCGAGGTGGCGATGGGAATAAATAAAGGCAGACAGTATGAATTATGTACATGTATATATATGTATATGTCTCTGTGTGTATGTATATATATATATATATGTGTACATTGAGATGTATAGGTATGTATATTTGGGTGTGTGGACGTGTATGTATATTCATGTGTATGTGGGTGGGTTGGGCCATTTCTCTCGTCTGTTTCCTTGCGCTACCTCGCCAACGCGGGAAACAGCGACAAAGCAAAATGATAATAATAATAATAATAATAATAATAATAATAATAATAATAATAATAATAATAATAAAGAAAAAATATATACATATATATATATATATATATATATATATATATATATATATATATATATATTTTTTTTTTTTTTTTTTTTTGCTTTGTCGCTGTCTCCCGCGTTTGCGAGGTAGCGCAAGGAAACAGACGAAAGAAATGGCCCAACCCACCCCCATACACATGTATATACATACGTCCACACACGCAAATATACATACCTACACAGCTTTCCATGGTTTACCCCAGACGCTTCACATGCCCTGATTCAATCCACTGACAGCACGTCAACCCCGGTATACCACATTGATCCAATTCAATATATCTATACATATATATATATATATATATATATATATATATATATATATATATATATATATATATATATATATATGTATATATATATATATGTATATATTATCCCTTGGGATAGGGGAGAAAGAATACTTCCCACGTATTCCCTGCGTGTCGTAGAAGGCGACTAAAAGGGGAGGGAGCGGGTGGCTGGAAATCCTCCCCTTTCTTGTTTTTTTTTTAATTTTCCAAAAGAAGGAACAGAAAAGGGGATCAGGTGAGGATACTCCCTCTAAGGCCCAGTTCTCTGTTCTTAACGCTACCTCGCTAACGCGGGAAATGGCAAATAGTATAAAAAAAAAAAAAAATATATATATATATATATATATATATATATATATATATATATATATATATATACATATATATATATATATATATATATATATATATATATATATATATATATATATATATATATATATATATCATACTTAGTCGCTGTCTCTCGCGTTAGCGAGGTAGCGCAAGGAAACAGACGAAAGAATGACAAAAATGGCCCAACCCACCTACATACACATGTATATATGGGATGAAGAAGTAAGAGTATTAGTGAAAGAGAAGAGAGAGGCATTTGGACGATTTTTGCAGGGAAAAAATGAAATTGAGTGTGTGATGTATAAAAGAAAGAGACAGGAGGTCAAGAGAAAGGTGCAAGAGGTGAAAAAAAGGCAAATGAGAGTTGGGGTGAGAGAGTATCATTAAATTTTAGGGAGAATAAAAAGATGTTCTAGAAGGAGGTAAATAAAGTGCGTAAGACAAGGGAGCAAATGGGAACTTCAGTGAAGGGCGCAAATGGGGAGGTGATAACAAGTAGTGGTGATGTGAGAAGGAGATGGAGTGAGTATTTTGAAGGTTTGTTGAATGTGTTTGATGATAGAGTGGCAGATATAGGGTGTTTTGGTCGAGGTGGTGTGCAAAGTGAGAGGGTTAGGGAAAATGATTTGGTAAACAGAGAAGAGGTAGTAAAAGCTTTGCGGAAGATGAAAGCTGGCAAGGCAGCAGGTTTGGATGGTATTGCAGTGGAATTTATTAAAAAAGGGGGTGACTGTATTGTTGACTGGTTGGTAAGGTTATTTAATGTATGTATGACTCATGGTGAGGTGCCTGAGGATTGGCGGAATGCGTGCATAGTGCCATTGTACAAAGGCAAAGGGGATAAGAGTGAGTGCTCAAATTACAGAGGTATAAGTTTGTTGAGTATTCCTGGTAAATTATATGGGAGGGTATTGATTGAGAGGGTGAAGGCATGTACAGAGCATCAGATTGGGGATGAGCAGTGTGGTTTCAGAAGTGGTAGAGGATGTGTGGATCAGGTGTTTGCTTTGAAGAATGTATGTGAGAAATACTTAGAAAAGCAAATGGATTTGTATGTAGCATTTATGGATCTGGAGAAGCCATATCATAGAGTTGATAGAGATGCTCTGTGGAAGGTATTAAGAATATATGGTGTGGGAGGTAAGTTGTTAGAAGCAGTGACAAGTTTTTATCGAGGATGTAAGGCATGTGTACGTGTAGGAAGAGAGGAAAGTGATTGGTTCTCAGTGAATGTAGGTTTGCGGCATGGGTGTGTGATGTCTCCATGGTTGTTTAATTTGTTTATGGATGGGGTTGTTAGGGAGGTGAATTGCAAAAGTTTTGGAAAGAGGGGCAAGTATGAAGTCTGTTGGGGATGAGAGAGCTTGGGAAGTGAGTCAGTTGTTGTTCGCTGATGATACAGCGCTGGTGGCTGATTCATGTGAGAAACTGCAGAAGCTGGTGACTGAGTTTGGTAAAGTGTGTGAAAGAAGAAAGTTAAGAGTAAATGTGAATAAGAGCAAGGTTATTAGGTACAGTAGGGTTGAGGGTCAAGTCAATTGGGAGGTGAGTTTGAATGGAGAAAAACTGGAGGAAGTGAAGTGTTTTAGATATCTGGGAGTGGATCTGGCAGCGGATGGAACCATGGAAGCGGAAGTGGATCATAGGGTGGGGGAGGGGGCGAAAATTCTGGGAACCTTGAAGAATGTGTGGAAGTCCAGAACATTATCTCGGAAAGCAAAAATGGGTATGTTTGAAGGAATAGTGGTTCCAACAATGTTGTATGGTTGCGAGGCGTGGGCTATGAATAGAGTGGTGCGCAGGAGGATGGATGTGCTGGAAATGAGATGTTTGAGGACAATGTGTGGTGTGAGGTGGTTTGATCGAGTAAGTAACGTAAGGGTAAGAGAGATGTGTGGAAATAAAAAGAGCGTGGTTGAGAGAGCAGAAGAGAGTCTTTTGAAATGGTTTGGGCACATGGAGAGAATGAGTGAGGAAAGATTGACCAAGAGGATATATGTGTCGGAGGTGGAGGGAACGAGGAGAAGAGGGAGACCAAATTGGAGGTGGAAAGATGGAGTGAGAAAGATTTTGTGTGATCGGGGCCTGAACATGCAGGAGGGTGAAAGGAGGGCAAGGAATAGAGTGAATTGGAGCGATGTGGTATACCGGGGTTGACGTGCTGTCAGTGGATTGAATCAGGGCATGTGAAGCGTCTGGGGTAAACCATGGAAAGCTGTGTAGGTATGTATATTTCCGTGTGTGGACGTATGTATATACATGTGTATGGGGGTGGGTTGGGCCATTTCTTTCGTCTGTTTCCTTGCGCTACCTCGCAAACGCGGGAGACAGCGACAAAGCAAAAAAAAAAAAAAAAATATCTTTCTTTCATACTATTCGCCATTTCCCGCCTCAGCGAGGTAGCGTTAAGAACAGAGGACTGGGCCTCTGAGGAAACATCCTCACCCGGCCCCCTTCTCTGTTCCTTCCTTTGGAAAAAAAAAAAAAAGAAGGAGGGGAAGATTTCCAGCCCCCCGCTCCCTTCCCTTTTAGTCGCCTTCTACGACACGCAGGGAATACGTGGGAAGTATTCTCTCTCCCCTATCCCCAGGGATAATATATATATATATATATATATATATATATATATATATATATATATATATATATATATATATATATATATATATATATATATATATATATATATATATAAACGCCCACACACGCATATATACATGCCTGTACATTTCAACGTATACATACATATACATACACAGACATAAGCATATATACACATGAACATATTCATACTTGCTGTCTACATCCATTCTGTCGCTACCCCGCCACGCTAGGAAAAGACAACAAAGGCCACATTCGTTCACACTCAGTCTCTAGCTGTCATGTGTAATGCACCGAAAGCACAGCTCCCTTTCCACATCCAGCCCCCACATAACTTTCATTGGTTTATCAAAGACTCTTCACATGCCCTGTTTCAATCCATTGACAGCACGTCAATATATATATATATATATATATATATATATATATATATATATATATATATATATATATATATATAAATATATATATATATATATATTTTTTTGTTTTTTTTTTTCAAACTATTCGCCATTTCCCGCGTTAGCGAGGTAGCGTTAAGAACAGAGAACTGGGCCACTGAGGGAATATCCTCACCTGGCCCCCTTCTCTGTTCCTTCTTTTGGAAAATTAAAAAAAAAAAATTGAGAGGGGAGGATTTCCAGCCCCCCGCTCCCTCCCCTTTTAGTCGCCTTCTACGACACGCAGGGAATACGTGGGAAGTATTCTTTCTCCCCTATCCCCAGGGATATATATATATATATATATATATATATATATATATATATATATATATATATATATATATATATATATATATATATATATTATCCCTGGGGATAGGTGAGAAAGAATACTTCCCATGTATTCCCTGCGTGTCGTAGAAGGCGACTAAAAGGGAAGGGAGTGGGGGTGGTGGGGGGGGGGGGGGCTGGAAATCCTCCCCTTTCATTTTCTTTTAATTTTCCAAAAGAAGGAACAGAGAAGGGGGCCAGGTGAGGATATTCCCTCAAAGGCCCAGTCCTCTGTTCTTAAAGCTACCTCGCTAATGCAGGAAATGGCGAATAGTATGAAAGAAAAAGAAAGATATATATATATATATATATATATATATATATATATATATATATATATATATATATATATATATATATATATATATATATATATATATATATATGTATATGTATATCATACAGGCAAGTTAATAACAGTTTCCCTTCCCTGTTATATTTCCGTGTATGCGGATATAAGTGAAAGTATAGACAAAAGTTTCCCTTAGATCTTCGCATGGACTGATTATGGTGAGACATTTTCTAGCGGAGAAATCATGTTTGGTTTAAGATACACATGAGTTTGGATTAAAATCTTCAAAATGCCTAAAAACAACGGGAGACACACACACACACACACACACACACACACACACACACACACACACACATACATATTTATTGTAAGAGACTAACAAAATGACACCGACTTTTACCTCATGGTTGTATTAAGGAAACGTCCTGTGGTCTCTGAAGCCACGGAGCCAGGCTGCACACCATTACCCCTCAGAATGTGTCACAGGAATGACCTGTGTGATAACTGTTGCCATACAGTAGTGCAGTTTGCACCCTGGGAAGAACCCCTCCCCCAACCTCAGTCCCGGAGAAGAACTCTAATGAAAGTATTCTGTTGAAGTAAGATTATTTTTCACGTTCAAGAATAATGTTATAAGAAACTTGCAGTTGATATACTGTAGAGTGGAAATTACCCACATATGTTTAAAGGAAAATATGTATTTAGTCTTGTCTTGGCCATGAGTCCTCTCTGGTGTTCCTTGCTGTGCTCCATAGTGTTGCATCAAAGTCTCTTTACTGACCAAGTTTTCCCTCCTCAGGATAAATGTAGTGGTGGCGCGCGCTCTGACTCCCGAGTATGACCTGCCCGGAGGTGAGGGCAGCCCCACGTCAGTGCCGCAGCCACCAGTGCCACCATCATCACCTCTCTCGTCATCATCGTCATCAGTGCCACTCCCATCGTCATCAGTGCCAAGCTCCGCCGTGCCTTCCCTGACCCCCTCGCTCAAAGCCGCCTTCTCGGCCTCCACTTTTCACGTCGTTAATGTCCTCCTCCATGCCGCCGTCACCGCCTCCTACGTGGGCGTGTTGCAGTGTGTGGGAGTGGGGGCGTGGGCGTGCCTAGGGGCTGGCTCACTTTTCGCCGCCCACCCCGTGCACGTCGAGGCCGTAGCGGGCGTGGTAGGCCGGGCAGAGCTGTTGGCTGCCCTTGCTTTCTGCCTCGCCCTCGCCGCCTATACGAGGTATCTCCGTGGGCGTGCCACGGGGCGGGCGTGGGCACGGCGGCCGAGCGGCTGTGGGCACGGGTGTGCCTGCTGGGAGGACAGCCGGGCCCACAAGTCCCTCTCCTGCTCCTCCATCTCCTGGGGTTCTAAAGGTCGGTGGTCGCTGCACTTGCCGTCGTGGGCGTGGCTGGCGTTGAGCGTTGCGGGCACAGCCGTGGCCATGGCGTGCAAGGAACAAGGCGTGACGGCGCTGGGGGTCGGCCTCCTGCTGCATGCTGCCGCCGTCATCACCATCACACCCAGGAACAAGGTAAGGCCCAGCCTGCCTCACATTCGCTATCCTCACCATCATCATCCTCTCAAACGCCGCCATTTTCTACACCATTATCGTTCCCTCCAGCTTTAGCTTTATCCCAGCGTGAGAAATTCGGTGAACTCTTGAATAATACAGATTTCTGAATAATACATGTTTTCCTTGTGAATAATAGATTTTCTTTGTGAAGGAAGTTAGAAGCTTTAGGTATTTAGTCTACTAAATTTTAGCATTTACTCTGGTGCCATTAATAATGTATGACATACCAGGTTCTATTATCCGTTATCATTCACTCTCTGCCTTTACCCCCCGGAACTCTCTTGATACTTCTTTTTATTCTTTATCAAAGTTCATAAGGGAGTAGAACATGGGAGAAGAAGGCACTAAAGCGTCGCTGGAAGTAAATTGATGTACTAAGAAAAAAACTGATCATTTCCCAGAACCAATTTTAAAAGTTATCGGTTAAGTTTGGCAGAACGTTCAGCTTTGTGTACCCTAATACCAACCCTTCCCTCATACTTCAAAACAAATTTGTTCCGTCACGACTTGAGAAGATATGTAGGTCTGAACAGTTAATGAACAGTTGTCGTCAAAGCGATGTAAAGTTAACACTTTACTGATTCACTTGTAAGTGTGTGTGTGTGTGTGTGTGTGTGTGTGTGTGTGTGTGTGTGTGTGTGTGTAGAGCGTGCAGATCACTAATGCAGTAAGGAAAAAAAGGCATGATATGTAAATCAATAATGCATTTACAAAATTTCGTTGTAGACAGTTCAGACGGAGCAGCAACATAAAGGTTTATGACTTACTAATACTAAAGTAAAACTGCACAGTTGCATTTTACTACATCGTCAACATTATCGAAACATTATAAACTCTCATTACAATAAATTGATTCATTTTCTCTCGTGATAGATAATACAGTCTTATTATTCAATCTTTACTAACTTTCACACATTCCAACTGTAGAGGGAAGGACATCCCTCAGTAGGAAGCCAATATCAGTATATACACCAGTACCACAGTAGGTAAACCTCTTACTACCACACTGTGTGGTGCAGGTGATCACCCTGTGTGCTGCTGAAGTGTGTGGTGCAGGTGATCACCCTGTGTGCTGCTACAGTGTGTGGTGCAGGTGATCACCCTGTGTGCTGCTACAGTGTGTGGTGTAGGTGATCACCCTGTGTGCTGCTACAGTGTGTGGTGCAGGTGATCAATCTGTGTCTTACCACAGTGTTTGATGCATGTGATCACCCTGTCTACTGCTATAGTGTGTGGTGCAGATGATCACCCCTTCTACTGCTACAGTGTGTGGTGCAGGTGATCACCCTGTCTACTGCTATAGTGTGTGGTGCAGATGATCAGCCCTTCTACTGCTACAGTGTGTGGTGCAGGTGATCACCCTGTCTACTACTACAATGTGTGGTGAAGGTGATCACCCTGTCTACTACTACAATGTGTGGTGCAGGTGATCACCCTGTGTGCTGCTACAGTGTGTGGTGCAGGTGATCACTCTGTGTCCTACCACAGTGTTTGGTGCATGTGATCACCCTGTCTACTGCTACAGTGTGTGGTGCAGGTGATCACCCTGTCTACTGCTACAGTGTGTGGTGCAGGTGATCACCCTGTCTACTGCTACAGTGTGTGGTGCAGGTGATCACCCTGTGTGCTGCTACAGTGTGTGGTGCAGGTGATCACCCTCCCTACTGATACAGTGTGTGGTACAGGTAGGTGATCACCCTGTGTACTGTTACAGTGTGTGTTGCAGATGATCTCTCTGTCTATTGCTATAGTGTATCGCTCAGGTGCTTTTCCTATCTTTTTCTACAGTAAGTGGTACAGATGTTCACCCTGGTTAGTTACAGTCTGTTCATACTTTAATCTTCCTGTTACAGTCTGTGGTGCAGGCGCTCGTCCGGGAGCTGTGGCCAGGCAGCCTGGGCACGGTAGTGCTATTGTGGGCGCGAGTCAATGTGGCACCTCACACGCCCACCTTTACACCTGCCGACAACCCCGCCGCCCACGCCCCCTCGCTGCTCACACGCGCCCTCAGCATAGCCCGCGGATGGGCGGTTCATGGCCGCCTACTAGTGTGGCCTGCGACCCTCTCATTTGATTGGTCCATGGGCGCTGTGCCTCTACTGAGCTCCCTGAGTGAGCCTGCCAACCTGGAGACGGCAGTGTTGCTGGTGTCCGTGGGGGCCCTAGCTGCCACCGCCGCCACAGCCTGTTGGAGGGCCCGCCAGAACCTGAGCTTGACCTCCAAGATGTACACATATCACAGCCAACACGCCTACCACGACGTGCTCAACAACAACGTGCAGCAAGGTGAGGTCACCTGCCCGGCCTACTACCTGCGTCACTCAGCCTCCTGGCACCCGAACCCCCTCCTGCTTGTGCTGGCGTGGGGTCTCCTGGTCTTGCCCTTCCTCCCAGCATCCAATCTCGCCGCCTACGTGGGCTTCGTAGTGGCCGAGCGAGTGCTCTACCTCCCCTCAATGGGAGCATGTCTCCTGGTCGCCCTTGGCTGCCAGACACTATGGCACACCATAGGCACAAATAAAGGTCATCGAACAGGTAAGGATCAAGTGCAATAGATTTCGACGTAGTTGCTACCTAGTTACTTGTGCTGTACCACGTTAGAACAGAACCTTGTGTGGACTTATGATTTTCCTTTCAGTGTGGCACTCATGTCCAGTGATGCAACTTGAGCAATATTATCCTTTCAGTCAATATGATTCTCTCAGAGGGTTGCATATTAAGTAAACCCATAGTCAATACAATGGTGTCACTCCTAACACTCTGCAAGGCACGTCTCCCTGTCTTTTTTTCTTGTCTAATCGCTACATGTTCATCTTGACGTGATGGCTGATACGGAAGCCCATCTAGGAAGACATTTAATCATAAGTGTAGTTTTTCTAGACAGTATAACCTAAGTACAGTACACTGTAGGTACATAAGTTACAAATGCTATGCGGAACATACTAATGTATTCCCACCTAACGTACTCTCCTTCTCTTCCTCTTCTCCGGCACCTGTAGGTGAGCCACGCAGTAAAAGCAAAGCGTGCCGAGTGCGACGGTGGCGGGTGGCACTTATCAGCGCCTGGCTAGTCCTCTTGCTCCTGCTGGCGGCCAGGACCGTCCGGAGAAATCAAGACTGGGAGAGCGACGAGGCCCTCTACCGCTCCGGGGTAGCCGTTAACCCTCCCAAGGGTGAGTGTTGCACTCAGTCTCTGCACACATGGATACACTTACAGACATATATGTACGTCTAGGTTCATACTAACATATACTTGCATACATACACCCATGTTATTGTAAATGATCCTTTCTTCCGTGTAATGATCCTTACGTACCATATTCTGAAGACTTTTTGGAGATGTTGTCACCGAGAGACGTCGGAATCTTATTTTCTTACGAACACTGAGCTACCTTGAGGAATTCTTTCTTGTGATGTCTAGATCAAACCTGTCCTCACCCTTATCTCTCTTCCTCTCCCACCAACACTCTCCCCAATCACGTCCGTATCCTCCCTATTATCACGTACTCATACCCTCCTTTCTCCCACCCAATCTTCTCTTCTCCCTTCTCTTTCCCTTAATGATCTTTCCCCATTCTCCTTCTCCCTCCCCTCATCTCACAGCCACCTTTCTCCACCACCCCTTACCCTTTCTTCATTACTCGTGCACCGTCCCCTCCATCCCATCTTCTCTTCCTTTTCATGCCTGTTCCTCCCCTTTCTCTTGTACGCGGTAAGTTTCTCCATTCTTATGATTTTCTTTCTGGCGGTTGAAAATAAGCTCAAAAACCAATTAGAGCACGTAGGATTTTGCTCTGCAAGCTCAATACTCCATACCCATCTTCTCGCGCGTGTCCCATTCCTCCCGTGTCTACCTAACCTTCTTGCAGCACAGCAAAAGATAGATTGGTTTTAGCGTGTCCCCCGTCCTCCCTGACCGTGATGTAATGCCTTAAAGGACGGAGGTCAAGAAGACGACATAACTTTGGAAGTTTTTGCTTCTCCTGCCTTGTGTTAGGGCGAATATATAGGTTGTCCCTTCCTATCCGACTGACTCTTATATTTGGAAATATATGTGTAATTATTTTCTTGCCTATCTTTCATGGTTCACTTTCCATTCTGATTCCCTTCTTATCATCTCAACAATCTAATATTTCTTGTTCATCCGCTGGTAAGCCTTTGCAGTCAGCTTTCATTGGTTAAATCATAAACTCTTTTCACCGCCGTCATTATCCACTCTATAATATATCATACTCGGTCTTCTTGGTCCCAAAGATCTCTCACTCTTGACAGCCCCTTAAAGCTCTCCCAGCTGCTCAGTCCCCTCACCTCCTCCTGATTCTGACGCTTTTCCAAGTCTGCCTCAATCTCAGTTTCTACCTCACCGCTAAATTCGTCAACGCCCTCTCACTGACACCATTGCTCAGTCTTGTTCAATCTTTCTCTTCCACATAACCTGGTCCATCAACCTTTCTGCTATAAACTATCTCCAAAGCCTCCGAATAAGTCCATCATTTCACCTACCACACACACACACACACACACACACACACACACACACACACACACACACACACACCTCCTTCCCTTACAGCAAGGAGAATCACCCAATCTCATCTCGTCTCTCCTTACTGAATCCCTCAACCTCATACAAACTTTTCATGCTAAGTCCCTGAACCACTTCTACTTTCCCATGCGTCTCTTCTAATAGAACCCTCAACGCTTACTCATCCCTCCCACGAGCCTGCCGCAGCAACTACATTCTCCTCCCTGTCAACGGCTGGCAACATGAGGTATGTTGACAGAGAAAGGCGGAAGCAACCTCTTTACGACTTATCGATGATGGAAACCAGACCTAAGTCAAACATCCAGGATACTCAGAAGGCTCTGGCGAGCCTCTCTGTTCCCGCTACAGAGCTTGCTTAAGGGAGAAGGTGCTGGGTGGGTAGGTTCTTGAAGGGGAGGGAGAGTATGCTGAAGACCCCCCAGCAGCGGGAATGTTAGTAGCAGGGACTTGGGTGCATAGCAGCAGCAGAAGGTTCTGAGCAGAGATGAAGTAGCGTAAGGGAAATGTATGGACGGGAAGAGTAAGACTGGATAGGACCAAGAATGGGCTAACGACGAGCTGGAACAGAAAAAAAAAAATCTGGATAAAACTGAGGACAGAATGAAAGAGAAGTAAGATGAAGATTTGCTCCCTAAAGTCAAACCTAGGATAGGAATGAGTCAGAATTATACGAAAGTCTTGCTTGGGCACAAAGCTCGGGGAGAAATGGTGGGTATCTGTTGAAGGTGCTGCATGTATTGGAGGACCAGCGATAATCACATCAGGAAGGAAACGTGTCTGAAAGTTAGAAAAAAGAAATGAAGAACTGTAAAAGATGGGATGATAGGGGGCTGATTAAGGCGACATTGGCGTAAGGATTTTTTCTCCAAAAGCGAGAGAGAAGCTATGAGAGAGATAAGGGAATTAACAGAAAATAGTGAATAGTTGATAAACACGATCTTCATTTCACTGTGGAGTCAGTGATGTATTTTTCATAATAACAATTAAACCAACATGTTGATTGATGTGATCAGATCAAATATGTATTTCAAGTGAGCGATACAATAAATCATACATCTGGTGTCGTAGTCTATTCTTTTCCAAGTCATTTAGTGTCTATCTTTTAAACGTATGAACCTCAACGCCTGGAGTCGGAGGTGACTGGCCAAGCATAGAAACTCAAACGTCAAATTGCGCTATTGATTTGTTGAGTGCATTGGGTACGACCATCACCCAGAAGTTAGTGTTGATTGGTTAGACGTATCAGTTACAGTGCAGAAGTTAGCGTTGATTGGTTGGGCGTATGAGCTATAACTTCAGAAGTTTGCGTTGATTGGTCGGGCGTATCAGCTATAACTTCAGATGTTAGCGTTGATTGGTCGGGAGTATCAACTACAACGTCAAGGTTAGGTTTGATTGGTCGGGCATAACAACTGTAACTTCGTAAGCAATGTTGATTGGTCCGGTGTATCAGCTACAACATCAGAAGCCAGTGTTGGCTGGTCAGGCGTATCAAACATAGATAATGTTGATTGGTCGGGCGTATAAACCACAATGTCAGAAGTTATTGTTCATTGATCAGGCGTGTTAGTTACAGCATCAGAAGTTAGTGCTGATTGATTGGTCGCATGAGCATGACTATCAAGACCCAGTGCTGCTCAGCCGCCTACGACCAGCATGTATAGGAAGATCCCAGCGGACTTCAGAAAGCAGGTGGACAACTTCCAAGTTGTACCAGACCAGACAGGTTGGTTTTACAACACATAATAACAAACACAAAAACCTGTCAGCAAGAGCCAGATACACTGAGCCCTTCGTTAGGGAAGCTTGAACACAGGTTAAGCTGCAGGAGGTAGAGGACGACCTCTGAAACCAAGTTTAGTATAACACACGTAAGATATAGACGACTTCAGAGCTTGCTGGTGAATGGTCGAGCATTTTACACACGGAGTCATATATCAGGGATGATTGGTCGGATGCATGGCCTCTGACTTCGAGTAGTTAGCGTTAATTGGTCTCACACAATGAGCTTAACTTTGCATTAGCTGGTGGTGACCTGTGGACCTCATTCACTGTGATACTGTGACAAAATTTTACAAATATTCCACCTAAATGAGGCTGATTTCTTAAAATTGATGAAACCTCTTGCAGGTGTCACCGACGCTAACCATTTGTATATCATGATGAACCTTGAAACTGTGCGAAGCAACTGCATTGACTACACAGAGAGAAATTATACTTGACCGCCGTCAGGAACAGGCGAAGAAAGGCCGCATTCACTCACATCCATGTGCAGCACAACGAAACCACAGCTCCCTATCCACAACCAGGCCCCACCGACCTTTCCATGGTTTATCCCAGCCTCTCCACATGCTCTGGATCAGTTCATTGGTAGCATGTCGACCCCTGTACACTGTAGTGTTCCAATTCACTCTATCTTGTGCGCACTTTACACCCTCCTGCATGTTTAGGCCCCATATTCTTTTAACACTCCATCCTTCCATCTCCAGTTTGGTCTACCCCATCTCCTTGTTCCGTCAACTTCTGACACATATATCCTCTTTGCTAACCTCTCCTCACTCATTTTCTCCATAAGTCCAAACTATTTTAGCACACCCTCCTCAGCTATCTCAACCACACTCCTTTTATCACTAAACCTTTCTGTTACATTTTTGTCTTTACTCAGTCAAACCATCTCACACCACATGTTCTCAAATATTTAATTTCCTACACTCCCACCCTCAGCCGCACATCCTCATATATAGCCCATGCCTAGCATTCACATAGCACTGCTCCAACTCCCATACCTTTCAACATTCTCATTTTTGCCCTCCCAGACAGCGACCTTTCTTGCCACACTCTTTAGTGCTACCAGAACCTTCGTTCCCTCGCCCACCCTATGACTGACTCACTTTCGCTCCCATAGTTCCATTCGCTGCCGTGTCCACTCCCAGGTATCTAAGATACTTCACTTCCTCCATTTTATTTCCATTATTACATCATTATTACACTCTTCCAAATTCAGTCACCAACACCTACACTTTCTTACTCGAATCAGTCACCAGTGTTGTATCATCGGCGAAGAACGTGACTCACTTCCCAAGCCTCTATCTCCCTTACAGACTGCTTACTCTCCCCTATCTCCAAGACTCTTGCATTCATCTCTTTCACCACCCTATTCATAAACAAGTCAAATAGCCATGGCGATACAACATGCCCTTGCCTGAGACCAACGTTCACTTAGAACAACCCTTTCTCCTCTCTTCCCACTCGTACTTACGCCTTAACCCTTGATAAAATCTTATTACTGCTTCTAAAAGCTTCCCTCCCACATCGTATATTCATTCGTAAAACATTCCGCAAGCCATCTCGATCAGCTCTTATGCTTTTCTCTAGACACATAAATGCCGCATACAAATCCTGTTTCTCTAAGTATATCTCACATACGTTGTATAAAGCAAACACCTGATCTACACATCCTCTACCACTTCTGAAGCCACACTGCTCCTCCCCAGTCTGATGCTATGTACATTCCTTTGCCTTCTTAATCGCTGTTCTTCCATACAACTTACCAGGTATACTCAACTAGCTTTATACTTCTACAGTTTGAATGCTCACCTTTATCCCCGTGCCTTTATACATAGCCACTGTACATGCAATCCGCCAATCTTCAATCACCTTACCACGATCCATGCATGGTGAGCTGCTGGATTATTACTTCTACATAATGTTTTTTGGTTATTGAAAACGATTAGAAATCAAGTTGTATAATTATCATGGATTAATATAAGACTGGATGCACGTATATCACGAATTCTGTGTAGCTTTCACATGTCTCGGGTACTCAGAAATCAGGTTAACGTAGCTGATTAATCCAATTATGATCATTGGTGATCAGCTTTCTATAATCAAGGCTTAACCCTCCCTTGGCTAACGAGAATGACGGTCAGTTGAGGTCACAACGCCAACCAGCGCCCACCCAGTCAGTGCCTCAGGACCAAAAGTGCCGTGTGTGGCACGTTTGAGCAACGTCTCTCAGAGGACGAGGGTTCTCAGGTGGAGGCAGTCTATCGATTCTAGGGTATTAAATACCTCCTTTGAATACAAGTTAGGAGATCAAGACCCGAGGGGAGTATAAATGAAGGGATCGAAGACTTTGAAGTTGACCCTCTTCTGGCTCTTGGAATCGCCCTGTTTTGATCCTCTTTGCTTACGATTCGTCTCAGCCCCCAACGCTTGGATGTTTTGTAGGAACCGGGAGAAAAACTTCCTTAAAAAGAGTGAGGGAAAAAGAAATGCTCCTCCGATATGGAGAAAGGTCAAAAAATATCTTTTTTTCGGGAAAATAGTCTTATTTTTGTTTTTAAAGATTTAGAAGAAGTGGAAAAACTACCTTGTTTACCATGAATTAAAAGTATCTATTTTTGGCTATATTTTTCCTGACAAGGCTAGGGGTCACAGCGTACATAAATCTGTGTCTAGCATACTCTTGGACCAGACGACATTGAGAAACAGAGTGGACAGTCCGCGAGCTCTGTCTGCAGTCCTCATCCGTGATGTGAGATGCATCTTATCTACAGGAACATTTGTGACGAGCCTGATACATGGATCGGCGTCAAGTACAAGTTCGCCCCAATAACAAGGGCTCAAAGGGATGGGACAAAAGCAGGGAATTTAAGTGGGATAAATCAGGGTAACCCAGAGTCATGTATGAAGGGTTTGGAAGGGAAACTTAGAGTACGGTTGCTTAAGACAAGAAGGAATAAGGCACGTGTAAGGTAAAGTGAAGAAAGGTAACTGAACGTAAATGATAATAGAAATGGAAGTTTAAACTCAAGTATGGAAAGTGAGGTTGTAGACTACGGTTGTTATGGGTAGGAAGGAAGACTAGATTAATCAAGGGGACGGTATGGTAGAGGAGGGTTAGTTTCGTTAGGTTAATGGTTATAATGGTTAGAGTAGAGTAGGGAAGAGTGAAGTTAGGGTAGAGGCGAGTGTGGTAGGTCAGAGCAGATCGAACACTTTCCTGTGATCAGGCAATTCTGACGGGGTTATAGGTTTCGGCGAGAGTTTAAGTGCTTATTAAGGTAGTTTGAGCTTGTTTGATGGACTTGTTGACAAAGTCACGCTGAATATTGGGTTAAAGAGAATCGGCGTATCCTCTGTAAAATATTCACATTTAAATGAGATGATATTGTATATTGTGGATACAAAATTATGATCTACAGCGCTACACAGTGTTATTGGATATGCAAAATGGTTTAATTTGAAAACAATAGACAAGTGTTTCAAAATCAACATTTGAAAAGTCTGTCAGATTATGATGCGGATGATGGAACTTGCGTGTGTATGATACAGAGGATAGCACTTGTCTGTGTATGATACGGATGATCGCATTTGTCTGCTGTATCTGATATGTATGACAATACATACCTGTATATGATAACGGATGATAGGACTCATCTGGGTAAGATATAGATGACATTTTCATGCATATGATATGGATGATATAACTTGTCTATGTATGATATAGAGGATATTTCTTGCTTTTGTATATGGATGATGATACTTGTATGTGTATGATATGGGAGGTAATAAATGCCTTTGTGTGGAAGATTGTACATGTATGGATTCTTGTACTTGAGGTTTGTATGGACAATTGTACTTCCGTTTGTATGAACGATTCAACTTGCCCATGTATGGACGATTGTACTTGAGTGTGTATGGACGATAGCACTCGGATGTGAAGGGACAATAATTCTTACCTGTGTGTGGACGATTGTACTTGCTTGTGTGGAAGATTGTACTTGTTTCTGTGGACGATTGTACTTGTTTGTGTGGACGATTGTACTTGCTTGTGTAGATGATTGTACTTGTTTGTGTGGACGATTGTACTTGCTTGTGTGGACGACTGTACTTGCTTGTGTGGACGATTGTACATGTTTGTGTGGACGATTGTACTTGCTTGTGTGGATGATTGTACTTGTTTGTGTGGACGATTGTACTTGCTTGTGTGGACGATTGTACTTGTTTGTGTGGACGATTGTACTTGCTTGTGTGGATGATTGTATTTGTTTGTGTGGACGATTGTACTTGCTTGTGTGGATGATTGTACTTGTTCGTGTGGACGATTGTACTTGTTTTTGTGGACGACTGTACTTGCTTGTGTGGAAGATTGTACTTGTTTGTGTGGACGATTGTACTTGCTTGTGTGGATGATTGTACTTGTTTGTGTGGACGATTGTACTTGCTTGCGTGGATGATTGTACATGTTTGTGTGGACGATTGTACATGTTTGTGTGAACGATTGTACTTGTTTGTGTGGACGATTGTACTTGCTTGTGTGGACGATTGTACTTGCTTGTGTGGATGATTGTGCTTGCTTGTGTGGATGATTGTACTTGCTTGTGTGAACGATTGTACTTGTTTGTGTGGACGATTGTACTTGCTTGTGTGGACGATTGTACTTGCTTGTGTGGATGATTGTACTTGCTTGTGTGGATGATTGTACTTGCTTGTGTGAACGATTGTACTTGTTTGTGTGGACGATTGTACTTGCTTGTGTGGACGATTGTACTTGCTTGTGTGGATGATTGTGCTTGCTTGTGTGGATGATTGTACTTGCTTGTGTGGACGATTGTACTTGTTTGTGTGGACGATTGTACTTGCTTGTGTGGACGATTGTACTTGCTTGTGTGGATGATTGTACTTGCTTGTGTGGATGATTGTACTTGCTTGTGTGAACGATTGTACATGTTTGTATGAACGATTGTACTTGTTTGTGTGGACGATTGTATTTGCTTGTGTGGACGATTGTACTTGTTTGTGTGGATGATTGTACTTGTTTGTGTGGATGATTGTACTTGCTTGTGCGGACGATTGTACTTGTTTGTGTGGATGATTGTCCTTGCTTGTGTGGACGATTGTACTTGTTTGTGTGGATGATTGTACTTGTTTGTGTGGACGATAATATTTGTGTGTATGGACGATTGCTCTTGTTTGTGTACGGACGATTGCATTTGCCTGTGAATTATTAATGGTACTTACCCGTATATGGACGATTGCTCTTGCCTGTGTATGGACGATTGCTCTTGCCTGTGTATGGACGACAGCATTTATGTGTGCGTGGACGAACGGACCCTCCTGTAAAAGGACGATAGCACTTGCCTTTGTTCACAAATTCAACGTCTTACGGACTCGCAAAGGTCCTATTTTTCTTTTTCCCAACTTCATAATGGGCACGATCAGTTAAGGACAGGCGGGAGCGTGAAGTTGCTTAAGTTGAGCTCAAGTTGAATAATTGATATCGTACTAATTTTGTGAGGACACAACCCGGGTTAATGGTGTAGCGGAAACTGGCTGTCGCGCTCCTTCAGCGCTTGGGTTCCCAGCTCCTCGGGCGGGTCCAGATGTTGTTGTTCAACTCGGATTAATTTTGTTCTTAGAAGTTACTCTTGCGTTGCGCTTCAGGCTCTTGCAGAAGTTTGTCCTCAATTATTCTCGCGTCTGGCGCGGAGCTTTAGCGATGAATTACAACGCGGATTGATGCTCTGTTTTAATAGAGGCAGTAAACAGGGGTTAATGTTCTGTTTAGGGGGTGAACGAGGTACGACATGGAACAACATGAGTGATATGTGATGGAAATGTTTATTCATTTCTGTCGTGAACAAACAAATGATGGAAAGTTTCCACCTTTCGCTTGACTGTTATGGTGTATTTTATGGAGTATTATCATTATATTTATTATATGACTCATTCAATTAAACATTATCTGTTATATCACCTCGGAAGCATATCATACCTATAGAATATTAGGGAAATTTAGCTTTTTATAGTTACCGTCGAAATGGTTCATTTATGTAGACATTATGGTAAGTAATAGGGACAATTACAATCCTTTGGTCGAGCAGAGCTGAGTACCTACTACCTGGCTATCTCTTATAATCAATTTCATTATCATCAACACGAGGTCAATCAGGTTCTTGGAGTCAAGTACTTTTTGTGGGAGGTGACTCACAAGAGTGAGGTGCTGAGCCTCACAAGCGGCGGCATATGGGCAATGATGTATAGAGATCACTGGTACACAGCTGCGTCTCTGGAATCACGAAGAAAACACGAAAAGTGGAGTCAAATAAGATATAACTCTCTTTGGAACTGTCTGAATCGCCCAGTGATTTTTCTTCCTCATCTTAGAATCAAAGAATATCTTTTAAAAATAGAAACCTCAGAGGAAGCAAAATTTTCGTACTATTCTGGGTTACTGATATTCTGTGGAGTCAAATAAGATATAACTCTCTTTGGAACTGTCTGAATCGCCCAGTGATTTTTCTTCCTCATCTTAGAATCAAAGAATATCTTTTAAAAATAGAAACCTCAGAGGAAGCAAAATTTTCGTACTATTCTGGGTTACTGATATTCTGTAGATGGTCGATGGTGAATGGCGCTGTTACTGGCTCCTCTGACTTGTTTATCTGGAATGTGTGGATGTTCGAAGTGAGGCTGGATTGCAACCGAATACAATTTCTCAAACCGGGTTAGTGGTTTATTGGTTCAGAATGGCTAGAAGTGAGAAACTGAACAAAACTGTGGAGAAGATGGATTTTTGGATAACGGTTTCCGTCTCCAGACACTAAAGAAAATGAACATGAAAAATGAAAGAAAATCTTCAGTATGCTGAAACTGGTGAACACCATATATAGAAAAGAGAAGTGAAACACCATAGAAATAAAGGGTTTGAAAGAAGACTGACTCTGAGAAGTATAGATGACAGAGGCAGTAAATCTGAAACACGATGTCACATACATATTGAGAGTATGAAATCACATAGCTATCTTTAACACATGAAGAAGGTGTTAAACATTCTTCGATTATTGGATGTAGTTTGATGTTGATGGCCTTAATGACTCCTCACAGTAGCCAGGCCTAAAGCACACCTATCTAACCGTCCGAAACATAGAAAGATTTAACTCATCCTAACGTAGATCAAACAGTATCATATATGAAATATACCAAGGGGTCAAACTTACTCTAGTGAGCCTTAGTGAGAGTCAGGGTTTAAAAGGCTGTCTCAAAATCACCTCATGAATTGATTCATTTAATAATGCAAATAGAATATTTCATTTGATGACGTTATGCATACCCGTTGCCAATGCACACGCACGCACGCACACACACACACACACACACACACACACACACACACACACACACACACACGCATGCTATTAATGGGTTCCATAATGAAACAGAAGGTCAGGAAGAGTTGATATTCCTGAACTAGATCACACCTTTTCTACTCTGCAATGAATTATATTATCCTTGAACCATTTCCTTATGTAGAGAAGCTCCATGAAGTGTAACTATGTCCTGTTGAAACGTTAGACTGCGTGGCATGACGGTATTATATTCGTTTTATGCATATTTGATACGTTTGTTCTGAGGAATTCCAGCCATTAAAGCATCGTCCATACAGACACTACATGTGTTCAGGTTCAGGAAAATTATGTTTGTGGTGCTCTTGGCGCTTGGAAATACAACTAATGATGTTGAAACGAAAAGAAATACAACTAATGATGTTGAAACGAAAAGAAATACAACTAATGATGTTGAAACGAAAATACAACGAATGATATTAAAAGGAAACTGGAGATTCACTCCGTTATCATTATAAGATAAAAAATAAGTGAATAGATGAATAAATAACGGTTTATTGGATGTGTGTGTGTGTGTGTGTGTGTGTGTGTGTGTGTGTGTGTGTGTGTGTGTGTGTGTGTGAAGATTTTCGACCTAGCACCCTTTCATGTCAATACTGCACTTAGTGCATTTCAGACTTGATGGTGCGTTAACCTCCAAAAAAAGTTGAATGTAATGTTTTTGCATTTTTTTCATCTTTCATCCCCAGAACCTTATCCGTTAAATGTACCACACAGTCTTCCTCGAGGGTTTACATCGCAGTGTTCGTCAGTGAAACACTGTTCTCTTCACTCAAATATCTCTTATTTTCGTACTAAATATCTTTAGGTCAACATGTGTTAGACTTGAATACATTTTGAGTATCTTCTTATCTCCGTTTTTCACTACATTCACAAGAAAATGTTAGCCGTATGTTATATCAGATTTACGTACTCGTCTTCGGTAGCCATTAGTATCTTTATGAACGTTTGAAGACGAGGAGAATCATCGCCTGTGACGTTCTTCAGGGAAATCCGCAATACCCGCTGTGAGGAACGACCCTCGCGCCATTAACAGGCCTCTCGACTCGTTCTATGAATTTTGCATCGCAAATTTGACTTTGTAATTGGGTATTAGAGTGAGTGACGGTCGGGCAAGCGCCAGCATACTGCCTCTACGTGAGGCATGAGGGCGTGACACATGGCCGCTTATGTTGCCTCCTGGTGATCCTACTGCTGCCGCTGCTGATGTGTATGATGGTGTTGTACCTTGTGTTGCGCTGGTGTTTGTGGTGGCGCTGGTGTTTTTAGTGCTATGTTGGTGTTCCCAGTGCTGTGCTGGTGCTATGTTAGAACTATTGCTTATCCCTTGGCCATGCGTTCCATGTTGCTACTGTTCCGTTTGTTACGCTGGTTTGTGTAGTGTTCCATGCTGCTACTGCTGCGTTCACTACGCTGTTCTTAATGTGGCTTCTGATGCCATGCTGTTGGAGCTGCTGTTCTCGGCTCCGTGCTGGTGATGCTGACGATCTTGGTGCTGTGTGATTTTGGTCGTGGTGCTACTGCTCCTGTGATTAGGTGCTGGTGATACGATGGTGTTGCTACTGTTACTGCTCCTGAGCTGGTGCTTCACCTGCTGCTGTACTGCTGCAGCTGCCGTTTGCTAAGCTGTTGATGTTGCCGTAGTGTTTGTGTTGCTGGTGATTTTTTTCCCGTGCTATCTCTGCTCTGATGATCTGATTACGCTGCTGGCGCTGTGCTAATGCTATTGGTGCACCTGTTTCTAGTTAAATCGCTACTGTGTCCTTGTGTGTGTTTGTGATGGTAATGTTTCCTCTGTTTTTGTTGCTGGTGGCACCGGTGATATCTATGTTATTATCTCTTGTTGTTTAGGGTGCCCTTAGTAATGGCGCTCAGATGATGCCTTACAGTTACTCCTCTTGATGACGTTGTGGCGGAGGTGGCGTTGTTGCTCGCAGCTCCTGCTCCTGGTGGCACAAATAAACGTCGCGATGGTACTGCTTCCGTTGTGGCGGTACTACTGACGATGATGATGACGATGATGATGTTATTCCTGTGTTAATGTTGCTGCTTCTGCTGCTGCCACTGCTGGCATTGCTGCTGCTGCTGTTGCTGCTGTTACTGCTGCTGCTGCTGTTGCTGCTGTTACTGCTGCTGCTGCTGCTGTTGCTGCTGTTGCTGTTACTGGTGCTGCTGCTGCCACTGCTGGCATTGCTGCTGCTGCTGCTGCTGCTGCCACTGAAACTGATGGCGAGTGTTTTCAGGAACCAACAAGGGAATCACGCAAGATATATCTCACAGTGACTTTTATACAGGAAGATTACATAGTGCGGGGCCATGAAGACCTCCCGAAATAATGTGCGTGAGAGTCGTCCATTCCTGACGTCCCGAAGCTGGAGATTATGTGTTGGAATATGAAGACTGTTGATGTGGACAATGTTTGTTATACATGTGTGCACGGTGAACCACCTTGATGGTCTTGCGGTATTGTGAGAAAAACATTCATGTTATTATTGGATATTATTTTTTGCTATTACTTTGAACGTTTCTCCTGCTTTCCACTCACCTCATATTTTCAATATCCACACACACTCTCTCGCCATCCCCACTCCTATATACCCACATGTAGCCTTACCGTACACACACCTTCCTTGATATACTCATTACCCCCTCATACTAAGGCTACCCTTGCACCATTACGTAATCACCGCCCGCACATTTCCTTTAAGTGTCCACACACAATACCCAACCATCCACGCACTACCCTAGAATTCACACAACTCTACCATTCACCCCCCACCAACACACACACACACACACACACACACACACATGGACTACCCAGGTCCTCCCCAATACTCACCACCCACGCCCTCCCTAAACACTACCTACGCCCTCCCTACATACACCACCCCCGTCGTTTCGACACTCATTACCTATGGCCTCCCCACACACGCTGTCCACACCCTCCCTGCAGATATTACATACACCCTCCTAACAATCAAACCACGCCCTTCTTTTACACATCACCCATGCCCCCCCCCCCCCCCCCCCCCCCCCCCCCCACCACCACCACCACCACAAACCATCCATGCTCTCCCCACATACACTACCCATGCCCTCCTCCCACACACTACCCAGGCCCTCCCAACCGACACTATCAAGCCCCTTCCCACACTACTTGTCCAACCCTCGTTGGGGTGGGAAGTGTGTCAGTGACGCTCTCGGGCCGCCTACAGGTCATCATGTCGACCCGAACTGTCTGCTTCCCAGCGTGATACTTGGATTACCCCTGATTGAGCCTACCATCATCACACAAGTATCCGCCTCCAATGACTTTGACTGTGAAAGAGATATGCGTTATAGATACCTTTACCAGTGAACTCGTGAGAGTCTCTCAAGAGGCTTATGTCACAGCTGCCGTCGCCTCATTGTAAACAGTAAGTCATGGACATATTCCTAGGTCCTTCGACCGTTCATGTTGTGACCCAGCTGACCATGGCGACCGTTCATGTTGTGACCCAGCTGACCATGGCGACCGTTCATGTTGTGACCCAGCTGACCATGGCGACCGTTCATGTTGTGACCCAGCTGACCATGGCGACCGTTCATGTTGTGGCTCAGCTGACCATGGCGACCGTTCATGTTGTGGCTCAGCTGACCATGGCGACCGTTCAAGTTGTGACCCAGCTGACCATGGCGACCGTTCATGTTGTGGCTCAGCTGACCATGGCGACCGTTCAAGTTGTGACCCAGCTGACCATGGCGACCGTTCATGTTGTGGCTCAGCTGACCATGGCGACCGTTCATGTTGTGACCCAGCTGACCATGGCGACCGTTCATGTTGTGACCCAGCTGACCATGGCGACCGTTCATGTTGTGGCTCAGCTCACCATGGCGACCGTTCATGTTGTGGCTCAGCTGACCATGGCGACCGTTCAAGTTGTGACCCAGCACAAGCACCAACCAATAAGACCGACGACGTCCGTCAACACAATCCCCTTGTACCAACCACTGCTGCACACATACACACATTGTCCCTACACCTACTACTGTGAACGTCATAAACAGTCCATGAACAACTGCATAGTGAAGTAGACAAATAGCCTAGTTTTCCCATAGTAATGAGCACGTCAACTACTCTTATTAGTGTAACGCAACCAACGTGAATATATGCATCATTTGATGTTCATCATTAGGTACATTATTTATGTTACTGCAGTTCAACATGTATGTAACTTTACATCACATAATGTTCACAAGTAGATACGTAATGTAAGTCATTACAGTACTACTGCAGTTTAACTAATACGTAACTTTACATCACTTCATGTTCAACTGATCACCACGAAATGTATAGTGTATAAACCATAACACTTCCTATATAAGACTTTCTGATATATAACTAAACTTCACCCATGCGTTTATCTAAAGCGTACAAGTAGGCAGCCTCATCTGGATTAATTAAAGCTCTTTTGTAATTAATTGATTAATGATACCATGACCACCCAGTTATGTAATTCCTCAAATGTACATTTTCAACCGCATGGCTGCTTGAATTCAGTGAATCGTTCTGTCTTTATTTGTTTCTTTAGTCGCACACACACACACACACACACACACACACACACACACACACACACACACACACACACACACACACACACACACACACAGGCCCTCAACATAGACACTAGCCAGGCCTTTTCCATACTCACACACACACTCACCATCAAACTCTCTACACAGTGTAGTCAGACTCCCCTCACAAACACAGCCTACACACTCCTCACACACACACACACACACACACACTCCTCACACACACACACACACACACACACACACACTCCTCACACACACACACACACACACTCCTCACACACACACACACACACACACACACACACACACACACTCCTCACACACACACACACACACACACACACACACACACACACACACACACACACTACCTACGCCCTCCCCACACCCGCTATCCATCAGGTAATCCAATAAGGGAGGAGTGAGGGTAGTCAGCGAGTGGAGGATGAGCCTAAGTGGATTACGGCAGCTTTATTGAGTTTGTCAGTAGCTCCCCAGCCCATCACTTCCCCCGAGCTGTATTTTAATTGGCTAATTTGAAGTTTTTTTCTCGCTCAAAATATATATATACATATATATATTTTTTTTTTCCTCGATGATGATATTAAGTCAGATGGATGTTTCCTTGATCATCTGTACATTTGGGTCTTCAGAGGTAAAATTTAAAAAAGAATTCGAAGTGGAAATTCTTCTTAATAGTTCAAAAATTACTGCAATTTTTTTCGGTTTTGTGGGGGTTGGCGCCGTATACCTGGAACATATTTCCATATATTCTTGTGTTAATTATAGGTTCATGTTAATGGACGGGTCTGTGCATTAGTTCATCAATCAATATTTGTTCTTCCTGTTCGACTCCGCGTGTGTGTGTGTGTTGCTATGTTTATGTGTAAGGGCGTATATATATATATATATATATATATATATATATATATATATATATTCTTTTTTTTTCTTTTAAACTATTCGCCATTTCCCGCGTTAGCGTTAAGAACAGAGGACTGGGCCTTTGAGGGAATATCCTCACCTGGCCCAATTCTCTGTTCCTTCTTTTGGAAAATTAAAAAAAAAAAAAAAAAAAAAAAAAAAAATATATATATATATATATATATATATATATATATATATATATATATATATATATATATATATATATATATATAAATATATATATATATATATATATATATATATATATATATATATATATATTTTTTTTTTTTTTTCATACTATTCGCCAGGGAATACGTGGGAAGTATTCTTTCTCCCCTAACCCCAGGGATAATATATATATATATATATATATATATATATATATATATATATATATATATATATATATATATATATATAGGGGAGAAAGAATACTTCCCACGTATTCCCTGCATGTCGTAGAAGGCGACTAAAAGGGGAGGGAGCGGGGGGCTGGAAATCTTCCCCTCTCGTTTTTTTTTTGATTTTCCAAAACAAGGAACAGAGAAGGGGGCCAGGTGAGGATATTCTCTCCAAGGCCCAATCCTCTGTTCTTAACGCTACCTCGCTAACGCGGGAAATGGCGAATAGTTTGAAAGAAAAGATATATATATATATATATATATATATATATATATATATATATATATATATATATATATATATATATATATATATATATATATATATATATTTTTACATAATGAAAGACTGAGTATGAATGAGTTATTATATGCTGATTGCGCCGTAATGCTGGCAAAACAAGCAGAGACTTAGCATCAACTCTAGCTGCTGCGGCACTGTGTTGTGAATATTATATTTCTGATGAAACTCTAGATTTTGGCTTTGTTATGTATGGCTGGAAATAATAACGCCTTAATCCTCAAATTATGTAATTAGAAGCTAAACTGTTATATATATATATATATATATATATATATATATATATATATATATATATATATATATATATATATATATATTATATATATATATATATATATATATATATCATTATGTATTATATTATACTTTGATGCTGTCTCCCGCGTTAGTGAGGTAGCGTAAGAAAACAGACGAAAGAATGGCCCAACCCACCCACATACGCATGTATATACATAAACGCCCACACGCGCACATATACATACCTATACATTTCAACGTATACATATATATACATACACAGACATATACATATATACACATGGACATATTCCTACTTTCTGCATTCATCCATCCTGCCGCCACCCTGCCACATATGAAATAAGAACCCCCTCCCCCCGCGTGCGTGCGAGGTAGCGTTAGGAAACAACAAAGGCCGCATTCGTTCACACTCAGTCTCTAGCTGTCATGTATAATGCACCAAATTCACAGCTCCCTCTCCACATCCAGGCCCCACAAAACTTTCCATGGTTTACCCCAGACGCCTCACATGCCCTGGTTCAATCAATTGGCAGCACGTCGACCCGGTATACCACATCGTTCCACTTCACTCTATTCCTTGCACGCCTTTCACCTTCCTGTATGTTCAAGCCCCGATCACTCTCTCTCTCTCTCTCTGTATATATATATATATATATATATATATATATATATATATATATATATATATATGTCATCCCTGGGGATAGGGGAGAAAAAATACCACGTATTCCTTACGTGTTGTAGAAGGCGACTAAAAGGGAAGGTAGTGGGGGACTGGAAATCCTCCCCTCTCGTTTTTTTTTTTTTCTAATTTTCCAAAAGAAGGAACAGAGAAGGGGGCCATTTGAGGATATTCCCTCAAAGGCCCAGTCCTGTGTTCTTAACGCTACCTCGCTAACGCGGGAAATGGCGAATAGTATGAAAGATATATATATATATATATATATATATATATATATATATATATATATATATATATATATATATATACACATATATGTCGATATATATATATATAGATAGATAGATAGATAGATAGATAGATAGATAGATGAATAATTAGATATCTAATTATATACTTTTTCTTTCCGCATCATCCTTCACGCCCCCTTCCCTCGTTATAGAAGATATACAGATATATCTTTTTAGCAAACCAATTAACCGGTACCACAATTAAATATATTAAAATAATTAGGATCACAATTTTAGTAAAACAAAAGTTTTGCTTTTTTTCCCCGTTGTAATTATATGAATTCAGAGTCATCGTTGTGCTAACTCTTGTGATTAGAATAACAAGTTGCGCAATTACAGCGATCCCGAAGTTATTTTGGTGTCGAGTTCCCTCCTCCTCCGCCGTTGTTGTTGAGGACGCTTGCGTCGCCTTTCCTGGAACGGGTAACTAAGGAAACGTACTTGGAACTCTCCAGAAGCGTGGTCGGTTATACTCGTGTGTCTTTCAGGAAGCTTTCCAAGCTTGTGACGCCTCGACCATCTCCCCGGGTCTCATACTCGATAAATAATGAATCAATTATGTATGCACGTTTGTTGAAAGATGAGGGAAGAAGAAAAACAGTTAAAACATCTTCTTACAGCATGCAGGATAAGTATCTGTGGAACAAGGTGACGATATATAAAGGTATTTGGTCAGATTTTTTATTTCCATAAGAAACCTGACGCACAGAAGGAAGCGCCTGAGGCCTGTGTCATGGTGGCTGCTCACAAACCTGGGGGTGTTGCTGTTTACCTCATTCCTCATCCTCTGGGCTACACTTGAACGATACTGATTAACTGTTATATAACTGAATTTTGTGAGCTTGGTATGCCAGCACTTTCCTCACTTCCCGCGTGGAAGCTTTGTACCTTCAAAAACTTTTGGTCATCAATTACATAATGAAAGACCGAGTATGAATGAGTTATTATATGCTGATTGCGCCGTAATGCTGGCAAAACAAGCAGAGACTTAGCATCAACTCGAGCTGCTGCGGCACTGTGTTGTGAATATTATATTTCTGATGAAACTCTAGATTTTGGCTTTGTTATGTATGGCTGGAAATAATAACGCCTTAATCCTCAAATTATGTAATTAGAAGCTAAACTGTTATTCATTTCAGGCGTCTCACTGAATGACGGGCATATTGTAAAAGATATACCAGTTAGATTTCATAAACATAAGTTCTGTAACCTACATAATCTTTCTAAACGAAATACCGAATCGGAATCACCCAAAATTAGCAAAAGGCATTCTGCAAGAGCATTTGTACAGCATTTATGTACACATCATGACGGACTGATACCCAGACATCATCAGTTACAATGATTTGAGGACGGGACTCGAAACTATCAAACTGTAAATGTGAAATTAAACGTATTATGTTCGAGGGTGATTTTGAGTGTTTGGGCCAAAAATGTTCTTGGGTCATAAAGGGGTCATTGATTCTTCAAGAGACTCTTACGCCATCAGAGTAGTACACACACACACACACACACACACACACACACACATATATATATATATATATATATATATATATATATATATATATATATATATATATATATATATATATATATATATATATATATATATATATATATATATATATATATATATATATATATATATATATATATATATATATATATATATATATATACATACATACATATAGTGTCAAGGATGATGACTGTAAATTCCTCTGAGATAAAGGTGAAAGACTCGTGGGACTGAAGAAAGCCAACATCTCCGTGGATCGTATTGTCTGAAGTAACTCCATAAGTTTCCTCCCAAGATTTCGAGCAGAGCAGCTCCCAGTTAAGGACAGATGGAGCGGATAGAACATACGTAGGGGCAAGCCTGCCTTGCCCGGCTCTTTACCTCTTCGTTTTCCCCCACTAAAACAAAAGACTAATTCTTTGCTTCTAACTTATCATCTAAGCGTCGTGATGAAGACACCTCTTAGACACAGAACAGGATCAGAGGCTGATATTCTTGGCCTAAAGATGGGATAAGGTTCCCTAAATACTGCAAGAGGATTGTACCTATTCATTATCATAAACTTTTAAAGTAAAATGAAATTAGGAGTGTTGATTTCATCTTTCCACAAGATATTAAAGCAGCCGTAAGAAATACTGAACAAATAAGTCGGAAGCTCACAGGTATGTGCCGGTTTTTTGATGAATATTCATAAGGTTATCTTAATCTGGGAGGAGTTAGTCATCCTGTTGCCCATCATGAGCAGACGATATCTTATCAGTTTAATCTTGATATAACCTTGAAGTTAAGGTAGGTGATTAACGAGGTATTATACTTTTGAAAGACTGCTCTCTTTCTGATATGTGTTAATGGTATGTCGTTTTGAGAGACGGAAATGTATTTCACTTTATCGTAGAATGGTCGTAAATTAAAGATTTCTTGTCTCTTAAGTCATCATTTGTGATAGTGGTTGAGTGTATACATATTAATAAGCAATGGATGGTATCGTTTGAGATGTTATGACCCTTCAAGTTAATCAATGGAAAATTAATAGGGTCATATTTCACCCTCTGCTCAGCTACAAGCTGAGATAAGTTAATGCGGTGTAAACTGTTCACATCTGTCTCTGTGAATTACTTTGAGCAATTTACTATTGTAGCGCTAATTGTTGCAGTGATGATTATTGGACCGATTATCTGGCTATTTGTAGGAGAGATTATCCAAACCGTTGTCGATTGTGTGGCTTGGATGACTTGTCACACCTTGAGTGCATTAGAAAAAGCAATCGTTGGGTGTTCACCAGTCAATAGTTTTCAAAGAGAAAAATGATCAGAAGTTTAGTGAAAATTCTAGTCGATATCCCTTGGTCGGCTAACCTGAGAGACCGCAGGATGGAAGTCGTTACATTTGTGTCTCTTCCTTGTAAGCCCAGCCACAGTCCTCTGTGAAAATCTGGCTACTCGTGTTGCCAAATGGATTCCTCCAGGACGCGTCAGGAAAGGAGAGGAACAGACATGGTTTTCAGCCATCTCGATTGCGACCTTGAGACTGTTGTGGACGTCTGTCATGTAGACGAACCTTCTCTCAGGTCATGTCCACGGTGTGAATAAAAGACGTGCCCTAAAGGTTATATTTCAAAAAAAAAAAAAAAGAAAACACGAAAACGAGAAACCACACGAAGGTGAGCAGCAGAACAGGAGTTGTTATGCTTTTTCTCTTTTGGAGCAGCAGGAGGCTACTCCTGTTAGCTTTACTACTGTTGATTATTTGAAGCAAAGCAGTTTTTCTCTGTGCTGGATATATTTATCGGTAAATTATCACTTGACACACAAGAGTGTCGAAAAATTATCAATGCTTTGTAGCGGACATGTAGATGAACGACCATTCATTGTTGTTACCTGTACTATATAATGTTCTCTTAGTGATCTTAATCAATATTAGAACACCATTTGCATTATCAAGGTGGCACGACCTACTCTAAGCGTGATATGGAATAAGTAAGTTATTTCTTTCCAACTTTTATACCTAAATTAACTTCTATAATTGACAAAATCTCCACTTGCTTGCTGCAGACCTTACATGACTCTTTGACTATTTTGGATTTTACCTGTTGGTGTATATGTCTATCAGTCAGTCTGTCTGCGTGTATTTATAAATTTCACTGTACAAATATGTTTGTAGTGCAGAGTGTACCTACTAATACAGTTTGGATGATTCGGATGACTCAGAGTCGACGCAAACACGATAAACTTTTATACACCGACATGATGCCCTTTGTTCAGAACAGGGTCGACACACTCACACGCTTCTGCTCTACTCAGCTAGGAAGCTAAGGACGGAAGCTGGTAAAGCTATACTCGAATTCACAAAAGAAACCCTGTGAAGAACACATATCCGGAAGAAACAGAATAACACAAACACCTGCAGGTACATCCGATGGTGGTATGAGAGTCAGTCTGCTCTTGTCTAATGGTTGATTGGTTGGTTGGTTGTTTGGGTTTAAGACCCATCAACTGCCAGGTGTATTAGGGTTGTCAATGGACAAGCTACATCCAACAACCGAAAGAATTTTTTCCTTCAAGTGTTAAGGATAATTCTTAGGCCACACACGCTCTCACTGTGGGCATTGCCTTTGTTATCTAATGACAAGTTTGTTGGGGTTACATTAAGTAGAGGGTAGAAAACAGTCCCTTAAAGGAGATGATAGAAAATGTGCTTCAGTCATTTATGAGACATCGTATCCTTAATTCATACTGACGATTAATTGATGGGGATGTCTATAATGATGATCTATGATAATTAGTTACAGAATTAATTTCCTTATCAAGGTCATCTTGTACCATAATGCAAAGATTACAAAGATGTTGGTTTGTGGTGGTTTTAAGGAGTTAGTCATAACTGGGCGAACCCACCAACCCAGGTCAATACAGATGATTGTACACGAGGCAACCATGGAGACGCTCATGGTTGACTGAGACGAACAGTCCAACAGACAAGTTTTCCACCGATAGGGATGGCTAGTGCTAGAGATACTCCTGACTAATTTTAGTTTTTTGATAATAAGCATCTTATTGCCCATGTGATCCATGTTTTCTTTATTTCCACGTATAAGAATGAGACTGTATAAGTAGATAATGTGCGGTGTATAGCTAGTCATCATGAGACTGTATAAGTAGATAATGTGCGCTGTATAGCTAGTCATCATGAGACTGTATAAGTAGATAATGTGCGGTGTATAGCTAGTCATCTACGTAATGCACTAGAAACTAACTGATTCCCTTCCCTCAATCATAATCTCATTACAAATCTGCGAAAAGACTGTGGACGTACCATCCACCTATACCTAATGAAAATACAGCCATAACAAGGAGCACATCAGCTTCTAGTTCTGTCCTAACCAGTGGCTGACACACACACACACACACACACACAAATGGTTTGGTACGCTCGCTTTAAGCTCTGGGATGCATCTGGGCTTTGCCCTTCTGTGTGCCAAACCTTGTTTGTTTGTGTGTGTGTGTGTGTGTGTGTGTGTGTGTGTGTGTGTGTGTGTGTGTGTGTGTGTGTGTGTGTGTGTGTGTGTGTGTGTGTGTGTGTGGAAATCTAAACATGGAAACGTACAGAGAATTATTTCTGGTGTGTGGACAAAGGAATATTTTCAAAAGCGGATTTTTACGCAGTTACTAGAGCATATTTCTGAGGGAGGCTGACTTCTCTAATGCATTTCCTTTTTTCCAAAATTCAATATTAGTTTACTAATGGACCGTTGCACTGAAAATGTGGCCATCTTTTGAAGAACACATCCACGCGCTCCCAATAGCTGAGGGGCCCCAGAAGTAAATGTATTATTATTTTCATTTCATATCACTTTGGCTAATGTTAAGAAAACTGAACCCTCTTTGATATTGTGGAAAAAAGAAGATAAAAAAAAAAAGAGAATCTGTGATTCAAAACGTAAACAAGAGGAAAGTATAATGAAAAGGAAACCTGCTCCCCTCTTCCCCATTGCCCCCACGGCCACCCCACCCCCACCCCTCCCCCACCACTCCCCCACACCACCCCCACCCCACCTCCCAATTGTCTTGAAACGGAATACGTAATGAAAAGAAGCGCCTCATGCTCTTCATAAGCGGCATCAGCAGTGGGCAGCGGCCTGCGTATAGCAACGTCCACAAGGAACGCCATGAGGGTGCGACCGTCTCTGCTGTGTCCATGATGAACAGATGTTACTGCAGAAAACTGCAGATTTGTAGCTTTGAAGAGATAGTTAGATTTGTGTCTGTTATCAGC
>NC_092236.1:24431819-24561819 GCF_036320965.1 Panulirus ornatus
TTCTTGTCTTATGTTAACTAGGCTTGTTTACGCTGCTTTATGACCTCCATCTTCCTAGTTCTTGGTCACATGTTTGCTATAAAGTAGTCGTCTGTTTATTGTTCATATGCTTGTGTGTCTGTTGCTTGATCTCATTAATGCTGTCTGCTGGTATAGGTAGTGATGTGTATTAAAGCTAATGCCGTTTTTAATACTGTATTTTTGGGAGGTGGGTCGGTGGGTGGGTGGGTCCTTTTCTTTATGTGTCGTTTATCTTCGGATATGAGAAAATTACTTAGGATGAAGTGTCTGTGTCATGCTTATCAACCTTATCAGCATTTGTTGTAAATATTGCTTTGTGATTTTTTCTTTCGTCTGTTGTCGTGTGTTGATCTTGTAGGAGATGGTCGCTAACCTTGTGCTGTTTGCCAGCGCTGGTCATCACCTTGTGTCTGGTGCATGTGAGCCTTACTTACGTTGTTGACCTGTAATTACGGAGCCTAATGATTTCTTTTTATAATGTTCAATATCAAATCAGCTAGATTACAAAAAAAAAAAAAAAAATCAAGTCAAGCTCTCGCCTTTCCTATGTATTTAAGAATACAGACTCAAATAAGAAAATAGAAAAGGCTGATGCGTGTGATTTCCAAAATCTCACTGGTCGCCTTCACAAACACCGAAGTACTTAGAAACATGTGTTACAAAGCAGGTCATACTCTACTTCACTCAAGAATCGGTGAGTTATAGTGAAATTTGTGGTGCACAAATTCTAAACAACGGAGCAGTTCTTTCGGAAACACATCTTGAAAACTAGAAGACTGCTGGACTGCTAGTTCAAACGAATCAGTCGTTCAAACTCATAATATTCAAAACCAAATACTCCATAGATTTTTCAGTAAGTAATAAAGTAGAAGCGTCATGACTAATGTTAAAGTCATTTTTTTTCTTACCATTTTCATCAGTTTCGTGGATTATGGTAAAAAATCTTTTACAGAAACCTTAATCTTATTATGAGAGAATTAACAATGATGATGAGATATTACATAAAAAGAATAGCGTCATGTAATATTCTCTTTGACACAATAATGGTACTTTTTTACCATGGCTTATCAGATATTGGAGGGAAAATGCATCTAAATTGTAAATCACTCATACGTGAAGATGACATAACACTGTGAATGTGAAAGATATGAAACGAAGATATGTAAAATGCAGTCTTTTCTGTCACAAAATGTAAGGAATATATATGAAAAAACATATATAACATGAAAGGATCTTTCATGGGCTTACTAAGATTTAATTCTCTTTTATTCAGTCTTTCATTCAGAAGTGAAAAGGGAAATTTCATATTTCCGTGCACCATCTGCCAAGCAAATTTAGGTTGGCATAGGCTTAAATATCATTACCTTTATCGCCTTTGAATCAAAACCTATAAGGTCTTCAACCCAAGACGCCTAGCATGGATATATTTTCCAATGTATCTACTCTTTTGAGATACTATAGCAATAGCTCTTACGTCAGTTGATGTCAGAACAGGTGTTTCCAGGCGCTCACACATATTTACCTACGATTTAGTTTGCTTTCTTACGGTAGCTTCAAGATGACCAGGAGGATCGTATGTTATCGACTCTGACCAGCGTCACGGGGACTAAGAGAAAGTAAGCTCTGCTCTCTGGCAGAAGCAATTCAGAGCTCCGGTCGTCAGTGTGTGTTGACGTGATTGTATGGCGACCTTACCTTCAATACGCTGTCTCTCTGGTAATCTCAGGGGGAACTGTGGATACTATACGCTAATTGATATTTTCTAGCCTTTGTTGTGCTGGGTACTTCATATATGACATTGTGTAACAAATATTGTTTTTTGTTGGTTCCTGGGTAATAAATGTTGTTTTCTATTTGATTATGTCTAAAAAGTATAGAAAATGGCTATTATTCCCTTAAAACTTTGTTTTTTCTCTGATCAGAACTGTGATAGTTTGAAATATGCTTATTTTTCAGAACATTCTAGATAGATTCAGAACTGAGTAGCTTTCTAGAAGTTTCCAGTGATGTAAGTAGTAGTATAGATTTTAAGGGCCTTCAGCCAACTTTAGATCTAGCTGCCTAAGTGGATACATTCACATATTTTTTCTGAGATGGCATCTAGAGGCTGCAAGTATCCGGCAGACGCATTTTGCTGTCTGCGACCAATTTATCAAAACAAGTGCGAAAATTACTCGGTGGCAGCATGAGCTGAGATGCGCGAAGCCTACAAGGCATATTTCGGCATGTTTGTCCCCCGGAGATCAAGACAAATTCTGGTCACCTCATTTCACCTGCGAAGGTAAGATAAACAGTTGTTGCTCCTTTGGATGGTGGAATTTTATGTGAGCGTATTCGGAGGAGCAAGGCGAGCGCTTCCACCAGGATATATTGGACTATGAACGCCGCTACCAAGGACCATGTAATGAGAACATGATTGGGGTCTGATTCGTGAAAGCAATTTACAGTACAATCGTAGATCTCAAAAAACTACTCATAAATGTCTTGTGATCACTTTTGTCTAACATTAGTGTACATACATATTAATTTTGATTCATGTCTTGCTGTTTTCCTGACTCATTTGAGTAAAGATGGGCAAATTCGTCCGTTGTCCAATTAGGTTTCAAAATATCACTGTCCTGGTCACAAAGGCAAAGTTTGACGGGAATGATAGCCTTTTTCTCTTCTTTTTAGGTATAAGCAATAGGAAATAACATTTACTACCCACGAATAAAAGTTGTGTTTCACAGTGGTATGAATGTGTAGTTCTTATACGTAAATACTGGATGTGTCGATGTTGCTGTAAATACACAAAAATCAGAATTACGTGCACCTTGCGTGCACTGCTGTGGTTGGAGTATCAGGGTATCAGTTCATCCACGTGAAGGCAAGGATTAGTGCATTAACGATATGCACCCGAGAAAGGCTGGCTGGGGTTTGAATATTATCTACTCTATTTCATCCTCAAGAATATTTGATACAGAAGCTGATGGTATCTCCCCTTTACGGCAGCTGACAAGGACTTAGGCATTAATTTAGACTTAATACAGTCATTAGAATTCCCCTAATGCCAGACTCATGGACGAAAATTTCATCTCACTCCAGTCCTTGTCTCTTCTCTCCTTCCCTCTCTCCCTCTTATTCTACATTCCGGTTAATTCCTTTCCCCACATCTCATGCCCAGTCCCTTCTCACCCTTTCATTTATCATCTTTCTCCAACCTATTCTCATCTTTTTGTCTTCCTTTCTCTTCCCTTCCATCCACTGCAATCTCACCCATTCAGAGAGGCGGGTCACTGTGCCTCGAGTGGAAGTTCTAGCTTCAGAGTGAGAGGCTGGTGACTTTACTGCTGGTGGAGGGTGTATCATAATGGCTGTAGAGAGATCTTGAGCGAGGCCCAGTGACATTAAGGAGAGTTCTGTGGTGGTGATAGCTCGGAGTGGCCCTTTAGGATGACAGTAATGAAAGGAGGGGGGAAAAAATGGCCTCTGTTGATGTAGGTCTCACACTAGAATTCGATTCCTTTCGTCACACTTGTGGAAAGGATTTAAACTATGTACACTTAATCTCGCCGAAGGAGCAAGGGATCTCATTTTCTGGAAGGCACGTCGGAAGGACACGACGCTCCTTAATCCTGAACTATAATACTCGTGCAACATTTTTCCGGGAAAGGGACTAAAAAGAGTCTGCTAAGTTTAGAGGGATATCCTGTAAGGCTATTAAAACCTTAATGAAGAAATTTATAGCTACCGTATAAGTGAAGTTCGCCGTGGGTGTTTCATGGTGTAATTTTAAGGCAAATAGGAAATGATTTGGATTCTAGCAGAGCGGGCGAGAGTTTATGGTGCCACTGGGAGTCTTTCGTTCCATGACTTATTTCTGTGTGTGTGCGATGAATTAAACCATTTTGCGCCTGGACTAAATTTCGTGAGTTTCATGACTCAGCTCTTTAGGTCTAGGTAGGATGACACGTATAGTTCATCATGAGTAAAGTCATATAACCCATGTATGATTACTGTACTTGTTGGAGGGTGACTTAACTACATTATCTTGATGATTTAATCCCTTCATGAACAACGTCTTTACTTTTAGTTACAAAACCGTAAAATTCATAAGACACGAGGATTCTCATAAGACACGAGGATTCTCATAAGACACGTGGATTCTCTTTGATGTCATTTAACTTTTTTTATACGTAGTAACAACAGGATTATGGACATAAACAGTCAAGATTCTGAATACGAAGATTCCATTTATGAAATACCTCAAGTTATTCCCCTTTCGGTGAAATACGAAAGTTTTGGTGGAATATGTTCGCCTTCGTTGTGATTCACAGACAACAACGGAGTCAAGGAGTACAACACCACTTCTGAAGGATTCATCATATTCAACCCCATCAGTGCGGGAGGCCAGGCGTTGCAGGGGTTCAACCTCCGGGAATGAGTATTCCTCCTTGGAGGATATGACGACTCGAGGTCATACGACGTTAATTATAGAAGAGCTTTGGCTTGATCCACTCTGGTTATGGCGGGAGGGAAGCAGCGTTTAATCTTTTCGGTGAAAAAAGGAAGAAAAAAAAAGAGTCTATACTTTGATGTGTAGTAGGCATGGCTTTGATGCAAGGTGATTATAGGTGTAATAACGCCTTGAGCTGAGCTTTGATAAAGTTAAGGGTATAGCTTTGATGAAGGTGCGATTAGGTTAGCGGTGAGGCCATCTGGTGTGTCACGGGTGTAAGTGGTGTCTATAATAACGCGTATGCCTTGACGAGGAAGCAATAAACCTCGAGTATGCATCCAGACCCTCGCACCTTCCTCCAGCCTTCACTCCTCGTGATGGGTTTATGTAAGGTGAAGTTCCTCCCGGCGTTGTAACTGATCTCAGGAACGGTCGCTGTTCTGTTTGCAGCGTCCAGATGCTCAGCAAGAAAATTGAAAGAAGAGTGGAAATTTTTAGCTGGCGGGAGAAAGCATTCCTTATTTCTTTTATAATTACAACGAAGCCAATTTCCATGAAAAGGTCCCATGGTTAACCAGGACCTTTCTAAAGGCTCCTGCAACCCAAGGATGCACTGCTTCCAAGAGGTGGGAGATGCAAACTCTTTGACTGTACTCTCGATGATTGTAACATACTTTTACTCAGTCATATCGTATCCCTCCCATAGTTCTAAAGTTTTCTATGTTTAAAATATTTTGTTATTTTTGTCTGCAGCTTTTTCTGAATCTATGAAAGTCAGTCACTTATCCTTGCTCCATCCCCAACATCTACCCGTTATGGTCTTTACGTTGAAAACTATATCGCTAGTTCCTCTGTTGGATCGAAAACCATGTTGCCAATATCCTAAATTACCTATTCTCTACCAGCGTAAATAAACGATGTTCTGTCATTCGTTCATATGTCTTTCTCATGTTAGATAGTAATAAAATGTCTCCGCGATTTCTGCAACTGTGTTTTTCTCCCTACATGAAGACTGGCCAGGTAATAGCATTTCGCTAATTCGATAGTGTCTTTTCCTTTCCCCAGGGTGCTGAAATTTGTTCATACCATTTTGTTGTGTCTGAACAATAGTTTTTATAATCTTTTTTGGCATTTCGTCATCCTCTGGTGCCTTTCCCTTGTATGTCTCCTTGAGAACTTCTCATCATTTCCGTTCTTACTTCATATAACGTGATTTTACCGAAAGTCTTTTTTTCATATCCTGAGTTACCTCTTCCAGATCACCATTTTATCTACATCTTTTTTTTTTTTTTATTTTTCACATGCAGCCAATCCTTAAAATATTCTTTCCATCGACAAGTTACTTTTTCTGGTTCTATGAAAAAGAATTCTTCCCTTTAAGACTCTAAGGCTTATACTGTATCCCTTTTTCCCTTTTCTGGAAGTCGATAGACGTATATCACTGACTGCGTTTTTTGACTGGAAGATAATAGACTAGATTCAGAATAAAGGGGGAATAAAGAAATGGTTATCAAAATATTTCTGGAGGCTATTGACAAAAGCAAAGGGATAGACACAAGAACCAGATGGGTGAGAAGAGGCTGACTGGAAGGTATACTTATGTGTCGGGAGAGGAGGGAACAAGGAGAAGGGGAAACTGAAGAGGAAGTAGAGGAAGTGTGTGACAGATGCTTTCAGTGATCAGGGCTTGAACATGCAGGAGGATGGATGTTAAGCGATCCGGGCATGGAAATAATTGGAGCGACATGATTTTTTTTTTAATTGGCTGAACCAAGACATATGAAGCTCTGGGGTCACCTCAGAAATGTGTAAGGGGCATGGTTGTGGATAGGGGGCTCTGTTTTCAGCGCAATGTACAGGACAGCTTGAGTGTGAATGTAACTGAATGAGGCCATATCTTAGTCTGTCTCAGGCTCTACCTCGCTGACCCGAAAAATGGCGAACATGTGTGAAAGACAAATATATTCATTGACTTATGAATTTACTTAATTTCCCAGTTATCTATATACTGTTAAGATCAGTAAACAACCCTTGTAAGGCGAAAAGTGTTAAGTTGCAAACCGCAGCAATTTCCACAATCACTTACAAAGAGATAACGAATACCTCAGTGAAACTGTTACATGAAAACGCAATTATTCTGAAGTAAAAGGATATGTGAAACCTTAACAAAAGGTCCCTCGTTGTATATATTTTTCCTCCGTCAGACCAGCTATCTGATACGACCTCTACGGCGAGTTAAAACTCGACGAAGCTTCACCAGACCCGCTGGTATGTGCCTGGTCCTCTCCTGAAGGGGTGACACTATAGCCTTTCCAGTCTTTAAGAATGAGCACAATGAGGACGGTGTGGAACGCGAGCGTGTTGTTCAGAAGAGGGATGGCAGGTCCTTTTGACTGACAAAGAAACCCTCTGGCCTGCTTCTCTAACAAACAAAGAATGTGCTGAAACTTTGTACCGGAGCGACACTAAGGAATGACCTCGTTTCCGTGAACGCCGAACTTCCGATCGAATGACTTCTCTTTAGCCTAAGTTTTCTCAGCTAAACAAATGAAGGTGTCAGTGAAGGGCAGAACAATTTGTGGTAAGCTGAGCTTGGGATGAGTTACCCTGGGTACGGCTACGCTCTTCTCGTCCGGGTTGGCTTTTGAACCCAGTGTGTTAGCTTGATACAGCGTGGCTTACACTCGTTTACGCAGGGTATGTGAGTTTATATAATGGTATTTATATCCCCAGAGGTACATTCTTATGAACAAGCTTAATACCCAACCGTAAGGTAATTTCAAACGTTTTTTCAATCAAGTCTGATAATTTAGAGGGCAACAATATGACTAGAATCAGTAGTAACGTTACTTCTAAGTCAATAATGATATGTTTATGGTATCACATATTTTCTAAGTGGCTTTACATCATCATCATTTTAACCCAAGTACAAACCACAGAAGTGCTACTACCTTTCAAGTTCAATATGAAATATGACCCGGCAATACTGGGAGAATTCCAGCACGAGTTCTCTCTTGCTGACATCTTGAGGTCAAATTCTTAGTGTCCACAGCTGTCGATATCTAGGTGGTAAATCCCCAAGGAAATGAGACCTTACATCAAAACGGGAAAAAAAGTGTTTCTGAGGACGAGATAATCTACAGAAGCTCCACAGCTTGACTCTTGCTGTCTTGCTGACGACTGTTGCTCTGAAGTGAGAGCAGACGTCAGGTGTGTGCAATGGTCTGCAACAACACTCCACAGATATTAACTTTAAGGAAGGGTACAAAAGAAAGTAGTGAGGGAGGTAGGTAGGTAGATGACGGCCTGTTGTGTCTTCGTGCCTCTGATAGTGTGACTGGTGGCAGTAATTTCTCTCTTGGTGATGTACAAAGCTCTTCGTCGCGGGTACGAAGGCGGCCACACACACCACCTGACGCACTTACCCAGGCACATATTTCTGAATGTGGTACATCTGCATATTTGTTCCCGACTTCCATCTTGACACACCTATAATGATTTAACTCAGTAGCCCACTCGCTCTTTTTTCCTCCTCTCTTCTCGTTTTCATTATCCATTCCTTATGCTTCATGAAAGGTTTGGATCCGATTGGGGCTTTCGTCCGTGTCTGAAACCCTCGATATAATGATAGAATTACCTATATTTGATTTCTTCTGTTTCCATATGTACACATACTGTTATCAGTTATACCCATTTGATGATTCATTGATATATATATATATATATATATATATATATATATATATATATATATATATATATATATATATATATATATATATATATATATATATATATATATATATATATATAAAACATAATTTCCTACGTGAGTCCCATCTCTTGTAACATAGAATTAAGTCACAAGAGGATATATTATTCATATAAAAGTGCCTATAGTTTTCCTGACACGCCATCCTGAATGTCAACATTTCATGAAAAATTAAAGGCAATTACTCACTATTCAGGCCAACGTGAAAGACTTACTCGTTACTGAGACACTAACATATGAGGAGGCACTACCTCACTTATGTGTGAAGAGGCACTGCCTCATTACTGTGTGAGGGGATATTACCTTACTTATGTGAGGGGGCTATACTCCACTTACATATCAGAGGGTGCTACTACACCTACATGTAAGAGGACATTATTTACATGTGATTGGGCACTACCACAATTATACATTAGGGAGAACTGCCACTCTTACACATGAGGGAGCATTATTTTTTTTTTTATATTTTTACATGTGATGGGGCACTATCTCATTTACACAGGAGGAGCATTATTTGATTACATATGAAAGACCTCAACCTTTCATACATATGAAGGGGCATTGCTTTAGCTACATATAAGGGAGTTCTACCTTGAAATACATGAGGGGAAGTGCTATCATACTTAAATGAGAGGAGAACTGCCATCCTTAGGTGTAAGGGGTCATCACCTTACTTACATGTGAAGGGGGGAGATAGTCTCACCTACAATCGAGGGGACTCGACCTTATTTACTCTTAAGGGGGCATTGCCCGTTTTATATGTGATTTGGCACTACCGTATAACACGTGAGGTGGACGCTACCTTACTTAAATGTAAGGAAGCTCTAATTTACTCACATGTTAGGGGGCATCATGCCACTTACATTTGAGGACATACTAACTTACTTACATTTGAGGAGACACTAACTTACTTACGTTTAAAGGGTCACTAACTTGCTTACATGTGAGAGGGCAATACCTTACTTTCATGTAAGGAGGGCATTACATTACTTGCATGTGAGGAGTCACTATAATACATGTGAGGGGGTACCACCTTACATGCGACGGGGCACTACCTCAGTTACATACAAGAGGGGTACCACATTACCTATGTGTGAGGGGACACTACCACACTTGCATGTGAGGAGGTAAGCTCACCCTTACATATGAAGGGGCATTACCCTACGTACATTCGAGGGAACACTACCTCACCTACATGTGACGACGGGTCAGTAGCGCACTCCTGATGGGGCAAGACCACCCTTACATATGAAGGGTCATACCTTATATATGAAGGGTCATACCTTACATATGAAGGGTCATACCTTACATATGAAGGGTCATACCTTATATATGAAGGGTCATACCTTATATTTGAAGGGTCATACCTTACATATGAAGGGTCATACCTTACATATGAAGGGTCATACCTTACATATGAAGGGTCATACCTTATATATGAAGGGTCATACCTTACATATGAAGGGTCATACCTTATATTTGAAGGGTCATACCTTACATATGAAGGGTCATACCTTATATATGAAGGGTCATACCTTACATATGAAGGGTCATACCTTATACATGAAGGGCCATACCTTATATATGAAGGGTCATACCTTACATATGAAGGGTCATACCTTACATATGAAGGGTCATACCTTATATATGAAGGGTCATACCTTATATTTGAAGGGTCATACCTTACATATGAAGGGTCATACCTTACATATGAAGGGTCATACCTTACATATGAAGGGTCATACCTTACATATGAAGGGTCATACCTTATATATGAAGGGTCATACCTTACATATGAAGGGTCATACCTTACATATGAAGGGTCATACCTTACATATGAAGGGTCATACCTTATACATGAAGGGCCAAACCTTATATATGAAGGGTCATATCTTACATATGAAGGGTCATACCTTACATATGAAGGGTCATACCTTATATTTGAAGGGTCATACCTTACATATGAAGGGTCATACCTTACATATGAAGGGTCATACCTTACATATGAAGGGTCATACCTTATACATGAAGGGTCATACCTTATATATGAAGGGTCATACCTTACATATGAAGGGTCATACCTTACATATGAAGCGTCATACCTTATATATGAAGGGTCATACCTTACATATGAAGGGTCATACCTTACATATGAAGGGTCATACCCTACATATGAAGGGTCATACCTTATACATGAAGGGCCATACCTTATATATGAAGGGTCATACCTTACATATGAAGGGTCATACCTTACATATGAAGGGTCATACCTTATATTTGAAGGGTCATACCTTACATATGAAGGGTCATACCTTACATATGAAGGGTCATACCTTACATATGAAGGGTCATACCTTACATATGAAGGGTCATACCTTACATATGAAGGGTCATACTTTATATATGAAGGGTCATACCTTATATATGAAGGGTCATACCTTACATATGAAGGGTCATACCTTATATATGAAGGGTCATACCTTACATATGAAGGGTCATACCTTACATATGAAGGGTCATACCTTACATATGAAGGGTCATACCTTATACATGAAGGGCCATACCTTATATATGAAGGGTCATACCTTACATATGAAGGGTCATACCTTACATATGAAGGGTCATACCTTATATTTGAAGGGTCATACCTTACATATGAAGGGTCATACCTTACATATGAAGGGTCATACCTTATATATAAAGGGTCATACCTTATATATGAAGGGTCATACCTTATACATGAAGGGCCATACCTTATATATGAAGGGCCATACCTTACATATGAAGGGTCATACCTTACATATGAAGGGTCATACCTTATATATGAAGGGTCATACCTTACATATGAAGGGTCATACCTTACATATGAAGGGTCATACCTTACATACATGAGAGGGAATGTAACCACACTTATATGTGAGAGAGCACTACCTTGCGTGGGAGGGGGACACTTTTATACTTACATGTGAAGGATATTACGTTCACTTATATTTGTGGGGGCATAACCTACTTGCATGTGATGGGATATTATTACCACACTTAGGTATCCATGGGCACCATCACAATTCCATGTCAGTGGGTAATATCACACTTACAAATCAGTGGGCACTACCACGCTTACGTGGGGCAACACTACACTTATATAAGACAAGGCACAGTTTTACTTAAAAGTCAGAGGGTACCGCCACACTTGCATGTCAAAGGCTACTACCACACTTACATGTCAAAGGGACCTAAAGTTGATAGGGGCAAGTGAACTTCAAACATCACATTAATTTTTCATGAGCGGACTTCATTAGGGGAACTTCGCTCTGTTATTTTCCGAGTGTGTTGAGACCAATTTACATACAAATTGAAGTTTACATGAAGAGAATGAATGGTTTACATGATAGCCACAAACGCATAGACGATGTGAATAAGAAGATGATATGATACTGATAAACACTTGTGTGTTGTTGACGATATACTCATTATTGTTATGATACGTAACTCGGATGTTAATATATTTGTCCCAACATATGTTAGGGGATGAAAGGAATTATAGTTGTATGCCTTTTGATTCATCCGTACTAAACGAAGACAACTTTATATACTAGAAAAAAGATAATGAGACTAAGGCTTATTGAGGTGGTAACTTAGAATATGTATGCTTACATAAATATACAGATAATGCACGTATATGTATATTCTAGATGCGTTCGTCTATGTGGACACCAACCTTGCCATCCATTACAAGTATATCCACACCACACACACACACACACACACAGACACACACACACACACATGTACACATACCCTCATTGTGAACGTGATGAACAACCCACGAACGAGTCCAGTTCAGGAAGTAAGCAGCTTAGTTATGTGTACGTCAGCTACTGTGGAAGTCAATTACCGTGTAACTAATCATCACTTACTGTTCAACCAATCATCATTAATGCGTCATTTAATCATCATTAACGAGTTATCTAATCATCATTAATGCGTCATCTAATCATCATTAATGCGTCATCTAATCATCATTAATGCGTCATCTAATCATCATTAATGCGTCATCTAATCATCATTAATGCGTCATCTAGTCATCATTAATGCGTCATCTAATCATCATTTACGCGTCATCTAAAAGCCATAGAATTTCCTACGTAAAACTTCCTGTATATCTGCCACTTGAACTATGCAGATGTCCATCACTCATGTCCTGATCCAAAGCGTAGGTGAGTCGATAAATGGATACCCAACATAGGTTGACAAAGAGGATACATATGTCAGAGGTGGAGGGAACGAGGAGAAGTGGGAGACCAAATTGGAGATGGAAAGATGGAGTGAAAAAGATTTTGAGTGATCGGGGCCTAAACATGCTGGAGGGTGAAAGGCGTGCAAGGAATAGAGTGAAGTAGAACGATGTGGTATACCGGGGTGGACGTGCTGTTAATGGATTGAACCAGGGCATGTGAAGCGTCTGGGGTAAACCATGGAAAGTTCTGTGGGGCCTGGATGTGGAAAGGGAGCTGTGGTTTCGGTGCATTATACATGACAGCTAGAGACTGAGTGTGAACGAATGGGGCCTTTGTTGTCTTTTCCTAGCGCTACCTCGCGCACATGCGGGGGGGAGGGGGTTTTGATTTCATGTGTGGTGGGGTGGCGACGGGATTTCTGTCTGTGTATATATATGTATACGTTGAGATGTATAGGTATGTATATGTGCGTGTGTGGACGTGTATGTATATACATGTGTATGTGGGTGGGTTAGGCCATTCTTTCGTCTGTTTCCTTGCGCTACTTCGCTAACGCGGGAGACAGCGACAAAGTATAATAAGAAAAAAAAAAAAAAAAAATATATATATATATATATATATATATATATATATATATATATATATATATATTATCCCTGGGGATAGGGGATTAAGAATACTTCCCACGTATTCCCTGCGTGTCGTAGAAGGCGACTAAAAGGGGAGGGAGCGGGGGGCTGGAAATCCTCCCCTCTCGTTTTTTTTTTTTTTTTTTTTCTAATTTTCCAAAAGAAGGAACAGAGAATTGGGCCAGGTGAGGGTATTCCCTCAAAGGCCCAGTCCTCTGTTCTTAATGCTACCTCGCTAACGCGGGAAATGGCGAATAGTTTAAAAGAAAAAAAAAAAAAAATATATATATACATATATATATATATATATATATATATATATATATATATATATATATATATATATATATATATATATATATATTCCTATGAGTCCACAAGGAAAATGAAACACGATAAGATCCCAAGTGCACTTTCGTGTAATAATCACATCATCAGGAGAGACACAAAAGAGAAATATAACAGTTAGTTGATATGCAACGAAGAGACGTAGCTAGGACGCCATTTGGTAAACATGCGATTGTCCAAGACAGACGAGCGTATCATAAACTTATTATGTGGACAAGAAGGTATTGTTTACTAATCTTATCAACAAAAAAGTCATCCAATTTGTATAGACCATCACTAATATTAAGATTACAATTCTTTGTGTATCTAATAGAAGATTCAATGATATTTCTCGTGGTAATAGAGTTAGAGTTAATACCTGAAATGTCATTACTCCAGTCAATGCAATGATCATAGTTTTAACGTGATTAAACAAGGCATTTGATTCTTGTCCCGTTCTTATACTATATTTATGTTGCTTAAGTCTAACAGAAAGATCCTTACCAGCCTGCTCAACATAATACTTATCACAATTTCTACATGGTACTTTATAGATGCACCCAGGAGAATTTTCTGGTGAGTTCCTGATTAAGATATTCTTTATGATATTATTATTGCTGAAGGCAACATTTACATTAAAGGATTTAAGGAACTTGGGAAGTAAAGTAAAATCATTATCAAAAGGGAGAACTAAAAGATTCTTGGTGTCAGTGGGAGGTTTGGCCTCAACTCTATAAAATGATTTCTTTGCTAAGTTAAAGTGCACTTGGGAACTTATCGTATTTCATTTTCCCCGTGGACTCATAGGAATATACTTGATTACGCGCAAAAGTGTGATCCTTTCCAACATATATATATATATATATATATATATATATATATATATATATATATATATATATATATATATATATATATATATAGACAGATAGATAGATAGATAGATAGATAGATAGATAGATATGTTTGTGTGTGTGTGTGTGTGTTTGGGTGGGTGGTTGGGCCATTCTTCGTCTGGCTCCGTTGCGCTACTTCGCTGACGCGGGAAACAGCGATTAAGCGCTTTCGCATAATCACGTTGTCAACACTAGTAAGTGACAAGCAACAAGTGAGAAAATTGCAAATATGTTTCCCACAACACAAACTTAACCTGAGTTTGTAAAGTGAGAGAGGTGAGGTCGACGAGGGTGAACTGTGTCCGAATCCCTTCACCTGTTTCGTAATTCATTTGCTTGCTCCGCCCAGTGGCAGCTGGTGAATCATATTCTCGTCCTCTCTATTTGTATTCCGTCTTAACAATGTGATTATACAAAAACGCTGGACACTTCGTATTTTCCTTTTCCTTGTAGTTTTACCTGCATATATATATATATATATATATATATATATATATATATATATATATATATATATATATATATATATATATATATATATATATATATTATCCCTGGGGATAGGGGAGAAAGAATACTTCCCACGTATTCCCTGCGTGTTGTAGAAGGCGACTAAAAGGGGAGGGAGCGGGGGGCTGGAAATCCTCCCCTCTCATTATCTTTTTTTAATTTTCCAAAAGTAGGAATAGAGAAGGGGCCAGGTGAGGATATTCCCTTAAAGGCCCAGTTCTCTGTTCTTAACGCTACCTCGCTAACGCGGGAAATGGCGAATATATACACTATATATATATATATATATATATATATATATATATATATATATATATATATATATATATATATATATATATATATATATATATTTTTTTTTTTTTTTTTTTTTATACTTTGTCGCTGTCTCCCGCGTTTGCGAGGTAGCGCAAGGAAACAGACGAAAGAAATGGCCCAACCCCCCCCATACACATGTACATACACACGTCCACACACGCAAATATACATACCTACACTTTCCATGGTTTACCCCGGACGCTTCACATGCCTTGATTCAATCCACTGACAGCACGTCAACCCCTGTATACCACATCGCTCCAATTCACTCTATTCCTTGCCCTCCTTTCACCCTCCTGCATGTTCAGGCCCCGATCACACAAAATCCTTTTCACTCCATCTTTCCACCTCCAATTTGGTCTCCCTCTTCTCCTCGTTCCCTCCACCTCCGACACATATATCCTCTTGGTCAATCTTTCCTCACTCATTCTCTCCATGTGCCCAAACCATTTCAAAACACCCTCTTCTGCTCTCTCAACCACGCTCTTTTTATTTCCACACATCTCTCTTACCCTTACGTTACTTACTCGATCAAACCACCTCACACCACACATTGTCCTCAAACATCTCATTTCCAGCACATCCATCCTCCTGCGCACAACTCTATCCATAGCCCACGCCTCGCAACCATACAACATTGTTGGAACTACTATTCCTTCAAACATACCCATTTTTGCTTTCCGGGATAATGTTCTCGACTTCCACACATTTTTCAAGGCTCCCAAAATTTTCGCCCCCTCCCCCACCCTATGAATCACTTCCGCTTCCATGGTTCCATCCGCTGCCAGATCCACTCCCAGATATCTAAAACACTTTATTTCCTCCAGTTTTTCTCCATTCAAACTAACCTCCCAATTGACTTGACCCTCAACCCTACTGTACCTAATAACCTTGCTCTTATTCACATTTACTCTTAACTTTCTTCTTTCACACACTTTACCAAACTCAGTCACCAGCTTCTGCAGTTTCTCACATGAATCAGCCACCAGCTCTGTATCATCAGCGAACAACTGACTCACTTCCCAAGCTCTCTCATCCACAACAGACTTCATACTTGCCCCTCTTTCCAAAACTCTTGCATTCACCTCCCTAACAACCCCATCCATAAACAAATTAAACAACCATGGAGACATCACACACCCCTGCCGCAAACCTACATTCACTGAGAACAAATTACTTTCCTCTCTTCCTACACGTACACATGCCTTACATCCTCGATAAAAACTTTTCACTGCTTCTAACAACTTGCCTCCCACACCATATCTTCTCAATACCTTCCACAGAGCATCTCTATCAACCCTATCATATGCCTTCTCCAGATCCATAAATGCTACATACAAATCCATTTGCTTTTCTAAGTATTTCTCGCATACATTCTTCAAAGCAAACACCTGATCCACACATCCTCTACCACTTCTGAAACCACACTGCTCTTCCCCAATCTGATGCTCTGTACATGCCTTCACCCTCTCAATCAATACCCTCCCATATAATTTACCAGGAATACTCAACAAACTTATACCTCTGTAATTTGAGCACTCACTCTTATCCCCTTTGCCTTTGTACAATGGCACTATGCACGCATTCCGCCAATCCTCAGGCACCTCACCAGGAGTCATACATACATTAAATAACCTTATACATTTCCCTTTTCCATAGCCAGAGGTTGAACCATTATGTGACATTCATTTTTCATTTCATTTCAAGCTAGAAGTTTCAGTTTTCTAAATTCTTTTTTACATTTTTCATATGTATATATATATGTATGTGTGTATGTGTGTATATGTGCGTATGAATGTGTGTATATGTGTGTATATATGTATGTATATGTATATGTATTATCCCTGGGGAAAGGGGTGAAAGAATACTTCCCACGCATTCCTCGCGTGTCGAAGAAGGCGACTAGAGGGGACGGGAGCGGGGGGCCAGAAATCCTCCCCTCCTTGTATTTCTAACTTTCTAAAATGGGAAACAGAAGAAAGAGTCACGCGGGGAGTGCTCATCCTCCTCGAAGGCTCAGACTGGGGTGTCTAAATGTGTGTGGATGTAACCAAGATGTGAAAAAAGGAGAGATAGGTAGTATGTTTGAGGAAAGGAACCTGAATGTTTTGGCTCTGAGTGAAACGAAGCTCAAGGGTAAAGGGGAAGAGTGGTTTGGGAATGTCTTGGGAGTAAAGTCAGGGGTTAGTGAGAGGACAAGAGCAAGGGAAGGAGTAGCAGTACTCCTGAAACAGGAGTTGTGGGAGTATGTGATAGAATGTAAGAAAGTAAATTCTCGATTAATATGGGTAAAACTGAAAGTTGATGGAGAGAGATGGGTGATTATTGGTGCATATGCACCTGGGCATGAGAAGAAAGATCATGAGAGGCAAGTGTTTTGGGAGCAGCTGAATGAGTGTGTTAGTGGTTTGATGCACGAGACCGGGTTATAGTGATGGATGATTTGAATGCAAAGGTGAGTAATGTGGCAGTTGAGGGAATAATTGGTATACATGGGGTGTTCAGTGTTGTAAATGGTGAATACCTTGTAGATTTATGTGCTGAAAAAGCACTGGTGATTGGGAATACCTGGTTTAAAAAGCGAGATATACATAAGTATACGTATGTAAGTAGGAGAGATGGCCAGAGAGCGTTATTGGATTACGTGCTAATTGACAGGCGCGCGAAAGAGAGACTCTTGGATGTTAATGTGCTGAGAGGTGCAACTGGAGGGATGTCTGATCATTATCTTGTGGAGGCTAAGGTGAAGATTTGTATGGGTTTTCAGAAAAGAAGAGTGAATGTTGGGGTGAAGAGGGTGGTGAGAGTAAGTGAGCTTGGGAAGGAGACTTGTGTGAGGAAGTACCAGGAGAGACTGAGTACAGAATGGAAAAAGGTGAGAACAATGGAAGTAAGGGGAGTGGGGGAGGAATGGGATGTATTTAGGGAATCAGTGATGGAGTGCACAAAAGATGCTTGTGGCATTAGAAGAGTGGGAGGTGGGTTGATTAGAAAGGGTAGTGAGTGGTGGGATGAAGAAGTAAGATTATTAGTGAAAGAGAAGAGAGAGGCATTTGGACGATATTTGTAGGGAAAAAATGCAATTGAGTGGGAGATGTATAAAAGAAAGAGACAGGAGGTCAAGAGAAAGGTGCAAGAGGTGAAAAAGAGGGCAAAGAGAGTGGGGGTGAGAGAGTATCATTAAATTTTAGGGAGAATAAAAAGATGTTCTGGAAGGAGGTAAATAAAGTGCGTAAGACAAGGGAGCAAATGGGAACTTCAGTGAAGGGCGCAAATGGGGAGGTGATAACAAGTAGTGGTGACGTGAGAAGGCGATGGAGTGAGTATTTTGAAGGTTTGCTGATTGTGTTTTATGATAGAGTGGCAGATATAGGGTGTTTTGGTCGAGGTGGTGTGCAAAGTGAAAGGGTTAGGGAAAATGATTTGGTAAACAGAGAAGAGGTAGTAAAAGCTTTGCGGAAGATGAAAGCCGGTAAGGCAGCAGGTTTGGATGGTATTGCAGTGGAATTTATTAAAAAAGGGGGTGAATGTATTGTTGACTGGTTGGTAAGGTTATTTATATATATATATATATATATATATATATATATATATATATATATATATATATATATATATATATATATATATATATATATCATGTATAATCTACATGACAGACTTTGTGGTTTTTCCTAACCGCTTTAAATACCCCGTTTCAGCATCTGACAGCACGTCAGCCCCCACATGTCATATCGTTCCATTTCTTTCTATTCCATGTACCCCTCACAGCCTCTACCACGCTCTGGTCACTTGAAGCTTCCTTCTTTCCATTCTTCCATCGTCATTTCGGTCTACCCATTCCCCTTTTGCTTTCTCTTCGCGTATATCCTCTTATGTCAGCCTCTCCTCACTCATCCTCTTCATTTGTCTAGAACATTTCAATATACTGTATTTAGTTTCTCAGTCTCATTCAAATCGTCCACTCGATTTTTCCAATGTCGTCCATGGCGTCTTCCTCCTCCTTGTTCCCTTCACTTCCGACACAGTTTAAATTTCACGTACAGTATATATATGTATGTACATATGTAGGGATATATGCATGTATATATGTACTTGCATGTGCGTATTCGTACCAGTTGTTAACGCCTGGGGTGGCTTACAATATGAGGAGCTGAAAGTCTAAAAGTCTAAGAACAAACCAGACGAACACCACGCTTGAGGTCCACGTCTTACGTTATTTGCACCTCTGTGATTAAAAAGTTTACGGACATTACTCTTTAGGTTATCTATTTGCTTTTCTGTTGTGTCCAATCTAAGCTCAGTGTGTCTCATGTCTGCTGTCACAAACAGCCACGAATAAACCCAATAGCCTGTCTATACGTATATTCCTTGGAGTCGTGTGAAACTATAGTGGAGTGTACTGGTCAAGTAGTTAAGCACCAATATGTCTACTTCATATCTCACACTTTGTTTCTCGCCAACTGTGGCAGCTAAATATAAACAGAAATGTGTGTTCAATACATAGTTCCGTGCCATAAGCCATGAACTGACGAGGGAATACAGCTGTTAGAGGAGATTAAGGCAACAAGTGCATGGGTAAGCATGGAAGGCGACCCCTTACACATGATTAAGGGAAGCCATGCAAGGGGAGGTCGGTCAGCAGACCTAGAACTGATGTAATGTTGTTATAATGTGGGAGATAATCTGGTCGCACCCATAGACAGTGTCAGAGAAATGGCGATACTTGTAGTTACTGGCGGGGAAACGCTGCTTGATCGGTGTAAAGCTGAGCAAAATTGTATTATTTCTTCAATATAAACAGCGTTGGTGCTTCCTTGCTGTGAAAGGACGAAACATTAGTACCTCATGTTTGTTTTTAACGGCGTTGATGCAATGAGTTTGCAACGCAAACCTACTGCTAGAGAAAAACACATCAGGGAAGGAAATGTTCAATATACATCTACGAGTATATTGCATATTGTACCTGTGATATAAGTCAATTGGGCAAGCGTCCTAGTGCTGGCACATAATTCAGCTATCACCCTACCAGAGACACTACCATTTAAGATATTTTCACATATCTCATGGGAGACATACCATGTATATATCATTCCAGTGATATTATATAACCATACTGCAGTGCTAGATATGTCAGAGAAGAAACAGTATACTACTAAAACCAAAGTATGATATGAGAATTAGACAACACCCACCTTTCTATCTTGCCAAAGAAACAGGAACATCAAGTATCGTAAAATACCTGTGTAACACCAAGATATATTATCAAATATGCCGAGTAACTACGGTATTATACAATAGCTGTGCAGCACCGGGTTATCAAAGATACAAAACAATCAAGGTACCATGCAACAGCTCTGTAACATTAGGAAATCTTATCAGCCTTACAGGGCAAGGTATCGATAACAGTTGTGCAACACCAGGATTTCTTATCGGAGATACAGGACACCTACTATATTATACAACAGCTGAGCCACATCAGGATATCTTGTCACAAATAAATCAATAAGCAAGGAATCATACAAGAGCTGTATAACACCACGATATCTTATCAGAGATAAAGAACATCTAAGATATCATACAATAATTCTGCTTCACGCAAGGTGACAAAGCTATTGTACAGAAACTATTATTCCATGTTATCGGAGTTAAAAGAACAACCAAGACGTCATACAAAAACTACACATCACGAAAGTATCTCATCAAAAGCTTTATGACACCAGGATATCATATCAAAGATACAAGACAAAGATATCTTACAATAACTCCACAGCACGAGAGAGAGGTACACGATGGCACTCTCCAATTAGAAATGCAGATTGATCACCCTTACCATGTGTACGATAATTGTTGTAATGTAATCTGACTTTTTGATTGTCATATCATGAAATATTTCTATACAGTAGATAGAGATTGATTTATAATGAAGGGGTAAGAAATAAGATTACTGCTTTAGAAGGTAAGAAGCTGAAATGTTCTTATGGCAAATACATATATCCTTCACTTGTAATAAAAATAATAAGATTCACTCATGACATGATGAAAAATTATGGTTATTTTTTTTTGTATGTCCTTCCTGGCGACTTAGCCAAGATTTCTCCCGACGAAATCTTATCCAAGAATTCATCAAAAAATCGCATCCTATAGGGAACAACTCACTGGATAGCGACACGGAAATACATTTATGCTGCATGGGTACTGGGTCAGGAGGGCCTCCTCGTTCAGGATGAGTGCCGTCTGAGTCCATCACTTGAGAACGTGTCCTGAATATGGATCCCGGAGCCCGGGGCATGGCTGGCTTTAGTTCAGCTTTGGAATTCAATCAGAGGAGTGATATCGCGGGGCGACGGACGGTAACTGTCTGTCTGCCAGCCGATATTCTTCGCCTGATGAATTGTCGGATATTGTCAAACTAGTCCTGGGTAAAGCTTTCCCAGTGCTACGTTCCATACCACTGTCTCGGGGATACACACACACACACACACACACACACATAATATATATATATATATATATATATATATATATATATATATATATATATATATATATATATATATATATATACATAATTGAAGAGGGTGTGCTGAAATGGACTGGACATATAGTGGGATTGAGTAAGTACAAGCTGCTTAAGAGGGTTTGCATGTCGGAAATGGAGGGAGCTAGGAGAGGAGAGAACCCGAGGAGGAGGTGGATGTATGGAGGGAAACATGCTCTGAGTGATCCGGTGTGACCCGTACAAAGGATGAAACGAATTGGAGATGTGATATACAGGGGGCGACATGCTGTAAATGAGCTGTGTATAAAGCAGTGAGGGGAAACCATGTAGAGATATGTGGGGCTTGGCTGTAGATAAGTGGGATGGAGGAGGCTCCATATTATGTGCGTTAAACCTGACCGCTGGAGAGTGAATGTCAGCAAATGAGGCCATTCTTCGTCTCTTTCTGGCTCCTCCTGGCTACGTGAAAAAAAGTGAAAAAAAGAATATATATATATATATATATATATATATATATATATATATATATATATATATATATATATATATATATATATATATATATATATATATATATGAAGGTGAAATCGCACTTCAGTAGGAGTTCATACAATTATACTTAATATGTAATTTTTCTCTATAGGTGGCACGACATGTTTTGCGGAGACACTTCACCTCCCCAGGTGCTAGTACTTAATAAAGTTATATAAATCTGAACATCACACTTGACTCCTGTCGTCCAACACCAAACTGTGTAGACCAAGCACACTGGTTTGTCTGGCCGTAACCGTTGTAACGGACAGTGATTAAGGGTAAGGGGGGGTCAGGAGGCGGGGGTTGACCTGGGTAGCTGGATGTGTCATGAACAATTCTTTTTTTATGCTTTCGTGTTTTGCCAATTCTGTCATAAAAATTTGATTAATGCTAGGATGGGCTTTAAAATTCCCTGGGGACAAATTAAAGTCGTTAGTATTAGCAATTAAGACAGATTCAATGACGTTACGTGTGGCATAATCAACAGAGGGATATAAAATAACGGTATTTTGAAGCTCTTTGGGTTGATCATTATCATGGCAATGTTTAGCGATGGCATTTTTGTGGTCATCCCTCCGTACTGAATGACGATGCCAGTAACACTTCTCTGGTTTAGTTTTACCAGTCTGGCCTACATAAATATCTTTACATGATTTACATATGACGCAGTAAACACTCCCAATTGTTACATGATTTGCCGTACCATTTATTAAGGTCTTACTGATGGTGTAATTGTACTGGAAAGCAACATTACAAGCACTGTTATTATAGTGTTGCCCTATTCTCCCAACTTAGTTAATCTAAGACATGTTCTAAAAAACTGTAGTTATATCTATGATTTTAAGAGCACTACGGATATGTGATCCCATACGCCTGGTAGTTGATTGTAGTCATATAATACGTATCTTTAGGCAGTTATATTATCTTAATTGGTTTGTGAACAAAGTTCATTGGAAAACTAGGAAGACATTTTATGCTTCTTGTAACAGAGATCAGGATAAATCGAAAATTTTAGTGTTGCCCTATTCTACCAACTTAGCTCATTTAAGACATGTTCTAAAAAACAGCTCTTGTAACGTTGCTTTCCAGTACAATAACACCATAATGAATAACGGGCCAAATCATGCAACCATTGGGAGTGTTTACACCGTCAAATGCATGGCATGTAAAGATATCTATACAGGCCAGACAGGTGAAACCATACGGGAGAGGTGTCATCGGCATCATCTTCAGTACGCAAGGATGACCACGAATGTGCGATCGCTAAACGTTGTCACGATAATGATCAACCCATAAATCTTGAAAATCCCGTTATTTCATATCCCTCTGTTGATAATGCCACACGTAACGTCATTGAATGTCTTGATTGCTAATACCAAGGACTTTAATTGATCCCCAAGGAATTTTAAAGCCCATCCTGGCATCGACCGAATCATTATGACAGAGTTGACAAAACACGAAAACATGAAAAAAGTTATTCATGACACACCCAGCTACCCAGGTCAACCTCACCACCTGACACCCGTTAATCACTCTCCCTTACAAGGGTTACGACCAGACGTAGCAGAAAGTACTTGGCCCAAAGGACTGGGGTTGGACGGCGGGAACCAAGTATGATGTTGGGATTTAAATAACTTTTAAGAACTGGCACTTGATGAGGTGGATTGTCTCCGTGAAACATATCGTGATACATGTAAAGAAATATTATATGCTAAATAAAATTCTATGAACTCCCACTGAAGTCCGATTTTACCACCATCCTATCACAGACAAATGTGATCATCATATCTATCTATGTGGCTATGTTTATATATATATATATATATATATATATATATATATATATATATATATATATATATATATATATATATATTTTTTTTTTTTTTTTTTTCAAACTATTCGCCATTTCCCGCATTAGCGAGGTAGCGTTAAGAACAGAGGACTGGGCCTTTTTCGGAATATCCTCACCTGGCCCCCTCTGTTCCTTCTTTTGGAAAATTAAAAGAAAACGAGAGGGGAGGATTTCCAGCCCCCCGCTCTCTCCCCTTTTAGTCGCCTTCTACGACACGCAGGGAATACGTGGGAAGTATTCTTAATCCCCTATCCCCAGGGATATATATCTATATATATATATATATATATATATATATATATATATATATATATATATATATATATATGGGATTAAGAATATATATATATATATATATATATATATATATATATATATATATATATATATATATATATATATATATATATATATATATATATATATATATATATATATATATATTGAAGGCTCCCAGAATTTTCGCCCCCCACCCTATGATCACTTCCGCTTCCATGGTTCCATCCGCTACCAAATCCACTCCCAGATATCTAAAACACTTCACTTCCTCCAGTTTTTCTCCATTCATACTTACCTCCCAATTGACTTGACCCTCAACCCTACTGTACCCAATAACCTTACTCTTATTTACATTTACTCTCAACTTTCTTCTTTCACTCACTTTACCAAAGCCGAGAACATTATCTCGGAAAGCAAAAATGGCTATGTTTGAAGGAATAGTGGTTCCAACAATGTTGTATGGTTGCGAGGCGTGGGCTATGGATAGAGTTGTGCACAGGAGGGTGGATGTGCTGGAAATGAGATGTTTGAGGACAATATGTGGTGTGAGGTGGTTTGATCGAGTAAGTAACAATAGGGTAATAGAGATGTGTGGTAATAAGAAGAGTGTGGTTGAGAGAGCAGAAGAGGGTGTTTTGAAATGGTTTGGTCACATGGAGAGAATAAGTGAGAAAAGATTGACCAAGAGGATATATGTGTCAGAGGTGGAGGGAACGAGGAGAAGTGGGAGACCATATTGGAGGTGGAAAGATGGAGTGAAAAAGATTTTGAGTGATCGGGGCCTGAACATGCAGGAGGGTGAAAGGCGTGCAAGGAATGGAGTAAATTGGAACGATGTGGTATATCGGGATCGACGTGCTGTCCATGGATTGAACCAGGGCATGTGAAGCGTCTGGGGTAAAACATGGAAAGTTCTGTGGGGCCTGGATGTGGAAAGGGAGCTGTGGTTTCGGGCATTATTACATGACAGCTAGAGACTGAGTGTGAACGAATGGGGCCTTTGTTGTCTTTTCCTAGCGCTACCTCGCACACATGAGGGGGGAGGGGGATGCTATTCCATGTGTTGCGAGGTGGCGATGGGAATAAATAAAGGCAGACAGTATGAATTATGTACATGTGTATATGTGTATATGTCTGTGTGTGTATATATATGCGTACATTGAGATGTATAGGTATGCATATTTGCGTGTGTGGACATGTATGTATATACATGTGTATGGGGGTGGGTTGGGCCATTTCTTTCGTCTGTTTCCTTGCGCTACCTCGCAAACGCGGGAGACAGCGACAAAGCAAAATATAACATTATTTTTATTTCTTATACTTTGTCGCTGTCTCCCGCGTTTGCGAGGTAGCGCAAGGAAACAGACGAAAGAAATGGCCCAACCCCCCCCCCCATACACATGCATACACATACGTCCACGCACGCAAATATACATACCTACACAGCTTTCCATGGTTTACCACAGACGCTTCACATGCCCTGATTCAATCCACTGACAGCACGTCAACCCGGTATACCACATCGATCCAATTCACTCTATTCCTTGCCCTCCTTTCACCCTCCTGCATGTTCAGGCCCCGATCACACAAAATCTTTTTCACTCCATCTTTCCACCTCCAATTTGGTCTCCCACTTCTCCTCGTTCCCTCCACCTCCGACACATATATCCTCTTGGTCAATCTTTCCTCACTCATTCTCTCCATGTGACCAAACCATTTCAAAACACCCTCTTCTGCTCTCTCAACCACGCTCTTTTTATTTCCACACATCTCTCTTACCCTTACGTTACTTACTCGATCAAACCACCTCACACCACACATTGTCCTCAAACATCTCATTTCCAGCACATCCATCCTCCTGCGCACAACTCTATCCATAGCCCACGCCTCGCAACCATACAGCATTGTTGGAACTACTATTCCTTCAAACATACCCATTTTTGCTTTCCGAGATAATGTTCTCGACTTCCACACATTCTTCAAGGCTCCAGGATTTTCGCCCCCTCCCCCACCCAATGACCCACTTCCGCTTCTATGGTTCCATCCGCTGCCAGATCCACTCCCAGATATCTAAAACACTTTACTTCCTCCAGTTTTTCACCATTCAAACTAACCTCCCAATTGACTTGACCCTCAACCCTACTGTACCTAATAACCTTGCTCTTATTCACATTTACTCTTAACTTTCTTCTTTCACACACTTTACCAAACTCAGTCACCAGCTTCTGCAGTTTCTCACATGAATCAGCCACCAGCGCTGTATCATCAGCGAACAACAACTGACTCACTTCCCAAGCTCTCTCATCCACAACAGACTTCATACTTGTCCTCTTTCCAAAACTCTTGCATTCACCTCTCTAACAACCCCATCCATAAACAAATTAAAGAACCATGGAGACATCACACACCCCTGCCGCAAACCTACATTCACTGAAAATCAATCACTTTCCTCTCTTCCTACACGTACACATGCCTTACATCCTCGATAAAAACTTTTCACTGCTTCTAACAACTTGCCTCCCACACCATATAATCTTAATACCTTCCACAGAGCATCTGTATGAACTCTATCATATGCCTTCTCCAGATCCATAAATGCTACATACAAATCCATTTGCTTTTCTAAGTATTTCTCACATACATTCTTCAAAGCAAACACCTGATCCACACATCCTCTACCACTTCTGAAATCACACTGCTCTTCCCCAATCTGATGCTCTGTACATGCCTTCACCCTCTCATTCAATACCCTCCCATATAATTTACCAGGAATACTCAACAAACTTATACCTCTGTAATTTGAGTATTCACTCTTATCCCCTTTGCCTTTGTACAATGGCACTATGCACGCATTCCGCCAATCCTCAGGCACCTCACCATGAGTCATACATACATTAAATAACCTTACCAACCAGTCAACAATACAGTCACCCCCTTTTTTAATAAATTCCACTGCAATACCATCCAAACCTGCTGCCTTGCCGGCTTTCATCTTCCGCAAAGCTTTTACTACCTCTTCTCTGTTTACCAAATCATTTTCCCTAACCCTCTCACTTTGCACACCACCTCAACCAAAACACCCTATATCTGCCACTCTATCATCAAACACATTCAACAAACCTTCAAAATACTCACTCCATCTCCTTCTCACATCAGCACTACTTGTTATCACCTCCCCATTTGCGCCCTTCACTGAAGTTCCCATTTGCTCCCTTGTCTTACGCACTTTATTTACCTCCTTCCAGAACATCTTTTTATTCTCCCTAAAATTTAATGATACTCTCTCACCCCAACTCTCATTTGCCCTCTTTTTCACCTCTTGCACCTTCCTCTTGACCTCCTGTCTCTTTCTTTTATACCTCTCCCACTCAATTGCATTTTTTCCCTGCAAAAATTGTCCAAATGCCTCTCTCTTCTCTTTCACTAATAATCTTACTTCTTCATCCCACCACTCACTACCCTTTCTAATCAATCCACCTCTCACTCTTCTCATGCCACAAGCATCTTTTGCGCAATCCATCACTGATGCCCTAAATACATCTCATTCCTCCCCCACTCCCCTTACTTCCATTGTTCTCACCTTTTTCCATTCTCTACTCAGTCTCTCCTGGTGCTTCCTCACACAAGTCTCCTTCCCAAGCTCACTTACTCTCATCACCCTCTTCACCCCAACATTCACTCTTCTTTTCTGAAAACCCATACAAATCTTCACCTTAGCCTCCACAAGATAATGATCAAACATCCCTCCAGTTGCACCTCTCAGCACATTAACATTCAAAAGTCTCTCTTTCTCGCGCCTGTCAATATATATATATATATATATATATATATATATATATATATATATATATATATATTATATATATATATATATATATAATCGCTCATACACGCGCACAAATACATACATATACAAATACATATCAACATATACACATGTATATACACATACAGAGACATATACATATATACACATGTACATATTCATACATGCCTTCATCCATTCCTGGCGCTATCCCTCCCCACAGGAAACAGCATCGCTATCTCCTGCTTCAGCGAAGTAGTGCTAGTAAGACAGACAAAAAAGGTCACATTCGTTCGCACCCAGTCTCTAGCTGTCATGTGTAATGCACCGAAATCACAGCTCCCTATCCACATCCAGGCCCCACAGACCTTTCCATGGTTTGCCCCAGACGTTTCACATGCCCTGGTTTAATCCATCGGCAGCATGTCAACCCCGGTATACCACATTGTTCCAATTCACTTTGTTTCTTGCACGCCTCTCATCCTCCTGTATGTTCAGGACCCGATCGCTCAGAATCTTTCTCACTCCATCCTTCCACCTCCAGTTTGGTCTCCCGCTTCTCCTTGTTCCCTCCACCTTTGACACATATATCCTCTTTGTCAATCTTTCCTCACTCATTCTCTCCATATGTCCAAAACATTTCAACAAACCCTCTTCTGCTCTCTCAACCACATTCTTTTAATTTCCCAACATTTCTCTTACCCTTTCATTACTTACTCGATCAAACTACCTCACACCACATATTGTCCTCAAACATTTCATTTCCAACGCATCCACCTTCTTCCGTACAATCCTATTTATAGCCCTTGCCTCGCAACCACATAATGTTGTTGGAATAACTATTCTTTCAAACGTACTCATTTTTACTCTCTGAGATAACATTCTCGCCTTCCACACATACTTCATCGTTCCCAGAACCTTCGCCCACTCCACCACCCTATGATTCACTTCCGCTTTCATGGTTCCATCTGCTGCCAGATCCACTCCCAGATATCTAAAACACTTCACTTCCTCCAATTTTCCTCCATTCAAACTTACATCTCAATTTACTTGTCCCTCTACCCTACTGAACCTAATAACCTTGCTCTTATTCGCATTTACTACCAACTTTCTCATTTCACACATTTTTCCAAACTCAGTCATCAACATCAGTTTCTCACTCGAATCACCCACCAGAGCTGTATCATCGGCGAACAGCAACTGACTCACTTTCAAGGCTCTTTCAGCCTCAGCAGACTGTATACTGGCTTATCGCTACAAAACTCTTGTATTTACCTCATTAATCACCCCATCCATAAACAAATCAAACAACCATGGGGACATCATACATCCCTGCCGCAGACCGACCTCTCCCCTCTTCCTACTTGTACATGTGCTTTACATCTCTGATAAAACCTTTTCACTGCTTCTAACAGCTTACCTCTCACATCATATAATGTTAAAACCGTACACATAGCATCTCTATTAACCCTATCCTATTCCTTCTCCTGATCCATAAATGGCATATGGTGAGAGTAAGTGAGCTTGGGAAGGAGACTTGTATGAGGAAGTACCAGGAGAGACTGAGTACAGAATAGAAAAAGGTTAGAACAATGGAAGTAAGGGGAGTGGGGGAGGAATGGGATGTATTTAGGGAATCAGTGATGGATTGCGCAAAAGATGCTTGTGGCATGAGAAGCTTGGGAGGTGGGTTGATTAGAAAGGGTAGTAAGTGGTGGGATGAAGAAGTAAGATTATTAGTGAAAGAGAAGAGAGAGGCATTTGGACGATTTTTGCAGGGAAAAAATGCAATTGAGTGGGAGATGTATAAAAGAAAGAGACAGGAGGTCAAGAGAAAGGTGCAAGAGGTGAAAAAGAGGGCAAATGAGAGTTGGGGTGAGAGAGTATCATTAAATTTTAGGGAGGATAAAAAGATGTTCTGGAAGGAGGTAAATAAAGTGCGTAAGACAAGGGAGCAAATGGGAACTTCAGTGAAGGGCGCTAATGGGGAGGTGATAACAAGTAGTGGTGATGTGAGAAGGAGATGGAGTGAGTATTTTGAAGGTTTGTTGAATGTGTTTGATGATAGAGTGGCAGATATAGGGTGTTTTGGTCGAGGTGGTGTGCAAAGTGAGAGGGTTAGGGAAAATGATTTGGTAAACAGAGAAGAGGTAGTAAAAGCTTTGCGGAAGATGAAAGCCGGCAAGGCAGCAGGTTTGGATGGTATTGCAGCGGAATCTATTAAAAAAGGGGGTGACTGTATTGTTGACTGGTTGGTAAGGTTATTTAATGTATGTATGACTCATGGTGAGATGCCTGAGGATTGGCGAAATGCGTGCATAGTGCCATTGTACAAAGGCAAAGGGGATAAGAGTGAGTGCTCAAACTACAGAGGTATAAGTTTGTTGAGTATTCCTGGTAAATTATATGGGAGGGTATTGATTGAGAGGGTGAAGGCATGTACAGAGCATCAGATTGGGGAAGAGCAGTGTGGTTTCAGAAGTGGTAGAGGATGTGTGGATCATGTGTTTGCTTTGAAGAATGTATGTGAGAAATACTTAGAAAAGCAAATGGATTTGTATGTAGCATTTATGGATTTGGAGAAGGCATATGATAGAGTTGATAGAGATGCTCTGTGGAAGGTATTAAGAATATATGGTGTGGGAGGCAAGTTGTTAGAAGCAGTGAAAAGTTTTTATCGAGGATGTAAGGCATGTGTACGTATAGGAAGAGAGGAAAGTGATTGGTTCTCAGGGAATGTAGGTTTGCGGCAGGGGTGTGTGATGTCTCCATGGTTGTTTAATTTGTTTATGGATGGGGTTGTTAGGGAGGTAAATTCAAGAGTTTTGGAAAGAGGGGCAAGTATGAAGTCTGTTGGGGATGAGAGAGCTTGGGAAGTGAGTCAGTTGTTGTTCGCTGATGATACGGCGCTGGTGGCTGATTCATGTGAGAGACTGCAGAAGCTGGTGACTGAGTTTGGTAAAGTGTGTGAAGAAGAAAGTTAAGAGTAAATGTGAATAAGAGCAAGGTAATTAGGTACAGTAGGGTTGAGGGTCAAGTCAATTGGGAGGTAAGTTTGAATGGAGAAAAACTGGAGGAAGTAAAGTGTTTTAGATATCTGGGAGTGGATCTGGCAGCGGATGGAACCATGGAAGCGGAAGTGGATCATAGGGTGGGGGAGGGGGTGAAAATCCTGGGAGCCTTGAAGAATGTGTGGAAGTCGAGAACATTATCTCGGAAAGCAAAAATGGCTATGTTTGAAGGAATAGTGGTTCCAACAATGTTGTATGGTTGCGAGGCGTGGGCTATGGATAGAGTTGTGCACAGGAGGGTGGATGTGCTGGAAATGAGATGTTTGAGGACAATATGTGGTGTGAGGTGGTTTGATCGAGTAAGTAACAATAGGGTAATAGAGATGTGTGGTAATAAGAAGAGTGTGGTTGAGAGAGCAGAAGAGGGTGTTTTGAAATGGTTTGGTCACATGGAGAGAATAAGTGAGAAAAGATTGACCAAGAGGATATATGTGTCAGAGGTGGAGGGAACGAGGAGAAGTGGGAGACCATATTGGAGGTGGAAAGATGGAGTGAAAAAGATTTTGAGTGATCGGGGCCTGAACATGCAGGAGGGTGAAAGGCATGCAAGGAATGGAGTAAATTGGAACGATGTGGTATACCGGGATCGACGTGCTGTCCATGGATTGAACCAGGGCATGTGAAGCGTCTGGGGTAAACCATGGAAAGTTCTGTGGGGCCTGGATGTGGAAAGGGAGCTGTGGTTTCGGGCATTATTACATGACAGCTAGAGACTGAGTGTGAACGAATGGGGCCTTTGTTGTCTTTTCCTAGCGCTACCTCGCACACATGAGGGGGGAGGGGGATGCTATTCCATGTGTTGCGAGGTGGCGATGGGAATAAATAAAGGCAGACAGTATGAATTATGTACATGTGTATATATGTATATGTCTGTGTGTGTATATATATGCGTACATTGAGATGTATAGGTATGCATATTTGCGTGTGTGGACATGTATGTATATACATGTGTATGGGGGTGGGTTGGGCCATTTCTTTCGTCTGTTTCCTTGCGCTACCTCGCAAACGCGGGAGACAGCGACAAAGCAAAATATAACATTATTTTTATTTCTTATACTTTGTCGCTGTCTCCCGCGTTTGCGAGGTAGCGCAAGGAAACAGACGAAAGAAATGGCCCAACCCCCCCCCCATACACATGCATACACATACGTCCACGCACGCAAATATACATACCTACACAGCTTTCCATGGTTTACCACAGACGCTTCACATGCCCTGATTCAATCCACTGACAGCACGTCAACCCGGTATACCACATCGATCCAATTCACTCTATTCCTTGCCCTCCTTTCACCCTCCTGCATGTTCAGGCCCCGATCACACAAAATCTTTTTCACTCCATCTTTCCACCTCCAATTTGGTCTCCCACTTCTCCTCGTTCCCTCCACCTCCGACACATATATCCTCTTGGTCAATCTTTCCTCACTCATTCTCTCCATGTGACCAAACCATTTCAAAACACCCTCTTCTGCTCTCTCAACCACGCTCTTTTTATTTCCACACATCTCTCTTACCCTTACGTTACTTACTCGATCAAACCACCTCACACCACACATTGTCCTCAAACATCTCATTTCCAGCACATCCATCCTCCTGCGCACAACTCTATCCATAGCCCACGCCTCGCAACCATACAGCATTGTTGGAACTACTATTCCTTCAAACATACCCATTTTTGCTTTCCGAGATAATGTTCTCGACTTCCACACATTCTTCAAGGCTCCCAGGATTTTCGCCCCCTCCCCCACCCAATGACCCACTTCCGCTTCTATGGTTCCATCCGCTGCCAGATCCACTCCCAGATATCTAAAACACTTTACTTCCTCCAGTTTTTCTCCATTCAAACTCACCTCCCAATTGACTTGACCCTCAACCCTACTGTACCTAATAACCTTGCTCTTATTCACATTTACTCTTAACTTTCTTCTTTCACACACTTTACCAAACTCAGTCACCAGCTTCTGCAGTTTCTCACATGAATCAGCCACCAGCGCTGTATCATCAGCGAACAACAACTGACTCACTTCCCAAGCTCTCTCATCCACAACAGACTTCATACTTGTCCTCTTTCCAAAACTCTTGCATTCACCTCTCTAACAACCCCATCCATAAACAAATTAAAGAACCATGGAGACATCACACACCCCTGCCGCAAACCTACATTCACTGAAAATCAATCACTTTCCTCTCTTCCTACACGTACACATGCCTTACATCCTCGATAAAAACTTTTCACTGCTTCTAACAACTTGCCTCCCACACCATATAATCTTAATACCTTCCACAGAGCATCTGTATGAACTCTATCATATGCCTTCTCCAGATCCATAAATGCTACATACAAATCCATTTGCTTTTCTAAGTATTTCTCACATACATTCTTCAAAGCAAACACCTGATCCACACATCCTCTACCACTTCTGAAATCACACTGCTCTTCCCCAATCTGATGCTCTGTACATGCCTTCACCCTCTCATTCAATACCCTCCCATATAATCTACCAGGAATACTCAACAAACTTATACCTCTGTAATTTGAGTATTCACTCTTATCCCCTTTGCCTTTGTACAATGGCACTATGCACGCATTCCGCCAATCCTCAGGCACCTCACCATGAGTCATACATACATTAAATAACCTTACCAACCAGTCAACAATACAGTCACCCCCTTTTTTAATAAATTCCACTGCAATACCATCCAAACCTGCTGCCTTGCCGGCTTTCATCTTCCGCAAAGCTTTTACTACCTCTTCTCTGTTTACCAAATCATTTTCCCTAACCCTCTCACTTTGCACACCACCTCAACCAAAACACCCTATATCTGCCACTCTATCATCAAACACATTCAACAAACCTTCAAAATACTCACTCCATCTCCTTCTCACATCAGCACTACTTGTTATCACCTCCCCATTTGCGCCCTTCACTGAAGTTCCCATTTGCTCCCTTGTCTTACGCACTTTATTTACCTCCTTCCAGAACATCTTTTTATTCTCCCTAAAATTTAATGATACTCTCTCACCCCAACTCTCATTTGCCCTCTTTTTCACCTCTTGCACCTTCCTCTTGACCTCCTGTCTCTTTCTTTTATACCTCTCCCACTCAATTGCATTTTTACCCTGCAAAAATTGTCCAAATGCCTCTCTCTTCTCTTTCACTAATAATCTTACTTCTTCATCCCACCACTCACTACCCTTTCTAATCAATCCACCTCTCACTCTTCTCATGCCACAAGCATCTTTTGCGCAATCCATCACTGATGCCCTAAATACATCTCATTCCTCCCCCACTCCCCTTACTTCCATTGTTCTCACCTTTTTCCATTCTCTACTCAGTCTCTCCTGGTGCTTCCTCACACAAGTCTCCTTCCCAAGCTCACTTACTCTCATCACCCTCTTCACCCCAACATTCACTCTTCTTTTCTGAAAACCCATACAAATCTTCACCTTAGCCTCCACAAGATAATGATCAAACATCCCTCCAGTTGCACCTCTCAGCACATTAACATTCAAAAGTCTCTCTTTCTCGCGCCTGTCAATATATATATATATATATATATATATATATATATATATATATATATATATATATATATATATATATATATATATATATAATCGCTCATACACGCACAAATACATACATATACAAATACATATCAACATATACACATGTATATACACATACAGAGACATATACATATATACACATGTACATATTCATACATGCCTTCATCCATTCCTGGCGCTATCCCTCCCCACAGGAAACAGCATCGCTATCTCCTGCTTCAGCGAAGTAGTGCTAGTAAGACAGACAAAAAAGGTCACATTCGTTCGCACCCAGTCTCTAGCTGTCATGTGTAATGCACCGAAATCACAGCTCCCTATCCACATCCAGGCCCCACAGACCTTTCCATGGTTTGCCCCAGACGTTTCACATGCCCTGGTTTAATCCATCGGCAGCATGTCAACCCCGGTATACCACATTGTTCCAATTCACTTTGTTTCTTGCACGCCTCTCATCCTCCTGTATGTTCAGGACCCGATCGCTCAGAATCTTTCTCACTCCATCCTTCCACCTCCAGTTTGGTCTCCCGCTTCTCCTTGTTCCCTCCACCTTTGACACATATATCCTCTTTGTCAATCTTTCCTCACTCATTCTCTCCATATGTCCAAAACATTTCAACAAACCCTCTTCTGCTCTCTCAACCACATTCTTTTAATTTCCCAACATTTCTCTTACCCTTTCATTACTTACTCGATCAAACTACCTCACACCACATATTGTCCTCAAACATTTCATTTCCAACGCATCCACCTTCTTCCGTACAATCCTATTTATAGCCCTTGCCTCGCAACCACATAATGTTGTTGGAATAACTATTCTTTCAAACGTACTCATTTTTACTCTCTGAGATAACATTCTCGCCTTCCACACATACTTCATCGTTCCCAGAACCTTCGCCCACTCCACCACCCTATGATTCACTTCCGCTTTCATGGTTCCATCTGCTGCCAAATCCACTCCCAGATATCTAAAACACTTCACTTCCTCCAATTTTCCTCCATTCAAACTTACATCTCAATTTACTTGTCCCTCTACCCTACTGAACCTAATAACCTTGCTCTTATTCGCATTTACTACCAACTTTCTCATTTCACACATTTTTCCAAACTCAGTCATCAACATCAGTTTCTCACTCGAATCACCCACCAGAGCTGTATCATCGGCGAACAGCAACTGACTCACTTTCAAGGCTCTTTCAGCCTCAGCAGACTGTATACTGGCTTATCTCTACAAAACTCTTGTATTTACCTCATTAATCACCCCATCCATAAACAAATCAAACAACCATGGGGACATCATACATCCCTGCCGCAGACCGACCTCTCCCCTCTTCCTACTTGTACATATGCTTTACATCTCTGATAAAACCTTTTCACTGCTTCTAACAGCTTACCTCTCACATCATATAATGTTAAAACCGTACACATAGCATCTCTATTAACCCTATCCTATTCCTTCTCCTGATCCATAAATGGCATATGGTGAGAGTAAGTGAGCTTGGGAAGGAGACTTGTATGAGGAAGTACCAGGAGAGACTGAGTACAGAATAGAAAAAGGTTAGAACAATGGAAGTAAGGGGAGTGGGGGAGGAATGGGATGTATTTAGGGAATCAGTGATGGATTCCGCAAAAGGTGCTTGTGGCATGAGAAGCTTGGGAGGTGGGTTGATTAGAAAGGGTAGTAAGTGGTGGGATGAAGAAGTAAGATTATTAGTGAAAGAGAAGAGAGAGGCATTTGGACGATTTTTGCAGGGAAAAAATGCAATTGAGTGGGAGATGTATAAAAGAAAGAGACAGGAGGTCAAGAGAAAGGTGCAAGAGGTGAAAAAGAGGGCAAATGAGAGTTGGGGTGAGAGAGTATCATTAAATTTTAGGGAGGATAAAAAGATGTTCTGGAAGGAGGTAAATAAAGTGCGTAAGACAAGGGAGCAAATGGGAACTTCAGTGAAGGGCGCTAATGGGGAGGTGATAACAAGTAGTGGTGATGTGAGAAGGAGATGGAGTGAGTATTTTGAAGGTTTGTTGAATGTGTTTGATGATAGAGTGGCAGATATAGGGTGTTTTGGTCGAGGTGGTGTGCAAAGTGAGAGGGTTAGGGAAAATGATTTGGTAAACAGAGAAGAGGTAGTAAAAGCTTTGCGGAAGATGAAAGCCGGCAAGGCAGCAGGTTTGGATGGTATTGCAGCGGAATCTATTAAAAAAGGGGGTGACTGTATTGTTGACTGGTTGGTAAGGTTATTTAATGTATGTATGACTCATGGTGAGATGCCTGAGGATTGGCGAAATGCGTGCATAGTGCCATTGTACAAAGGCAAAGGGGATAAGAGTGAGTGCTCAAACTACAGAGGTATAAGTTTGTTGAGTATTCCTGGTAAATTATATGGGAGGGTATTGATTGAGAGGGTGAAGGCATGTACAGAGCATCAGATTGGGGAAGAGCAGTGTGGTTTCAGAAGTGGTAGAGGATGTGTGGATCATGTGTTTGCTTTGAAGAATGTATGTGAGAAATACTTAGAAAAGCAAATGGATTTGTATGTAGCATTTATGGATTTGGAGAAGGCATATGATAGAGTTGATAGAGATGCTCTGTGGAAGGTATTAAGAATATATGGTGTGGGAGGCAAGTTGTTAGAAGCAGTGAAAAGTTTTTATCGAGGATGTAAGGCATGTGTACGTATAGGAAGAGAGGAAAGTGATTGGTTCTCAGGGAATGTAGGTTTGCGGCAGGGGTGTGTGATGTCTCCATGGTTGTTTAATTTGTTTATGGATGGGGTTGTTAGGGAGGTAAATTCAAGAGTTTTGGAAAGAGGGGCAAGTATGAAGTCTGTTGGGGATGAGAGAGCTTGGGAAGTGAGTCAGTTGTTGTTCGCTGATGATACGGCGCTGGTGGCTGATTCATGTGAGAGACTGCAGAAGCTGGTGACTGAGTTTGGTAAAGTGTGTGAAAGAAGAAAGTTAAGAGTAAATGTGAATAAGAGCAAGGTAATTAGGTACAGTAGGGTTGAGGGTCAAGTCAATTGGGAGGTAAGTTTGAATGGAGAAAAACTGGAGGAAGTAAAGTGTTTTAGATATCTGGGAGTGGATCTGGCAGCGGATGGAACCATGGAAGCGGAAGTGGCTCATAGGGTGGGGGAGGGGGTGAAAATCCTGGGAGCCTTGAAGAATGTGTGGAAGTCGAGAACATTATCTCGGAAAGCAAAAATGGGTATGTTTGAAGGAATAGTGGTTCCAACAATGTTGTATGGTTGCGAGGCGTGGGCTATGGATAGAGTTGTGCGCAGAAGGATGGATGTGCTGGAAATGAGATGTTTGAGGACAATGTGTGGTGTGAGGTGGTTTGATCGAGTAAGTAACGTAAGGGTAAGAGAGATGTGTGGAAATAAAAAGAGCGTGGTTGAGAGAGCAGAAGAGGGTGTTTTGAAATGGTTTGGGCACATGGAGAGAATGAGTGAGGAAAGATTGACCAAGAGGATATATGTGTCGGAGTTGGAGGGAACGAGGAGAAGTGGGAGACCAAATTGGAGGTGGAAAGATGGAGTGAAAAAGATTTTGTGTGATCGGGGCCTGAACATGCAGGAGGGTGAAAGGAGGGCAAGGAATAGAGTGAATTGGATCGATGTGGTATACCGGGGTTGACGTGCTGTCAGTGGATTGAATCAGGGCATGTGAAGCGTCTGGGGTAAACCATGGAAAGCTGTGTAGGTATGTATATTTGCGTGTGTGGACGTATGTATATACATGTGTATGGGGGTGGGTTGGGCCATTTCTTTCGTCTGTTTCCTTGCGCTACCTCGCAAACGCGGGAGACAGCGACAAAAAAAAAAAAAATGTATTTATATGCTTAGTTCGTAACATATTTGACTAAGCTGACAGCCATTGGTAGGGCACAGGTGATATTAACATTCTCCCCTTCCATGACCCCTGCTAATCTAAGGAATTTTTCTTTGCCTAGACTTTCCAAGAAGCAAAGCTTTAGGTTTTACTTTAAAGACAGTATCCACTCAAGATCACATTCTTCAGCCCAGCCTGTCATCAGTTGGAGGCAAGAACCATTTTACACCTAATATGTCAAGAGTGCCACTGCCAGCCTTGCTTTCCATATCTAAGTTACTGGCATAAACTAACTTCGCACATGTGCCATATACACATCCTTCTCTATCTTTTACTCCATATCTTCATCCTATCTCTTGTCCTTCCTTTCTCATCATAATCTATAAATAAAGAACATCAAAAGGATACAACAAGCTTCTCCCCGGCACCCTGGGGCGCGCAGGATCACGGAATCTCGCCTGTCTCTGCTGCCAATGAGAGGAAGGTTTCAAAGAATATGATCACCGGCCCCTTCCTCACACCTTGCCTTATTGCTAATGCTGAGTATTTTGCTAATCATTTACTTGAAGATAGCTGAGTTTTCCTAACTTTTTTTCTTTTCACTCTCTTACTATACACCTTTGGGTATATCTTACTTATTACGTAAGGCTCTACTATCTGGTATCGTTTTCATCAATCCTCTCACATCTCCAGGTAACTTTTACTCACGACTGCGATTCAAAAAAGGAGTTTCCTCTTAACCCAGCGGCATCCGCTCAATGCATGCCTTGTTGACCTTTAATCTCCAAATTTTTCGAGGTATCTGGCTTAAGATTTGTTTCACGACTAACACAGCTTTTATCTCTTTTTCCAGTTGTTTTCATGACTCTTCTTCCTTATAACTCTCCTCGCCGACTTTAATTCTATCACATGGTAGTGACACCCACTCGCTCTTAAGGTGAGGCCCTCCGCTTCGGAAATTTCCAAGCACACCACACAGATTGGTTGGAATCCTCTTACACAGATGGTAGGGGGCTGTAATCCTCACGTTTTCTATTTCAAGTGATCTGCAGCAGATTTTCAACCACTCGACTCGCATCTGAGACCTTCTCTTTGGAGTGGTCCTTTTCATCTCTAATTCTTAACGCTTTATCTATGCAAATTTTGTTCCCAGCTGGTTCATATAAATACACCTTCATCAACATCCCTTTACTCATCAGACCTCCTCTTTTGACCTCCCCCTCTAAGCACATAATAGAGCATTTTGTTTGTAATGACTGATGTAGCATCACTTTATCATATTCCTTGGGAAGATTATTGCCTCACCTGGAGTGTTGCTTCAGTCTCTGCTGAGTGTGTAACAGAGTATGTTGTGGGAATGGAAACATATATTCTCTCTTTCTCTAGGACCATACAGTCCATGGTTCATTCAACCAGTCCTATCTTGATGCCATTTGGCGAGAGACTTGTCATATCGCATACCAGGGGAAACTCCGACCCGCCCTCAGATAATATTTCCTCTGACATGATTGCAGACATGGTGTTCGTTAAAGTGAAGCACTCCTTCAATCAAAGGAAAGTGTGTTGACCACTTTTCTTTTTTTCACTTGATAGATCTGTCTGGCATGTGGACAATACTGTTTCCAACAACTATCGTTCTGCCTTTCTTTCGTTCTCTGTTCCACTGAAAGAGCAACTTTTTTTTTCCCTTTCAATACTATCACTGATAATCAATCTTATCCTCGCCTTCTTACTTCCCCAATTCTTTTTTTTCGTTTCCCTCCGGTCTAAAGAATATGTCTTTCTAAGTACACAGTCAAGGCACATGAACCAGACAATATTCCTTTTTTTTCTTTAAGGTGTGTACTTTAGAACTTACATTTCCACTTTCCTATGAAAAATAGCCCATCAAATAATACAGGTGTTTATAAAGTCACATGTAAAGACTGTAATCAATTTTATATTGGACAATCAGGGAAAGATTTGGAGACTAGAATCTCACAAAATATATATAGTGTTTGGACAACCCAACAGAGCAACGGCTTTTTTCAACATAAAGCTGCCTTTGATCACAAAATCGACTGAGAAGGAGCTTAGACCATAGCTAAATCACATTGTTTCAGTGAAAGAAATATGATTGAATCAAGTTTGATGTTTGGAACATTTGATCATAATGTAAATATGTCTTCTGGCCATTTTAAATGTGACAAACTGTTGACTGAAATAATCATTAAGAAGTATCCACCAGAATAGCCCTGTCCACACACCATGTAAGGAGAGGAAGGTCAGATGTCAGGTCACACATTTAGTGCCCACCTACACTCCGCGTGGATTAATGAAACCCCGCCTCATTGCTACCTCTGTGCTTTTAAGGCCCTCAACATCTGTATCTCCCCCACTCTGTCTGGGGATGTATTAAACGAAAGTACTCACCATTTTTATTTCCTCTTTTCAGTGGTGATTGTGCATATGTCTCTTCACGGTAAAGTGAAGGTTCTGCTTACATATATATATATATATATATATATATATATATATATATATATATATATATATATATATATATATATATATATATATATATATATATATATATATATATATATATATATATATATATATATATATATATATATATATATATATATATATATATATATATATATATATATATATATATTGGAAAGGATCACAATTTTGAGCGTGATTAAGTATATCCCTATGAGTCCACGGGGAAATGAAACACGATGAGTTCCCATGTGCACTTTCGTGTAATAATCACATCATCAGGGGAGAAACAAGAGAGAAATACAAGTCACTTGATATACGACGAAGAAACGTACCGAGGACGCCATTTGGTAAACATGCGATTGTCCAAGACAGACAACGAGCGTATCATAAACTTATTATATGGACAAGAAGGTGAATTGTTTACAAATTTCACCAATGATAAAGTTATATTTGTATAGGAATATATATATATATATATATATATATGTATATATATATATATATATATATATATATATATATATATATATATATATATATATTTTTTTTTTTTTTTTTTTTTTTTTTTTTTACTTTGTCGCTGTCTCCCGCGTTTGCGAGGTAGCGCAAGGAAACAGACGAAAGAAATGGCCCAACCCCCCCCCCCCATACACATGTACATACACACGTCCACACACGCAAATATACATACCTACACAGCTTTCGATGGTTTACCCCAGACGCTTCACATGCCTTGATTCAATCCACTGACAGCACGTCAACCCCTGTATACCACATGACTCCAATTCACTCTATTCCTTGCCCTCCTTTCACCCTCCTGCATGTTCAGGCCCCGATCACACAAAATCTTTTTCACTCCATCTTTCCACCTCCAATTTGGTCTCCCTCTTCTCCTCGTTCCCTCCACCTCCGACACATATATCCTCTTGGTGAATCTCTCCTCACTCATTCTCTCCATGTGCCCAAACCATTTCAAAACACCCTCTTCTGCTCTCTCAACCACGCTCTTTTTATTTCCACACATCTCTCTTACCCTTACGTTACTTACTCGATCAAACCACCTCACACCACACATTGTCCTCAAACATCTCATTTCCAGCACATCCATCCTCCTGCGCACATCTCTATCCATAGCCCACGCCTCGCAACCATACAACATTGTTGGAACCACTATTCCCTCAAACATACCCATTTTCGCTTTCCGAGATAATGTTCTCGACTTCCACACATTTTTCAAGGCTCCCAAAATTTTCGCCCCCTCCCCCACCCTATGATCCACTTCCGCTTCCATGGTTCCATCCGCTGACAGATCCACTCCCAGATATCTAAAACACTTCACTTCCTCCAGTTTTTCTCCATTCAAACTCACCTCCCAATTGACTTGACCCTCACCCCTACTGTACCTAATAACCTTGCTCTTATTCACATTTACTCTCAACTTTCTTCTTCCACACACTTTACCAAACTCAGTCACCAGCTTCTGCAGTTTCTCACATGAATCAGCCACCAGCGCTGTATCATCAGCGAACAACAACTGACTCACTTCCCAAGCTCTCTCATCCCCAACAGACTTCATACTTGCCCCTCTTTCCAGGACTCTTGCATTTACCTCCCTTACAACCCCATCCATAAACAAATTAAACAACCATGGAGACATCACACACCCCTGCCGCAAACCTATATATATATATATATATATATATATATATATATATATATATATATATATATATATATATATATATATATATATATATATATATATATATATATATATATATATATATATATATATATGCATGTATATATATATATATATATATATATATATATATATATATATATATATATATATATATATATATATATATATATGCATATATATATATATATATATATATATATATATATATATATATATATATATATATATATATATATATATATATATATATATATATATATATATATCTTTCTTTTCTTTCATACTATTCGCCATTTCCCGCATTAGCGAGGTAGCGTTGAGAACAGAGGACTGGGCCCTTGAGGGAATATCCTCACCTGGGCCCCCTTCTCTGTTTCCTCTTTTGGAAAATTAAAAAAAAAAGTGAGAGGGGAGGATTTCCAGCCCCCCGCTCCCTCCCCTTTTAGTCGCCTTCTACGACACGCAGGGAATACGTGGGAAGTATTCTTTCTCCCCTATCCCCAGGGATAATATATATATATATATATATATATATACATATATATATATATATATATATATATATATATATATATATATATATATATATATATATATATATATATATGTAGGTGTGTGTGTGTGTGTGTGTGTGTGTGTGTGTGTGTGTGTGTGTGTGTGTGTTGCCAACTAGGCGTTATTCTCACCCCTGGGAAGTATCTATTTTCCAAAACAGATTCTTGAAGCGTGTTCTTTTGTCATCTGTTTAGTAAAGCACATGTGAGCACCAGCGTGTCCTGGTGGTAGTGCACCACAATTTATCAGTAAATAGCAGTGTGTTTGATCTATAGCAGACCACACACGAGCAACAGCCAGAGACTGTGACTCATAAAGGTAGGAGAACACGCGCACACTGTAGGTAAACAGGAAGGATTCCTAATGGTGCCATACCACATTATACAATACCAAAAGGGGCTCATGATGGCACCACACCACACAAAGACTTTTCACACATGACAGTATGTCCTGATCGTTGCATACTGCAGAATAACTTTACCTAAGCAGTATCATATGACAAGGGTAAGACACTACTTATCTACAAGAAATGTTTCCCCAGCTGTCATATTCAGGTGCCACAGGTCGAGGAGATGCGGTAGGTGGTTCTCCTTCATCAAGATGAAGGGTCTCATGCTCGTCCTGTGTGTATAAATCTTTACAGCAGCTTGACATACGACGCTACAAATCATTTCTTGGTATATGTCTAAGAATAGCCTTTCCCCTCCCATTCTTCATCTCCTTCCTTCCCCTTCCTCATCTCTTTCCCCTGTTCGTCCGATTCTTTACCCCCCTCCCCTCCTCCCATCCTTCATTTCACCCTGCTCTGCCTTAATAACTTTCCCCTCAAGCTTTCTTCAGAATACAATTTACTTTCCTTCTTCCAGGCATCCAGAAACCTCACATATATTTCGTATCCTACGAGAACTTTCCCGATATCGAATCGGATCTTGGGACTCGTGCTGTGAGTTTCTGTATTCTGATAGGCTGTTGACGCAGTACAACTGATAACCAACCCAGGCATCTGGCGAAGTAGATGGTAGTTGGGACCGATTGATTATTGGAACAGTCACTTTGATGAACTGGGGATTCGGTGGGTAGAGGGACTCCCGATAGTGAATAGTGGATTGGACCGTCGTTACCTGGGCTGCCTTGTGAATAGTTGATTAGGCAGACGGACGATAGCCTGGTTCTGGTACATAGTTCACAAAGGGTAAGATGAAATATTTAGTATAACACTTACTAACAGGACATTCAGTATGTTTTATGACACAGAATGGGATTACCTTCTAAAGATTAATATCTCTTGGTAAAGAGTGTACAGTGATCGGCAATTGACTGCGTTTGACACCTATGCTTATCATAACAAGGGTCATGAACATGGATAGAATATGAAGTGTCTTAGAGATAACCTGAACCTATTAACGTATGCAAGTTTTTTTTTCGATTTGTGATTACAAATTGGTTATATCTGCCGTAATGGCCCTGGCAGTCGGTAGGCCTGATACCGAATAACCATCCAAACACTTTACTGATATATTTATATATATATATATATATATATATATATATATATATATATATATATATATATATATATATATATATATATATTTGATACTGTTCGAATCACCATTCCTTCAAACATACTCATATTTGCTCTTCGAGATAACGTTTTCTCCCTCCACACAGTCTTCATCGCTCCCAGAATCTTCGACCCCTCCCCCACCATGTGGCTCACTTTCGGAGTAGGAAGATGGATGTGTTGGAGATGAAATGTATGAGGACAATATGTGGTATGAGGTGGTTTGATCGAGTAAGTAATGAAATGGTAAGAGAGATGTGTGGAAATAAAAAGGATGTGGTTGTGAGACCAGAAGAGGGTATGTTGAAATGGTTTCTATATATGGAAGGAATGAGTAAGGACAGGTTGACAAAGAGGATATATGTGTCAGAGGCGAAGGGAACAAGAGGAAGCGGGAGACCAAAGTGGAAGTGGAAAGCTGGGGTGAAAAAAAATTTTGAGCCGATCGGGGCCTGAACATACAGGAGGGTAAGAGGCATACAAGGAATAGAGAAAATTGGAAAGATGCGGTATAACGGGGTCGACGTGCTGTCAGTAGACTGAACCAGGGCATGTGAAACGTCTGGGGTAAACAATGAAGAGGTCTGTGGGCGCTGGAGGTGTATAGGGAGCTGGGTTTCGGTGCATGACACATAACAGCGAGAGAGTGAGTGTGACCGAATGTGGCCTTTTTTTGTCTCTTTTCCTGGTGCTACTTCGCTGAAGCAGGGGAGAGCGATGTTGTTTCCTGTGGGGCGGGGTTGCGCCAGGAATGGATGAAGGCAAGCAAGTATGAATATGTACACTTGTATATAATGCAATTTGGTTTGGCAAACAAATGAAAATTTACAAACGTTTCTCCCCTTACTTAACGATTTAGTACCTTCCATCAAATTTGCTGTAGAAAATGAAAATAATGGTATGTTACCATTTTTAGATTGCATGATCCATAGGTAAGGAAACAAATTTAAGTTTAGCATATATAGAAAACCTACCTATGCATGCTCATATATATCCATTATAACTCATCTCAACATGACAGAGTTGAATTATCATCATTTCAATCTATGTTCCTTAAGGCATTACGTATTTGCAGTCCAGAGTTTATTGATGATGAGTTGGTAACACCTGAAGGACGTTTAAGTGCCCAATCTTCTTCAATTGGTGATAATAAACTGGAGTTGATGGCTTTAGTGACCCTAGCCGACGATAGGCCTAAAAGCCGATATAAAGATCCACAAACTATTTCCTCGTCTTCATCGATTTCTTCAAGGTTGATGACCAACCTAACCGTGACGATATTAAGGGATAATATTCCAAAAGAAAAAAAAAAGGTCTGAATGGCTCATATATTGACTGACTGAGTGATAAGTGAATGTATCGGATGTCGACAAACCAGTTAGATATGCTTGCTAACCTCTTGGTAGAGTGGCGTAGTGAGGGGATGATATTCTACCAGTCTTGCATAGTGACTGGCAAATATGCAATGAAGGTAGTTTAATCACTGGCAAATAAATTGGTTCTGTCCGAGTGAAACGTTGACAAACTTTCCATATTAAGTAGATAATACGAGCATGTTTTCGATCTGATTATACTAATCCGGATAATCATCGATGATCGATTAATACCCTGTTGATTTTTCAAGTGTGGCTGAGTAAGTAGCTAGTACGTGGTCAGGCTAACCAGTTTAATGGCCAATATAATGCCCAAATGAGTAATGATAGAAAAGAAGTCGTGGAAATCAGCTAACATGTTGAAAAAATGGTGTTGTAAAAAGCGAATGTATCGGAAAATTGTTCCAATAACTGACAAAATGGTCCTGAAACTGGTAAATCTAACGAAAAAAAATGGGCTATTAACTGACTACTCTGTCGAGGTCTTTGGCTAGTTAATGGGCATTATATCAATATACTAACCCTCGTAGACGCCGAGCAATATACTCTGTCAAGCAGGCCTGGCACTGGCTTATATGTGAAGAAAAGAGAGGAGAAACTGAGCTAATAACTCGCTACTGTGTCGACGAAGTGTGCTTGTGAACAGCTAATACGTGGAAGTTGGACATCAAGACGGATAATAATTTGATAAGATGACTCTAATGTGTGGAATGTAGCTACTGTAGCCGGGTGATTTGTAGACAAATTGAGGTAGGAAATGGCTGATAACTGCCTATCATATAGTTTAATTGGTGTAAAGAAGGGTTGATAACTGACTCTTATGTGAGTGAGTTGTGTTAGTAGCTGACGTATATGGTGAAGCACTGAAATAACGAGTTGTACACACGTTGAAAATTGACAGAATAACTGAACGAGCGTCGGGAAACCGGCTTCTGATTGTCTAAGGTATATATTTCCTGATTGTAATGTACGCAAGACAAAGGGCAATCAGGTAGAGTAAGCAGTTACAATTAGGGGCTTAATGAAAATTAAAAATGGAATGATGACATTGTAAATAATTACTGCATTGATCATAAACTCAAACTTTTGTATTAGGTAGTCCCTGGGTACATATTTCTATGTAGACCTGTATAGACCTTGAAGCTAGATGTGAACGGTTAAATGCAACACACACACACACACACACACACACACACACACACACGCACACACACACACACACACACACACACATACACACACACACACACACACACACACACACACACACACACACACACACACACACACACACACACATACACACACACAGCGACAGAGAGGAGACACAATTTGAAAACAATGAGAGACAATTAGAATGATGTGAGAGGCGGCAAGACACTACCTTTATGAAGATGGTACATGATTGATGGTGACGGACTCCAATTACAGGGAGATAAACGAGGAGAACTTAGATGCTCATGGAGACAGAGAGAAATGGAGATACAAGTTCCTCGAACGTGTGTACAGGGGAACTTTCTGTATCAGTGTGTCGTGCAGCAACTAGGACTGCGTCTCACACTTCGTTGCTTCTGCAGGTTCCTCAACGACCGGCTGCAAAGAGTTCGCGGTCCCTTTGGGAAGCTTAGTAAGTGGAGGAGAGTGACGTGCGGTTTGCCTCAGTGTAGCTATGTGTGGACCCATTGCCTTCCTGGCCATGATCAGTGGTGCTGCGAGGGACTCACCTAGACATCTTAAGTATGTTGATGACCTTACGATCGATGAAGCAGATTCATTGGAAGAAATAAGCACCAACAGTACCCGACAACAAGCCACCCAGGATCTCCATACTTGGGCCTTAGATAACAACATGTTTATCAACATAGAAAACGCCAAGTTATACACATATTCGCCAGCGAAAAAAGAAAAAAATGAGTGTACTCGAACCTATCTAAAGGAGGCGTCATCATTCCGGTGGTGAACAGTTGTAAACCGATTGAGATCACCATCGCCAACGACCTCTCCTGGCAAAATCATGTCAACAGTATCACCTCAAGGGCAGCCAAGCTTCTTACATCCTCTATACCATCAACAAATTTGATACACCAGAGAAATTGATTAAAGCTTTAATGACATACATCAGACCCTTCTTGAAATATTGCAGTCCACTCTTCCTCACACTACAGCAGGCGAAATAAATGTAAAAGATTCAACGCAGAGTGATGAAAATATCAACAGGCAGGGACACTGGGTAACATCTTCCAGCTAACTACACTTGCCCAGGGATGTGAGGACCTGTGTCTCACGTATGAGTATGGTTTTCTAGAGGCGTAACGGCATGGTGACCTAGTACCACCACGGGGCTCTCAACGTCCAACCCCTCCGCTGTGGTGCTAGACTGAGGAACTCAGGCATCCCATACATTGCGTCACAACTAAACTGGCACCATTTGTTATTCAAACTGCACATTACTTTTAATTCATGCTTTGTGTGCATTTCTTATTTAGTGAGAGTTTTAGATTTTTTATCAGTGTTTTTGTTGACGTGTTTTAGATATAGATTTTCTTACATATAACCATGTGCTCGGTGTATTGATACGCAGCAGTGTGTTTCTTACCAATAAACCGTTGTGTCTGTCTATCTGTCTATCTGGCAGCATATGAGATTATGGGGGAATGACACACTATCACCCTATGACTTCGTCCTTGCTCAAAACAGCACTGAAGCATCACATATGAAGGACCGTATGGGAGAACTTATCATTTTGTACTTGATATTGACTTTGTGGTGAGGGAGGACTCAAGAGGGCGGCGATCAGAGGAAGCAGAGGCCTTGAAGAGGAAATAAAGTCGATGCGATCATAGAGAGCTGATCCAGTTAGCTGGTAGTATGTCTGGGGTGTTTTGCTCTCACCATATCACCTGTCTTTATTTACGATAACTTTGCGATATTCATCCACGGTTTCTACAAGAACTTATCCAGAAAATGAACTCCTCTTGAATATGGAACCATTATGTATTCCTTGTTTATACCGCTTTCTTCTGTATGTTTGGGGTACCGTAACTTCTTAAACGCATTGATGATGCATCTGAATTCATCATACAAAGATTCCTTGTTGCATATTCGGATGGCTCAAGAAGAATCCACTCATCATGCCTCTCTTGATTCTCTCACTATACACAAACAGACAGTGAAAAAGTCATCATTATTGGGGTGCTTTCTGTGAACTAAAAACACACCACTGACCTTATCTTTGGACCTGGTGTCCGGAGATAAGTTATTCTTCCATTATCATCACCATAGATTAATGTATTCATCCATAGTATTAAGAGTCTGCAGCTTTTTTCTATTTATGCTAATTGTACCCCACGTATCCGTACCAAGGTGCGTCTCCTATCATATTGAATCTGTCCGTCGCCAGGGTGTCTGTACGGACACAGACCATCACTTTTGTTGAGCGGTGAGCCCATAGCTAGGCATCGGTGCTCTCTCTATTCCTCACCCACGATTGTAAAAGCACCAAATATTGCATACAAGGAAACCAATTTCATGTAGTCTTCTTTCGTACGAGGCACTGTAGATCACCGTCCTCAACATTTCCTCTGGCTCTTCTGACCGCTTGTATTGTTCTTTCTATTGCAACATTTGTGAATGATGCTTTATCTTCAAAGCTTGATGACGTCATCCCGTTCAAATTAATGTTCCTTTCTTTTACTATCAAATCAGTAGAGTCTTTCAGATGTGCGTTACTTATTGAATCAAACGTGGCTGAGAGGGGCTGGAAATACTCCCCTCTCATTATCAATTTTCCCAAATACGGAACAGAGAAGGGGGCCAAATGAGGATATTCCCTCTAAGGCTCAGTCCTCTGTTCTTAACGCTGCCTCGCTAAGGCGAGAAATTGTGAATATATATATATATATATATATATATATATATATATATATATATATATATATATATATATATATATATATATATATATATATATATTTTTTTTTTTTTTTTTTTTTTTTGCTTTATCGCTGTCTCCTGCGTTTGCGAGGTAGCGCAAGGAAACAGACGAAAGAAATGGCCCAACCCACCCCCATACACATGTATATACATACGTCCACACACGCAAATATACATACCTACACAGCTTTCCATGGTTTACCCCAGACGCTTCACATGCCTTGATTCAATCCACTGACAGCACGTCAACCCCGGTATACCACATCGCTCCAATTCACTCTATTCCTTGCCCTCCTTTCACCCTCCTGCATGTTCAGGCCCCGATCACACAAAATCTTTTTCACTCCATCTTTCCACCTCCAATTTGGTCTCCCTCTTCTCCTCGTTCCCTCCACCTCCGACACATATATCCTCTTGGTCAATCTTTCCTCATTCATTCTCTCCATGTGACCAAACCATTTCAAAACACCCTCTTCTGCTCTCTCAACCACGCTCTTTTTATTTCCACACATCTCTCTTACCCTTACGTTACTTACTCGATCAAACCACCTCACACCACACATTGTCCTCAAACATCTCATTTCCAGCACATCCATCCTCCTGCGCACAACTCTATCCATAGTCCACGCCTCGCAACCATACAACATTGTTGGAACCACTATTCCTTCAAACATACCCATTTTTGCTTTCCGAGATAATGTTCTCGACTTCCACCCATTCTTCAAGGCTCCCAGAATTTTCGCCCCCTCCCCCACCCTATGATCCACTTCCGCTTCCATGTTTCCATCCGCTGCCAGATCCACTCCCAGATATCTAAAACACTTCACTTCCTCCAGTTTTTCTCCATTCAAACTCACCTCCCAATTGACTTGACCCTCAACCCTACTGTACCTAATAACCTTGCTCTTATTCACATTTACTCTTAACTTTCTTCTTTCACACACTTTACCAAACTCAGTCACCAGCTTCTGCAGTTTCTCACATGAATCAGCCACCAGCGCTGTATCATCAGCGAACAACAACTGACTCACTTCCCATCACCATATCTGGAAACCACTCAAGCTCACGATGAAAGGACTACAGTGAAGACTTTGATCGCTCACTGCCGAACTGCTCCTCCCATATAGACACAAACACACACACATAATACCACACACTTTATGATCATTGATCTTTCCCAGAGAACGCGGCCGGCTTCCTGAGCGCTGCGGGAACCCCACAGAAGGTAAAAGTCAGGAAGGTAAGGTAAGATTTGCACACAGTGATTCTCGTTGCTTCCATCAAAGCCAGGTCATGGACTCATGCTGTATAATACATCAAATACAAGAGCCCAAAGTAAGACCGTAGTAACCTGTAGAACTAAAGCGAGGCAACAGCTGCGCGGCCTCTCTGTCTCTTTACCACCGTAGATCACTGTAATCTCAAGTACAAGTGACGTAGCGCCATTCAGGAGTCTGAATATCAAGTGGACAACAACAGACCAGAGAATATAATCTATTCAAGGCAAGTGCAAATGCTGTAGTATGAAGGAGGAATATCATCCTTAACGTTGATTCATATATATATATATATATATATATATATATATATATATATATATATATATATATATATATATATATATATATATATATATATATATATCCCTGGGGATAGGGGAGAAAGAATACTTCCCACGTATTCCCTGCGTGTCGTAGAAGGCGACTAAAAGGGGAGGGAGCGGGGGGCTGGAAATCCTCCCCTCTCACTTTTTTTTTTTTTCTTTTAATTTTCCAAAAGAGGGAACAGAGAAGGGGCCCAGGTGAGGATATTCCCTCAAGGGCCTAGTCCTCTGTTCCCAAACGCTACCTCGCTAATGCGGGAAATGGCGAATAGTATGAAAAAAAAAAAAAAAAAAAAAAAAAAAATATATATATATATATATATATATATATATATATATATATATATAGTGAAGCAGTGAAAAGTTTTTATCGAGGATGTAAGGCATGTGTACGTGTAGGAAGAGAGGAAAGTGATTGGTTCTCAGTGAATGTAGGTTTGCGGCAGGGGTGTGTGATGTCTCCATGGTTGTTTAATTTGTTTATGGATGGGGTTGTAAAGGAGGTAAATGCAAGAGTCCTGGAAAGAGGGGCAAGTATGAAGTCTGTTGGGGATGAGAGAGCTTGGGAAGTGAGTCAATTGTTGTTCGCTGATGATACAGCGCTGGTGGCTGATTCATGTGAGAAACTGCAGAAGCTGGTGACTGAGTTTGGTAAAGTGTGTGGAAGAAGAAAGTTGAGAGTAAATGTGAATAAGAGCAAGGTTATTAGGTACAGTGGGGTTGAGGGTCAAGTCAATTGGGAGGTGAGTTTGAATGGAGAAAAACTGGAGGAAGTGAAGTGTTTTAGATATCTGGGAGTGGATCTGTCAGCGGATGGAACCATGGAAGCGGAAGTGGATCATAGGGTGGGGGAGGGGGCGAAAATTTTGGGAGCCTTGAAAAATGTGTGGAAGTCGAGAACATTATCTCGGAAAGCAAAAATGGGTATGTTTGAGGGAATAGTGGTACCAACAATGCTGTATGGTTGCGAGGCGTGGGCTATGGATAGAGATGTGCGCAGGAGGATGGATGTGCTGGAAATGAGATGTTTGAGGACAATGTGTGGTGTGAGGTGGTTTGAGCGAGTAAGTAACGTAAGGGTAAGAGAGATGTGTGGAAATAAAAAGAGCGTGGTTGAGAGAGCAGAAGAGGGTGTTTTGAAATGGTTTGGGCACATGGAGAGAATGAGTGAGGAGAGATTGACCAAGAGGATATATGTGTCGGAGGTGGAGGGAACGAGGAGAAGAGGGAGACCAAATTGGAGGTGGAAAGATGGAGTGAAAAAGATTTTGTGTGATCGGGGCCTGAACATGCAGGAGGGTGAAAGGAGGGCAAGGAATAGAGTGAATTGGAGCGATGTGGTATACAGGGGTTGACGTGCTGTCAGTGGATTGAAGCAAGGCATGTGAAGCGTCTGGGGTAAACCATGGAAAGCTGTGTAGGTATGTATATTTGCGTGTGTGGACGTGTGTATGTACATGTGTATGGGGGGGGGGGGGCCATTTCTTTCGTCTGTTTCCTTGCGCTACCTCGCAAACGCGGGAGACAGCGACAAAGTATAAAAAAAAAAAAAAAAAAAAAAAAAAAATATATATATATATATATATATATATATATATATATATATATATATACCTCACCCATGCGGGACATGTCATTCATTACTGGGAACCTTCCTCAACAAGAGCTCTTGTAATACACAATGAACGCCCGACGCCTTCTTTTCACCCGAGCTGGAGTAATCTGTGTGAAATTCGACACCCCTTTAGATCCCAATCACGAGGCAGGAGGATTCTCTAGGGAGGTGTACAAGGGAGGAAATCCCTTTATCGTTGTCTCCTTAGGTATCTAGTTCACGGAATACTAGGTGTCTGTATAGGCTGCAGCTATGCAACGTCTGCTTCGTGATGGTGAGGTCGGCGGGTGGGAGTTGTGAACGTGGTTGCGCGGCTTGTTTCTGTGGGAGTAATTTATTTATTCCTCATTGGCAATGTTCGTGTATCTCTCTATCTGTGTTTCTCTCTCTCTTAGGTGTGTTATCGGAGTCATCTCTAGTCGATCTCTCAGCGTCCATGTGAATATTTGACTCTGCCATTGTCATTCTCTTTAGCATGTCTGTTTCCTTTCCTATCAGCCTGTCTGGTTCTGCATCTGTTTGTCATTCAGTCTGCCAGTCTGTCTTGCTGGTTGTAGCTCTCTCTCTCTCTCTCTCTCTCTCTCTCTCTCTCTCTCTCTCTCTCTCTCTCTCTCTCTCCTGAGTACCTTCTCCCCTCCTCCCCTAACTCTCCGGCTCCCGGGTCTCGGCAAATTGGACGCCCACAAAGTGGCCCCAGAACAGCACAGCCCAAAACATGAATATTGGACATGTCGTGAAGGCTCAAGCAAAAACCTCATCTCCGTCTATTATTTACGGTTGGGCTGCAGGTACCAATTACACTAAAAGCTTTGAACACCGACAACCCAGTCTGAGGTCAAACATGTGAGCTTACCTTGTTCGAGCCTCGTATGTGGCTGGGATTTTGCTGCAAGCCTAGTCTGTGGAACCCTGTGGCTGTAATGACGATCGTAGGAGGGTTTTAATCAGTTTATTCAGCTTGGTTTATTTATTCTTTTCCCGCGGCTGAAGTTGTTGATATATTTTGTAGTCTTGTAAAGGGTCGGGTCATGCATGCTTTTCATCGCGCTTCTGCATTTGTTCCTCAGTGATCAGTTGGCAGTGTTGTGCTGTGTTATTTGATTGATTTTGATTTGTGTCTACCTACCCCATGCTCGTCCAGCGAGCGGTAGCGTAAAAGGATTACAAAGGCCACAAATGGTCTTTCCCAGACCCCAGTGGAAATATATTCATTGCATAAATTGTTATATAAATTGGTTTATTACATAGGCTTCATCACATTTATTACATGTTTGACGGAATCCATTTCTTGCCTCGTCTCAAAGCGCACTGTCTCCGGGATTTGCGTACTGTAAATTTCATTTGCGTTCTTTGCCGTCTTCTGCCGAATGATGATCAAAGTAGAAACAAAAGATTGTGTTCCTTCTTTGTTACGATAGTTCAATATGTATTTCCATTTCTTTAGGAGAAAAATATTGTATTTGCTTTTCTTTTTCTTTTTTCGCATTGTTATGGTCCTGTTCCTCTTCCTTCCTTACTTCTTCCTCCTCCTCCTCCAACCTCTTTTACTTGGTCTTTGAAAATTCTTATCCCATCAAAGGTCAGTGGTGTCGAGAGTTTAGTGAAGATAAAGATGTAGCGAGGATAACCCTTGACCTGACCCACAGGTGATCATGGCGGTGAGTGATGGCGTTACAGAAGACAGACTGCATTCGCTCGCCCGCGTTGTAATTCCTAGTTCAAAAATGAAGCTATACAGAATGAAGTCGCTTTGTGACGTCATTCCATAAGTGGCCTATGGCGTTCATCTGACATCAGTTAGCACTCATAACGGGTTATTGTGATAGTCTTCTGACTACGCTCATGCACCCTTTGAGCATGAGCTGATATACCGTTCTACCATATAAATGATGTAACACTGTATCAGTTTCTGTCCAATTAGCGATTTATGATAATGATGACATCAGAGATGTCGAATTCAGTGATCCTGATAACTTTAGACAATGTTAATCTGGTATTCATTTCCAAATGAGGTATGAAAGTCGTGAAATTTTCGAAACGTCTGATTTTATGTTTGCAACTTTGGCTGTTACGCAACTTTTGCTTTTCTCCTTATTAAGAGAAGTTCAGTCCTCGTTATCTCTCTTCTTTACTTCTTCGTTTATCTTTTTTCTCTGTCAGTGTCTCTAATGTTTTTATATTACTTTGCAAGTCTGTTTGAGTGTTTGCTTTTCTTTTTGTCTTCTACAGTTTAGATCTCGCTGTCACAGCGTCTCGTATGTTTGCCAGACATTGCTGTTCTCTCTCTCTCTCTCTCTCTCTCTCTCTCTCTCTCTCTCTCTCTCTCTCTCTCTCTCTCTCTCTCGCATGATGAACTGCACATAGTGAGCGTGGTGGTCTGAGGCTAACCTGTCACTTGTGCAAGTGTCTCCGCCAGCTACCGAGCTCTTCCTTATTGGAAATGCGTTCTTGATGCCCTTGTCAGGTAGCGTGGGGAGCGGGAGAGGGGACGAGGGCGGAGGGAGAGGAAGAAATGGAGGAGGTGGAGATAGGTGAGAAAAGGGAATGGTTGGAAGGGGAAGTAGTGGGCGGTAAATTGTGGAAAGAGGAGGGGGAGGAGGAGGAGGAGGAGGAGAGTGAGGACTTGGAGGGGAAGATGTCACGAGATGTTTTAAAAATGAAGAGGGAAGCGATCCTGCTGGTGTGGAGGGTAGAGAGGAGTAGGTAGGCTGTCGTGCATGAGGTGAAGTTACTGGAGGAGTTGGAGGGTTTCGGAGGTGGAGTAAAAGTTGTGAATATTGACGAAGTAACAGTATATGAAGGAGGATGTTGGCGATACTAGCGGGGCGAAAACTCGGGATGGGAGAGGACTGGATATTTCATGGCTTCAACTTATGAAGATGACACACTGAGCTCGACGTGGGTCCCCAGGAGACCAAAGTTTTTATTATGTTGCTCTTCTTAGTTTGAGGACACCGGCCGCTGAGCTCCGCATCCCGTCGTCAGAACTGCATAACGCTGTCAGGTGTCCAGCTTGATCAACACAGTCATATACCACTTCTCTAAATACGGGTTACGATGCCCACCCGTCCCGCAGCTTTCCTGCTCTTCTTCCCTGCAATCTTGTTGACCCCAGCAAACACCCACTTGTTAGTCCATTATCTGTGGGCTATCATGAAAATAGCCTCCCCCTCTGCCCCTCCCTGGTGCGGCTGCCGGGCCAACACTGAGTGGATATTGAATGTTATTTATCCGGGCCAAGCTCCGCCAGATGGTCCAACCTCACGCAACCCGCCAGCCTGAACTTGCCTTGTTGCTGGTTATTAAGTCGTTATGCTGGTCGTTACCCCGCCTTGCTGGTGGTTAGTGATTATTCGTCACTCGACTTGTTCGTGGTGACCGAGGCGGTATTGTTTCTTGCTTACCTTGTTTGTTGGTTAATGGTCGTCAGGTGACTAATTTGGTGGTGGATGAGTCGGTACTCGTCGTTTCGGTTGCCTTACTGGTAGTTTACTTTGTCGTTCAGGGCCTTACTTGTCTTGTTATTGTTAACTAACTAATCGTTGGTCGTTATCGGATTTGTTAATGGCCATTATGTAGTTATTGTACGACATTTGCTCTATAAGCGGTTATAAAATCATTGAAGATGGTCATCTGACTTGTTGAAGATCCTTATTGGTAGTTACTGCTTGTTACATGTATTGTTCGTAGTTATTACTTGTTGCCATACTTGTTGTGGGTTACTGCTTGTTACCAACAATGTTTGTGGTTTAATTCTTTAGTGGTCACCTGTTTTCTTGGAAACCATCCAACAGACCATGTAATAGTGTCCAGTAAATCTGTTTACAGTCAAAGGATGAATTCCTTTTGTCATAAGAAAGAATCAGTAAGGCGTTTTACAAATACTTTCCTCTTGTGTGTTTTTTTTCTGAGGCTGTTGAAGATATATGTTGGTACGAGCAACTGTAATCCACTCTGGGGTAGAGCTCGTGACCTGTGATCAGTAAACGCTACATTCATGACACATTACCCTGCCAGGAAATTCTCCCTCTCGATGATCTGTACAAGAATTCTTCATTGACCTGAGGATCATTGTTGCGGTGTAGATCCCGTATACCTTCTCCCTCTGGCAAGAACAGGGAGAACATCAATCGATCTGTGTGATTACTGTTTGCCATTAGCGTTGTGTGTTATGGGAAGAAACTCTATCTTCGTATTATCCCGTGTATGTGTGTTTGAGTGTGTGTGTGTGCTTGTGTGTGTGTGTGTGTGTGTGTGTGAGTGTGTGTGCGTGTGAGTGTGTGTGTGTGTGTGTGTGTGTGTGTGTGTGTGTGTGTGTGTGTGTGTGTGTGTGTGTGTGTGTGTGTGTGTAAATAGTTACTAAAATGACAAAAAACGGTTTAGTGGCTGCAGGCGTACATTTGGCTGAAAATACACCGTTAGGGTATTACGTATATTACAGAGCTAGGAGGTCATGATAACCATAACCACAAGAGCTTAAGATTAAGATGAGTTGGATGTTCCCACACTTTGGACAAGCATGTGGGTGAGGGACGTTTAGATAGCCAGGGTGGCAGATATACAGGAAGGTTTACAGAGTCATATTCTATATATCATGGGCTTAACTGAACATCAAATGATGAATAGTTACAGTAATACAGTAGTTGACATACCACGTAGCCTAACTAACAGGAAACTGAGCCGTTCAATTGTTCATGGATTATGTATAAAGTTCACAGTGGTAGGCATAGAACTGTTCTTATATATGTGTGTGTGTGTGTCTGTGTGTGCCTTTTCCTTTAACAGCATACTCCTGAGCACGGCGCATTCATGCACGGACGTCTTTACGTAATGCCATTAACGCGTATATTATTGGTTTCCACGTCCGTGATAACTTTGTACCACAGTTTTCCGACACCCAATATAGTGTCCACTCTGCCAGAGCTGCGGGCACGTACACTGTCCCCATCGCCCCTCACGTACGTGCGGGCGAGTCTGTACATGGGTGTGGACGTGAGCTTATACCGTCATAATACGTACTTTTTTTCATTTCATTTTTTTTTGTCATTTTCCCAAATACGAATAGAGATATGATATATACCTTTTAGTGGAAAGTTTTAAGCACCCTATATAAATTCTTGATTATGTTTTCAGGACGCTGAATCTATGTTCACACTGAACATATAGGATGTGATACATTAATAAATTACGTCAACCATAGTTTGAAGTATTGAAGTCACTCCTCACTTCTGTGAACATGTCTCACGATCGGTACTGAAACAAAGGAAAGAATTAGATTGATCTACGTTTTAGTAAATGAATTCCTTGTTTATTTGAGTTCAAAACGGATGCTGATCGTCCCAACTTCCCCTCGCCGCTGTCTTGCATGACCTACCAGTATGACTGGCATCTCTGTTCCACATGACTGCTCCCACCCTATACACGTAACTGGATGAGAGTGCAGCTTGCCTGTGTCACAATGATGATAGCATCACCCCCACGTAAAACTGGATAACCATTATGTATAAGTAAGACAAATTATCGGATGACAACGATCATGCATAGGGTAACGGCTGCCACTAACCATGTGTATGATTTACAAAGTATGCCGCCCTACTGACGCCTATATGTGAGCTTGGTATTCCGACATATTTCTGTATGTCACTACATTCAGGATGTGATGCCTTGAAAATGAACGGTACAGTTACCTAGTCACATGTGTAATTTTTCATATATATGTCAGTAAGTTCTCCCGGAAGTTGTGAATCTGGAGCCATTGTGATGTCTGGCGTTGGTCCAATACTACATGTTAGTGAGGTGGTTCCTGTGTGCCTTTATATGCAAGGTGATGTGGAGCCCAAGACTTGGTGCATTTGGTGTCTCTGAGATATCTGCACGTCGTCAAGTATGATTAAGTTTGATGAGTTACACCCGCTGATTCTAGTGCTATAGATGTGGAGTGTGTGGTTACCCTGAAGATGTTCATGGTGATGTAAACGTGTCGGCTGTGGTGTATTCAGATATGTCATCGTAGGGGTAAGTAGTATATTGTTGGTAGAAACATATTAGTGGTGGTGTGGTCGTGTTATTACCCGTGTTAGGGACGTGTCCTTGTCAGTATCCGCCTTCATGACCATTACAAAGCTGGCTGCTGGTCCTTCATCAGCCTTAGTATCTCCGGCTAGGCTCATATTACCTCCAGTCACGCATGCCTTAAGCTACCGGGATTACTGAGCTCCCACGTACGGATAGCAATGGCCTTGGAACCTTCGAATATTCTTGCAGTAGGGACCTGAAGACTCCAGGGCCATGAACCCCCTTTATGATAGCAATCGGTAGCTTTTGGGGTTATCAAAACCCCTATTTTCCTAGTACTGGAAGCGCCTAGGGTGATAAGTTCCGTATACTAGAGGCTGGAAGCTTTTGGAATTGTTGAAGTACCGTTGAATGAACACGAGTGGGTTTTAGGACAGTGAAAACCACTTGGACCGAGTACTAGACCTCTGGGAGATCATTAAAGTTCGGCACAATGACTTCTGGAAGCCTCAGATCATTAACCCTCGCCCCTCCACACAGTAAGTACTGCCTCAGGGATCATTAAACATTTTAAGATTGTTCTCTACGTTTACTGGATCTTAATGTTCTTTGACATCAAACTCCGGCATACGAAAAAGTTGACTTTCCACCATTTCTTTCTTCTCTCAGAATCATAGAGCTAACATTCTTTGACTTTGTCCGTTGTTACGAGTCGTGAAATTCTTCTTGCTTACTTCCACGACTGCTATCATCGGGCGCTCCATGCGCACTTGTAGGGCTATATCATGTTATGTTCTGTGACCAGTATCAAGGAATTCTTCATGCTTGTTAACAGGACTGCATAAATAGCTTAACATCAGCTAGTGATGTAGTAAGCTCAAAGAGTTAAGCACACTCCTTCCTTTCCCTGCGTTAATCACCTCCTCAGTGAAAGAAGCTCCATCGTCCACGTGAGACAGCTTCACCTTGACACTATCTGCTTCCCAAACTATCATCCAACACAAGAACTGGAAGACTTCATGAAGACTACACCTTCAAGACATGATGCTGTACTTAAGAAACTGATTATGCATGGAACTGTAAAGGAATTCTCCCCTGAGTTACTCATACCTCTCCACTCACTAACTGCCTCCCTCCATCAGTCAGAATGCCCTATTAATTGGTACACCTCATGTCTTTCCCTAACACCGAAGTCAAGAAGCTCACAGACTCTTAGTGAAGTATAACCCATTGCAGTCACCCAAATCGAAGCTTACCCTTTGATATTGCAAGTTCCAGAGACTCTCAACAGTTTCGTCATGTGAAGAGATCCTACCACCCATTGCTTCGTCAGCTTTCTAGGTTTTCTTTGTTGCAACCTAAGAAAATGCAAGACCTTTGTGGCTCTCACCTTTGTTGTTGCACCAAAGTTTTCGACCTGGTCGTCCATAGCAGAGTCATCAATGGAGCCATCAACCTGGGCTGCGGAGAAGTCTGATTACATGGCTTGCAGACTTCCACAGTGAGCGTGTCTGGCTCTACGCTTCCGTGGGTCCATCTTCGCCTTCCAATCCCTCCCGTGTAGCGTCAGACAGATGGGACCCTTGTGACTCCTCATCCTTATAAACGATGCCCTGATGAATGCACCTGGTCGATGGAGGAACGTTGATGACTTTGTCTTTGATGTGAACATTGACAACAGCTCTCCCAACCACACGGCTTTCCAGAACACCCTCTACAGCCTTCAGAGCTGGACCACCGCCAACCTCGTCAACATCAACTTAAGCAAGACCGAAGTTATGCACATGTGTCTCGCTTCCAACCATATCCCACCTCCTACTGTCTCACTGGGGACCAGACTCCTCCAGTTTGTTCAGTCCACCAAGCTTGTTAGTGTTACTTTGCAGAAGAAAGTAACTGGAAGGAACACGTCGGCATCGTCACCATGTTCTTTCGTAGATTGCAGACACTTGCATTCTCTGTCGCTGAACACAAGAGCATCTATGTATACAACATACTTTTTTCTCATAATCATATATACCTATGCCCAGCCTGGTCTTCCACCACACTACGGCGGCGGCGTAAAGAGGTGTGCAAAACAAGGCATGCAAGATCACTGTTGGTCCTTATTACACCCGGCATCGGCTGGTGTGTGTGTGTGTGTGTGTGTGTGTGTGTGTGTATGTATGTGTGTGTGTATGTGTGTGTGTGTGTGTGTGTGTGTGTGTGTGTGTGTGTGTGTGTGTGTGTGTGTGTGTGTGTGTGTATGTAAAGACATGGTACATATACGCCGTTAAGGGACGGAGCAGCATGTATGTTACCCCCACGTAACACACAGATACGTAGCAATCACTCTGGTCCTTCCAGCTCTCCCCATACATCACTTGGACATTATACGAAGGCACTAACGTCACCTCCTACCACAAGAGATCCCTCGTCTTAGAACTGCGATCGGTTACAACGGCACCATCCGAGCTCCCACACAGCTACAGGAACAGCGCATCCCGACCACTGCAAACATTATAGATAATCAATAATGTCTGTATAATGTCTTTCTGTCCACTATCTTCATTGTGTCTTTTTTTCCTTTATGTTTGCAGCCTTTGGTTGTATTTATAATCAATAAGCCCGTAATCATCATTATTATTATTATTATTATTATTATTATTATTATTATTATTATTATTATTATTATTATAATTATTATTATTACTATTATCATTACTATCATTATTATTTCATTATCGTTATTAGTATTATATTATTATCATTATTATTATTATTATTATTATTATTATTATTATTATTATTATTATTATTATTATTATTATCATTATTATTATTATTATCATTATTATCACTATTGTTATTATTATTATCATTATTCCATACCATCATCATGGAATGCTCTCCCGCACTCTCATCCACGTCCATATTTCCTGTGGAATCAGCCAGGATGGTTCTTCATCCATCTCCTGGTCTAGGTCGTGGAACCCTTATGGTCCTGGGAAGGACTGAATCATCTGCTGTGTTCTGTTCCTCCTTTACAACACATCGTGAATCATCTATTCTTCCCCCCTCTCCGCCTCCCATTTTTCTTTTGCTCTGGATCATACCCATTTCCCTTCCTTGAACCGTTCCCCTTCGCAACAGCCCGCCCCCTGAATCATGAACCTTCATGGAATCTGGAAGATTGAACCCTCTGATCTGGATCAAGGAAGCCTCGGAACTGGATAATGGGGGGGGGGGGGGGGGGGGGGCAAGCATTCCACCCAAGACCCCCAGATGGATGGAGGGCGTGTTGTCTGGACTGGATATGTATTCCAGACTGGTCTTGCGTCCCCCTCCCTCCCTCCCTCCCTCCACCTTTTCCTTCCCTCCTCCCGTCCCTCCTCAACCCCACCCCACCTGATGCAGTGACCCCTTGCCACACACCCCACACTCCATTCCAGCCCTCCACGCCAGCATTACCTTTATGCATATTAAATCAATGATATACGAAGCTTCGATGATATTTGATGAGGATCTCCTCGTTGATAGAAAAAAAAAAAGACCTTCACTGGAAAGCTCTGGTAATCCAACTTTTATTTGGGAGTTCTGGTGATCAAAAGGGTTCACTGGAAAGTTCGGACGTTCAAGCGATGTTTAACTCTCTCATCCCCGCTGAGAAAAAAAAGGGGGGGAAAAACCGCCGGCCTAAATATTTTTTTTCCCCTCAGTCCAATTGGATGTGAAAATCGCCACACCGAAAAAAGGGGGATTGGGGCGGTTACTGTGGCTCGAATCTAGCTGTGGTCACAGTGCGTGCTAAATGCCCGGCTAAAGATAAAAGTTTATGGGTGTGATTGCCTCAGAATCTGGCAGTATATTAAAAGGACTTGCTTGTAAACTGCTAATTAGAGAGCAGAGGCATGATACCGGGCAGTTAATTGTTGCGTTGCATGTGCCAGCTCAGGGGACGGACTCTTCTGGACCTAGGGGTCACTTGGCGGGGGTATGATGTTGTTGGCCAGGAGTAGCTATACTGGTGGACCAGGGGACGGAGCTATACTGGTGGACCAGGGGAAGGAGCTATACTGGTGGACCAGGGGACGGAGCTATAATGGTGGACCAGGGGACGGAGCTATACTGGTGGACCAGGGGAAGGAGCTATACTGGTGGACCAGGGGACGGAGCTATACTGGTGGACCAGGGGACGGAGCTATACTGGTGGACCAGGGGAAGGAGCTATACTGGTGGACCAGGGGAGGAAGCTATACTGGTGGACCAGGGGACGGAGCTATACTGGTGGACCAGGGGAAGGAGCTATACTGGTGGACCAGGGGAGGAAGCTATACTGGTGGACCAGGGGACGGAGCTATACTGGTGGACCAGGGGACGGAGCTATACTGGTGGACCAGGGGAAAGAGCTATACTGGTGGACTAGGGGAGGGAGCTATACTGGTGGACCAGGGGAAGGAGCTATACTGGTGGACCAGGGGAAGGAGCTATACTGGTGGACTAGGGGAGGGAGCTATACTGGTGGACCAGGGGAAGGAGCTATAATGGTGGACCAGGGGAAGGAGCTATAATGGTGGACCAGGGGAAGGAGCTATACTGGTGGACCAGGGGAGGGAGCTATACTGGTGGACCAGGGGACGGAGCTATACTGGTGGACCAGGGGAAGGAGCTATACTGGTGGACCAGGGGAAGGAGCTATACTGGTGGACCAGGGGACGGAGCTATACTGGTGGACCAGGGGACGGAGCTATACTGGTGGACCAGGGGAAGGAGCTATACTGGTGGACCAGGGGACGGAGCTATACTGGTGGACCAGGGGACGGAGCTATACTGGTGGACCAGGGATGGGCGGGGGGATACCTAGCAGACACGATGAAGGGGCACGCTCGCCACTAGGAGAAGGTCCTCACGTACACATAACGTTGTAGATGGAGTTAAGTGGAAACTTGATTACTTCCATTTTCATCTGGTGCTTCTTGTCCGTTTTCTTTGGTTCTTTCAGGTTCAGCCTGTAGATTTATCTTTTGTGTTCATTAAGTAATTCATTATCCCCCTCCTTTTAGACATTTTCTTGACCATCATATTGAATCTATGCTCCATGGCAATCTTCTTTGTCACCATCATCATCATCTTCGTCATCATCATTATCATTATTTTTCTTCCCATCCTCTTTTCATCCCACTTTTCTTCCTCTTCTTCACTGACAATCTTTCGTCTGTTCTTCCGTCCACTTAATTCTTTCTCCTCCATTTATCTTATTCTGCTCCCAACTTTGACTCTCCCTTCCCTCTCTCCTGCTGTACCTCCTGCAGACGTGTTATTTCCTTCCTCGTCTTTTCATCTGCGTTATCGTCGTCAGTCATGGCAAGGCAATGTGGGTCTCCTTTATGCTGGATCTTGGCTGGGTAGACATGAGGGCGTCCACACGCGCTTTACCGCACACCTCCTCCCACTTAGCCATAAAATTTTGATTGCCTTGCGTGAATCCTAACCCCATTAGTGCTCTCTCTCTCTCTCTCTCTCTCTCTCTCTCTCTCTCTCTCTCTCTCTCTCTCTCTCTCTCTCTCTCTCTCTCTCTCTCTCTCTCTCTCTCTCTCTCTCTCTCTCTCTTATTTACTTCTTATCGATTCAATCGACGATAGTCAAAGCGAGGACCTCCACTCCCTCCCCTCCCTCGACACACACACGCCCCTCTCCTTTGCCATTACGTAGAGTTACAATGGAAGACTAATTTAACCGAGAGATTCAGTTCCACGGCAGGAATGGATATGTTTCTTTCTATGCATTAGTGATGGCACCCGGGTCCCGGGTGGAGGGAGGACGGGAGATCAATACGTGGTCCAGGATATTCCAATATCTTGTACCACAGACTATCGATAGATCTGGTAACGTCGTGATGCACTGAAACGCTTAGAGACGTCTAGTAGTGCCAGTTTCTAGTACGTACTGTAGTGTTAGCTTCTTTGAAAGTTTAACAAGTTCCATGTTATGTTATGGACCTCATTATGAGATCCTTGAACATAAAGCTGCACGAGGATATGACACGTGTCGCAATATCAGGTCACTAAGCATATACCAGTGCCAAGCTGTCGGTACGTACCGTTATGTCTTGATACCTGAACGTGTACCAGTACCAAGCTGTCGTACGTACCGCAATGTTTGACCTTGAACGCAGAGCAGTACCATGTTCAGAGACGTATAACAGTTGGAGGCTCTGACCCCTCCTGCAGTGCAAGGTTCTTGAGGTTTCCCATCGAGCGACCTGGAGTGTAATCTCCTCAGACGGCCGGTTTGTGGGCCATCAAAAGCCAAGCTTACGATTTGTGACACCTAGATATCCTCAGTTAATTTTTTTCTTTCATCCTGAATCTCTGAAGATTTTTTCTCTTTACCTTACACCTTTGGAACTCTTGTGCCAAGGAATGAAAGAGGGAATAAAGATAAGATGACAAAGAGCTGGGAAGGAAAAGAGGAAGCAAGTAGAGAGAGAGAGAGAGAGAGAGAGAGAGAGAGAGAGAGAGAGAGAGAGAGAGAGAGAGAGAGAGAGAGAGAGAGAGAGAGAGAGAGAGTAAAAAGATGAGGTAAATTGTATCACATTATCCTCCATGACTGTGTGGTTCATGTGTTAGGGGACGACCTGGTCAGCGCACCATGTATGACATCAGCTAGTTAGCCCACCTAACCTTGAACATAGGCCACAAAGGTAAGGCAGACAGGTCTTTAACATACCTCATCCCTTGCCCTAGCTTGCTGTAGCCACGAGGATGTGACACACTGCGCTTTCGTATGCTTAAATCCTCAGAAAATTAAGCACAGCCCATTATATCCAGCTAAGCTTTGGTATGCTTCGGTCATTAGGGTACTAAGAATAGGCCATCATGCTCAGCAAAGCTGTGGCGTACCTTGGTCATCAAGATGGGAAAAACGGACCATTCTAGTCAGCTAAACTTTAAGATGGTTCACGGAAGAACCATAAACCCGCACGAGGGTTCGGTCCCACAAGGCAAGGGCTAAAGCTATTCAGAGAACGTAAGAAAAGAAAAAGGAAAAAGAAATGACATTGTACACTGACATACTTCTGGAGGCTCGATCAATACGGAGGAGCGCACGTGGGTGTAGCAGTGTGTGGGCATACGCCTGTTGAAGTGAGTATATTCAGTGGTGATGAAGACGAGGAAAGTACGGAGGGGGACACATATGATGACAGTGCCTTAGATGACTACAGTAAAGGAGACTAGAGAGATGTATAAACATTCTCTTTGGAAGACGAGATATATAAAAAAAGAAAATATCAAATAAGGAGATATTGAATACGTTGGATTATTCAATAATTTTCTGATTGACTGTGAGTCCATCTGGCTGGCTCGTAATTAAGTGATTCGGTGCTGATGAAATAGGCCGTGGTTTTTAAAGGCGGGATATTATCGCCGCATTAGACAGCTTCATTAACAGCCGAGAGAGGTTTGCTAACCTTTAACCCTAACAGAAACCTTCCTGCCTACCTCTTGCGTGAGTCATAATGACCCCAATACAGTACATTACGTGAAAGATGAAATCTCGTTAAGAACATCCTGCTGCTTCAGTCACTCTAACGGTGAGACTAACCAAGCTGACATTTCCTTTTTACTCGATCGATCTAAATCATAGCTAAGATCTTTCTATTTACACAGAATCCAAAACCTTACAGAGATCGCGAGGAACCTTACTGATCACAGACACATCCTAGAAAGTCTAAACTGGCTACCAATCAGTCAGATCCCTTACAATAGTTGATAATGTCGTACACGGCTGAGATGATGGACTTCCAGGCGTGAAGATGGACACACTCAAGATGACGACTGATAATCTTCCAGGAGAAATATAATGAACTTACAAGTGATGAAAGAGGAATCATGAACAAGTCAGTATCATCCACAAAACTTTGCGTTTTGTCACAATATTTTGTTGTGTCATCCAAGAAACTCACACCAGGATTTACGATTTACAATCCCAAACGAACATACGTACACACCAGCCACGCACAGTGGTACCCTCATGCTGCGCCAACACCCTCAGGAGATCAGGAATCCTCAGAAGACACTCATACTTATTAAACTTCACTTCTCTCACTCACATAACTCCTACATGCAGTCCCTCGTAGAAGAGAAGAAAACTTGTAGCTTTGAATAAGAAAATAAACCTTTAAACCAGTAAATGTTAAGTGATAAATTTGAAAAAGGTATTATAGAAATTTCTAGAATGGCTAGACCAACTGAAAAACACCCAGTTTACATGAAACGCAAGAAAGACATCAGTAGTAACCTAATACCCTTGACCTGTTTGCTTGGCAAAGAAGAGGTTATACGAGCAGGTAATAAGGAGCTGTAAATATCAGCTTGCAACTCACAAATGAATGGAAAACTTACGTTGCTGGTCTTCCTGGCTACTCCATTTACCGTGGAAGATAATGTATGCGATGATTGATCAAACTCTGAGGAAACAAGTGAAGGATATAGATGACACTCATCAACTCAGACAATAAATTACCTACGCATTGCTTCTGGGTTGTCTCGCTAGAGTCACTTAAAGATGCTTGGGTGGATCCTACAGTGGAGGCAAACTATCTTATATTTCTTTTCAAAGGTCGATGCTATATTAGGCATTCTGCTTACGACACCTCACTGCCGCTTTTCCATGAAGCACAGACACTCATGGACAGCGCATCACTCACTCTAGCCACGCTGCTGTATGCCTCCAATTAACCCACAGCTCCCTCCTAGCAATATAACTCCCTCCCTACAACAATTAGCTCCATCCTAGCTAACTCCCTTCAAGCTCATACTAATGTCTCCCAGCAACGTACCACCAAGAAAAGTAGGAATGGTGGGGTGGGGTGGGATGAGCTTGGGTAAATAAATGAAATAGAAAACCGGGAACCAAAAACGTTCCAGGCTAGAACGTTTCTCCAGCGCCGAATACCGTTGCTCGGGACACTCACCCACACTTGTGGGAAGCAATTCTGACTACTGCTCACGTCGGTGCCACGCGCGTGACAGCTGCGTCTGAAGAGCGGCTGGTGAAAAGACCCAACAGCTCATAAAGACTAACTTCACAGGACTGTGAGAGGAAATAAGTAACCCAAGTTTACAGGGCTTCATTGCAGACCAGGACCCCACACACGGGCCTCACCAAGCAAGACCCACGGGTCTGATCCTAACTGAGAACCACCGTAGTCATACGAACACACCAAAACCCATGCTCAGATCTCAAGCTCTATACAAACACTAGTACCGTTTCCTCAGCGTCCCATCAGCTACACTCATTACCCTGGATAGAAAGAGGCCCTGAAAGGAGCGGCCTTCCACTTAGCAGAGCCATGGGACTGCTGTTGAGTGTAGCGCAAATACGTGCTCCTGTACAACAGAAAACGGTTCTTTAAGCTAACGTGCGTAGGCTAAGGTATTGATGAAGATAACTCGCTCATTACTTCATCATGAAGGGAAAATAGAAGTCATGGTCCCCGTGAAGGTGAAATAGAATTTTATGATTTCTGTCAATGGTTGAGGAGAGATCAGGAGGCAACATTTGGTTGGATACTACAAGAACTAACTTTCAGTGGCACCAGAGCCTCCACATCAGTCTCTCCATGTTCATAGAGGCCAGGGTTCTTCCACGCTAGACTGGACAAGTTGGAGGCGCTCCTCCTTTTTGTTCACTATCGTCTTTACTGAGAAGATTTTCCTTTCTTCTGGACTTTCTTACTGAAAGCTTCGAATAAAAAGAAAATCCTTACTCAGCAGTGCTGGTATTACAGCATAGTTCTGACACAATGCAAAACGTATATGAAGAGTTTTCGGCGGTGCATTGGCTGAGAGACTTTCGACCATACTGACAAGGATTCTTGGTGACATGTTTCACTTGTTCTAGATGTGTTTATTGTGTAGTGTCACGTGTCAGGAGAAGAGAGTAACTCAAATTCATATTGCTTAACTATAAACAAAGAGGATATGAGCTCCCAGGATTACAGGTATCTCACGCAAAACGGATTCTTAGGATGATTTGGTCCGTTAGAGAGGAAAATCACGCGCGAGGGATTTATAGATTAGGATATGAAAAAAAAGAGAAAGAATTAAAGAAAAAAGATACAGCTCTTAAACTGAGATTACAAAGCACTACATGACCCTAACCGATTACAGTGCAAGACGTGAGGAGTAACTCTGCTTTACTCAGTAATGTCATAAAAAGACGACCGAGTCTGAACACGATACACTTGCAACTTGTTACAGTAGAACATCCAGTTGAATTCTATATTCCAACGAACAGATGGTGAATAGATGGCGATTACGAGCAAATGCGGTGATTAAGATGTGAAAGTTGGACTGTGGAGGAAGTGACTGGTCTGAGAGTTGGATCACAGAAAGTGATACTGAACTGCAGAAGTAGACGGACAAAATGAAACAAATGCTTCAGCCACTCGGAATGAAACAAAGCATCCAAACAATGTCTTCAGTGAGAAGATGGTTATGGCTAGGCGTGTTAGGGCCCCCTTCACCTCTATCACTTATGTAACATGCATCTAAGAAATGTATGTACGTTTATGCTGATTGACTCGAGTATAAGATAAACAGTCGCTCCAGATGACTTGTTGCCTGTGCACAGGAAAACGTCTGATCCAGATTCTGGCTACGACAGAAGACAGCTTTTCCATCTAACAAATTTTGTAATGGAAATTACTCAAGGCCTATAAAACATTGAACGTGATCAGCTATATCTATGATTATATGTACAAATGAAATATGTAGGTCCTTGCAACATGCAAGATGGCAAGTGAGAATTGCATTAGTAAAGAAGCAGACAGTAGTAATATTATGCTCCGCCGAAGGCACAGTACTGAAATGAAATAGATTACGGTTTGAGCAATGACCCCATCCATCTTCAACATCATCTCTATATCATCAATATCGGAATTCGGTAGAGACGAACTTTGGGTGAGTTGTCAAGTGAATTCAGTAAGACTCAAGCTGATGAGAGCTGGCATACTTCATTGATATGAGAGATCTCATGACTCTCTACAGACCTCAGATTAACTCATATTCTACCTGAAATACCTGTCTACAAGAAGATGGATGTACAGAGCGCTCAGCCATCATCAGATTAGCTTATTACACAAACGAGCTGCAACGTTAGTACCGTGAGCCCTTTACAGAGCCTCCTAGAAATAGAACCCAAAGCACATTAACTTGTTACTAGTGAACAATCAGAGAAGGTTGACATGGTTCCTTGCGACTCACGTATGTTGGTCTCCATAACCAATTGTCCTTCAAGCAACACTGAGGGGGAAGGGAACGGTCTTCTCAAGTTAAAGATGTACGTGTAAGTCCTGAGGCTAAACGCCTGTCCAAACCAGACAACATTTGTCTGGAGAGCGACTGGCCTCTGGAATTATACCGCAGCAACACATGTGGAACGATGCATACACAGAGGCTGTGGTAACAGCGCGTGTCTGCTGACAGAGACAGCCAGCACCATTAATAGTTTGAAGCAGACGAACCCGTTCCTGCACCCAGGCTACTATGAAATTTCTATGAATATATTATATTGGGATATACGGATTTCTTTTTCATGTAATTTAACTCTTGATAAGTCTTCCCTGCTTAAGAGGATGTAAGATGAAGATTACGTAGCTAAAGGAAACTTTCAGAGAGAGAGAGAGAGAGAGAGAGAGAGAGAGAGAGAGAGAGAGAGAGAGAGAGAGAGATAGAGAGAGCAGAAGGCACTTGAGAAGCAACATACCGTTCAACGAAGTATCGCGGCCGCAGTAATATCGTCCTCACGGTTCGTTAACTATCTCGGAATTAGTGGAGCCATTTCTTACCGGTGAGATGAGTCCATTACGCGAGTGTCAGCAACAAGAGAGGAACACCATCAACTGTGACACAACACATCACGTACATTGCCAACTCCTCCTGTTATCCAGACTCTCGCTTTAATATACAGGAAGAGGTGGTTGGGGCTTCCGGTAATTATATATGCTATCATCAGTGTCATCATTATCTCATTTCTTTTAATGTAATTTTCCATATTATCCGTGAGCCATTTTTCTTATTGTTACTACAGGTTGAATTTTGGAAATAGGATTTCCAATAACGTATAAGGGATACTACCATATATCTCTTTCATGAAATGTGTATCGTCTATTCCTCGTTCGATTACCTGGTACGGCGTGGCGGACGCCTTCCGTGTATTGTCTAGACAAGTGAGAGACGTGTACTGGGTAGTGTAGCTCCCAGCCGCTGGGAACACCTGCCTGATGTTGGCAATGTGTCCAGTTACCCCACCATCTGATGCTCCGCTGGAGAGGGTCTGCGGGCGTGAGTGGCTGCTAGAGTACATGGGGAGGTGTCAGGGAGTGTTAGGTTGGTGTCAGGACTTGTAGGTTAAATTTTCAGAGCGTGCAGGTAGGTTTCAGAATGTGTGAGTATGTGTCGAGACGAGTTGGTAGGTAACAAAACATGTTAGCAGGTCAAGAAATGTGTGTGTAATTATAAGACCGATTGAATAGGTATCAGTGCGTGAGGGTAGGTGTCAGATTATGTGGGAAGATGTCAGAGCGTGTGGCGAGGCGTTAGAGCATGCTGAAAAGTATCAGGACCTGTGCTAAGGGGCTTAGATTGGTCAGTAATCGTTGGAGTATGAGCAAACGCTGTCACATGTAGAAAGGATTTTGTAGGTGTTAAGTTTTTATATACAGGTAAAGGTTATGGGGTATGGAGAAGGCATTAGAACATAGGAGGGGGTACAAGGAGGAGGTATTAGGGAATGGGGTAATTTAATAGGTTATTAATGAAACATTCGAGCATGTGGAAGGTGTTAGGGCATGAAGTTAGGTATTAGGGTAAGGAGCTAAGTATTAGGTTTTGAGGGTATTAAGTCCTGTGGTAGGTATTCAGACTTTGGAATGGTATTAGAATATGAGGTAGTTATTAAGGCATACGGCTAAGTATAAAGACATGAGAGAGGTATTAGGCCGTGGGGATAAGTATTAGGGCATAGGGGTAAGTACTTGGGCATGGATTAGGCATTAGGACTTAAGGGAAGATATCTGGGTAAAGGGAAGGCAATACTGGAGAAGGTGTTCAGGCACTGGTGTCCCTATAGGTTTTGTAGGAAATTGATTTATGTATAGGATACGTGTTAAGGCAAGGGATGATGTTTGGACGTGAGGGTGTGTATCGCCATTTTGCGATGGGTTTTAGGGCTGGTAGACGGGTATATACAAGGTTGTGGGTGCGAGTTAGAGTGGATGTAAGGAGAACAGTTGATCGATGCAAAATGAGTAGATGAAAGGTTTTGTGTTGTGTGGATACGAGAATGACCGATGTGTTTAGTGTGGCAGGGAAGTGATCTATACGCACAGATTTAGTCGTCGAAGTATGATGATAGATTTATGAGCGTGTAGGAGGAAGCAGAACGTACTCAACTGCAGCAGTGAGTGACTGGAAGTGTGTGACGGCTCTAGTGTAGGTCACTTACGTAACAATAGGTTACAATGTGAGTGTAACAGATGCGTAGGTGTAATGCGGAAGCGTAACAGCAGGTGACTGGGTGTGACGTGGGAGTATAGTAGCAGGTACTTGAGTGAACAATGTTGACTTTGGGTAGCCTAGGAAGTGCGTTGGTGTAAGGCAACTTTATAACACGTGTACAGTATTGACGTGGTAACTTGGGAGGTGCGTGGTTAGAGAATACTTGCATAGCAGCAATATAAGGATTAGGTGGATCTGACCTATTTAGGTAATGGATGCATGACGCTGACGTGGGTACAAAATTAGGGGTCTGGATGTGTGATAGGTTAAGCAGGTGAGGACGTGGTTGTGCAAATGTGGAAGGTGTACATTGTTGACGCGGGCGAAGAAAGTAAGTTCGTTTATGCAAACTAACTCTTAGAGTGTGTGCAATCTATAATTGACGGATTATATAGCGTGTCTGTTATGTTGGCAGGATGCAGTAGTCTACTATACATTGTCGATGGTGTTAGAATGGGAAACTCGTGCGAGCTGTTGACTTGGTCACGGCTGGGAACCCGTGGATGGTGTTGACTTGGGTATGGTAGGAGCGTGCAGGGCAGGGCTGAGAGGGTGGCGGGCGGCCGGCCGCAGGTGTAAGACAACCACAAAGGGAACAAAGAGCCCGGATCCCCAGCGGCGGCAGCCAGCGGCTCTCAGGACATCCACCCTACCAGCCCACCCACTCTTCAGGCAACATACCCTCCCGTCATGTAACCCACCCACCCACACGCTTACCCGTTAGTCAACCTACCCACCCACACACTCACCCGTCTGGTAGTCCAACCATCCACACACTCGTCCCTCAGGCAGCATACCCCACACACACACACACACACACACACCCGCCTGGCAGCCCAACCATCCACATACCCACTTGTCAAGCAAGGAGGGGGCCCGCACCCGACCGTCGTATATGTATATTAACTGTCGGGTATGTTAATGCCTTTGTTAGCGAGGTGGGGGTGAGGCTGATCTCCACCCATCCTCCCGTGGTGTCACCAGCCTCCAGCCCCTAGTAATGTACTTTGTCTCAAATTTCAGCTTTAAAAGATATCCAGTTGTTATGAGAGAGAGAGAGAGAGAGAGAGAGAGAGAGAGAGAGAGAGAGAGAGAGAGAGAGAGAGAGAGAGAGAGAGAGAGAGAGAGAGAGAGAGAGGGAGATTACCTACGAGTACATACGGTGAGATTGTTTTGACCTGAGCGCTTATTACATATATCGCTTGTTTAGCAATGTTGTTATTCTCTGCCGCTTCGCATATCATTTATTGTCAATCTTGAGTTTATCCTAGACGGTTTTTAGCCCTGTGTCCTGACCTCTCTCAGTGGTCTCAGGACTGTCACCTTGCAGGTGAACTAATTTCGTTGGGTAATATAAAACGTCCCTTGCCTTCATTCGTATGTTTTGGGATCTTAAATATTTGTACTTTTTGACTTTTAAAGTACGAGGGATTTTCAGGGTTCAAAAGTTAGATAACCTCAGTAACATATGTTTAAGATTACTGTTTCTTAGTCTCAATCAAATTTGTGAGGACCATCTTTATCCACCTTAAATTCCATATAATGCAAGGGAAAAATGTCTAAGTTTATTCAGATTTACTCTTCTGTAAGGTCAAAACATATCTATATTTTTTACCATTACATGTCCCGTGCTCACAAAATTGGGCACAATATTGTCTGTTTACATGCCCTAAACTCTGAGAGTATCAAATTTGTGAATCAATTACTCTTTTTGAGCTAACATTTACAAAAGAGAAAAGGACGCTTTTGGCCATTGATGGGCCATTCTTCAGCTTCTGTTCTTAATGTTTGGTTAATGGATGTGCTTTCCCCATACACAAATGTGTGGCAACCACCTTCAGCCAATCTTTTGTGGTCACAGGTCACAGTGTTGATGAAAATCGCTCAGAAGCTGCCACCTATTACTCTAATTGATCTTGATGAGTCTGGTTACGAAGATGTTTGAGGTGAATGTAGAGGGAGATATGCTGCATTGGCTTCCCAATGTTGGCCTTTCTCACAGTCTGCCCTGAATTCTCTTTCTTCTGACCGTACAAGAAAGCAGTGTCCAGTTTTGTTTCTAACGCAAGAAGCATCATCATCAGTTGTCTATCCCTCGTAGCGAAGTTCCCATTAATACTCAGCTCATGCAGCACCTGAGTTCCTCGTGCGTTATTTTTGGTGTCAACCTCGAATAATAACTTTTCATTCATGGTAACTCCTCGGTCTTCAACACTGTTTTAAGAACTCCTCGGTCTTGAACATTCATGATAAATACTGAGTCTTGATTTTCATGATAATTCGAGGTATTAAAGCTCAGAATAACTTCTAGGTCTTCAACGCTCAAAATAACTCCTATGTCTTCAACATTCGTAATAACTCCTAGGTCTTAACATTCATTATGACTTCTAGGCTGTAATATTCATGATAACTCTTAAATCATACGTTCATGATAACTCCTGGGTCTCAACATTCTTAAAGGCTCCTAGGTCTTAACATTCGTGATAGCTCCAGTGTCTGAAGTATTACTGATTACTCTTAGGTCTTTAACATTCATGATAACCATAACATCACCACTTATGATAACTCCTCGGTCTTAACATTTAGGATGACAACTCAGATTTCAATATTTTTCACTCTGACACACTTTCATGTTAGGCCATTTAGAATTGTTTTTGTAAACAATTCATGGCTTATTTGTCAATGTGTTCTCTTCTTAGTTCTGTGTATGTGTCTAGATACTTTTTTGTTTTCTCTTTATCTCCCTTGGATGCTGTCAGTTACCTAACATTGGTTTGAGAGAGAGAGAGAGAGAGAGAGAGAGAGAGAGAGAGAGAGAGAGAGAGAGAGAGAGAGAGAGAGAGAGAGAGAGAGAGAGAGAGAGAGAAGAGCTGTTAGAATTATGATATAAACACTTCATTTCCGGGGCCTCTAGAGAGCTGAGTGAGGCCATTCCCCTTGACTGAGGATGACTGGAGGATTTCTCTGTTATGGTGTGGGTGTGGCGAAACGTGGTGCCTGAGGGTCCAAGGAGATGACAACTGTGGCGCAGTTACTCCTTCCAAGCCCCGGCATCCGCCAAGAGGCTTCGCACTCGTCACCCAAGCCCCAGGAGCCCTCAACTATGTTCCTCAGTCTCAATAATCTTTTCCTATGTTTCTCTAACCCAGGAACTCTTTCCTATGTTTCCCAGCCTGAAGAGCTCTTCCCAGTCATGTTCATTTACCCCAGGAAGCCCTTCCCTATGTTCCCTAAGCTCAGGAACCCTTCCCTGTGTTCCCTAACATTAGGAACCTTCTCCTATTCTCCAAAGCCTCAGGAGAGGTAGTATCAATGTCAATTGACAAAAGGCAGTATAGTATCAGAGCGAAACATCTCTCTCCAAAGGTGTCCACTGTTTTCCTCCTTCTAAATGTAAAGCAACCATGAAGCTCGAGAGTTCCTCTCCGTGTGTTTCCTAGCCTCAGGAACTATGCTCTGAGCCCCCGTATCTCAGGAACCATTATCTGAGTCTTCAGCATCAGAAACCATTCCCATTGCCCCCCTACCCCTACCTCAGGAACCATTATCTGAGTCTTCAGCATCAGAAACCATTCCCATTGCCCCCCTACCCCTACCTCAGGAACCATTATCTGAGTCTTCAGCATCAGAAACCATTCCCATTGCCCCCCTACCCCTACCTCAGGAACCATTATCTGAGCCTTCAGCATCAGAAACCATTCCTATTGCCCCCTACCCCTACCTCAGGAACCATTATCTGAGTCTTCAGCATCAGAAACCATTCCTATTGCCCCCTACCCCTACCTCAGGAACCATTCCTCGAGTCTCCCTGTCTCAAAAACATTTACTGTCCTCTCCTACTACAGAAACCATTCCCTGTGCTCCTCTACTTCACGAACCATTATCTGTGTCCCCTCCTCAGGAACCAATCCATGTGCCTCTCTGTCTCAGGAACCATAGTCCATGTTCCCCTGCGCCAGGAACCATTTCCTGTGTCTTCTGCCTCAGGAACCTCTTTTGTATCCCTTTTCCCTCAAGAACCATTCCCTGTGTCTCTTCCCCACCCCCTTCCCCCGCCTCAGAAACCTTTCTTCAAGCTCCCCTGCCACAGGAACCCGTCATCGTCAGGCACCCTCTTTCTCAGCCTAATACGGGCATTAGGATGCCTCTGTCTCCAAGAACACCAGCTTCAGGACACACCTATTCCAGGACGCTTTTGATCCCTAAAACACTGTGCCACAGTCCTTTCTCACTTCTAGGAAATCCTAGAGGACCTTTGTCTTTAGAGCCCACCCTATCTAGGACACTCGTCCCCACAGCACCTCTTCCTCTAGGATCTGTCCCCAATTGACTTGATTTATGTCCGTAACCCTGGCAAGTTTATTGTGCTCCCCATGCTCATCCTGTGAGCGGTAGCGCAGAAGACATTCCTGCTCCCAGATCTCTCCATCCTCAACATCTCTACCCTGAAATCCGTCACTCTATGGATTCCTTGCCTTATGACAAAGTCTGTCCTTCTTCTCTCCCTTCTTAACGAAAAAAAATATTGCTGGCTCAAGGAACGCCTGCCTCCAGGACACTCCTACCATAGAACACTTCAACCCCCAGGTCTTCCGCTCCCACGATAGCTCTGCTCCCGGCCTGCCTCCCGTCTCGGCACCTAACCACAACCATCTTTCACCTCAGATATTGCGATCTTCCCGGAGGGATACTCATCTCCCTTTGACTCGAGGTTTATTCCTCTTTCACTGATTACATCATGATGCCTGATGCCTCACTTGATGATCTCATTTTCTGATACAGTGACGATCATTTCCTATCCCGGGGGAACCCACGATACGCTCAGACATGCTGTTTGTTGACCCTAATCGCTGTTTACATCAACATGTCTTCCCCAGCAAAGTGAAGGATGTGTAAATATTGGTCCATAAACAGAGCCAGTTATGAAAATAAATTCAACCGGCTTGAGTGTAGGGTTCCTCAAATTCTCCCATTAAGAATAATAGTGTTGCAATCCATTGAAATATGCTGTCTTGTTTTGACAGTTTAATTTACAAGGGTAGAAGATCTAGTGAAAATTATTATCCCAAATGATCCAAAATGACATCTATATCGGTGGCCAAAATTGTGAGAGAGAGCGAAAGAAAACATCAGACCACAAAATAGCATCATGGAGCATGGTAACGAAATTTTCACGCCTCACAACGGCATTATCTCAGCCTAAGGTGAAGTAATAAGACCCCTAACTGTGATCATATATCTCCAGAACAATATTATCTTGCCCGGAATGGTTGTAGCACCCCATGTTGAGGCAGCCGTATCTCTGAGTCAACGTCATGAATACCTACAATTATCTTCCTCTCAGTAAAGTTACCTCATCCGTAGCTGCGGCGAGGTGCGGTCTGGGACCCTTACCTTCAGAATTGTTATCAGTCTTGTAAACAGAACATACTGACGCGTTAGCATGTTGCTGTGTTTTCGAAGTTGATGTTTTCTCCCTGTAGACTTGTGTTGTTTGGGAGATGTTACAGAAGCCATGAATCAAGTAAAAGACGAGGCCGTATCAGGTCATTAAAAATAATTTCATGAAGCCCTATCATTGCCGAGCATTAGCGGGAACAAAATCATTTCCTGACTAGGGTTGTCCAGGCTACATGTTAACAGAACGACCGAATATCTTGCTCGTACGTCTGGACCCGCGGTATCTTCACTCGGCTCAGGATGAACGAAGCCATCCGTCCATCCACACTAATCTCTAAGCAAAACAAGCTATATGTACATGGGTTGCTGACCGTTGTTTGTCTTGTAACATAAGTCTTGTTGCCGGTTATCATACTGTGCCTGAAGTATTTGTTGGAGAACTTCTTAGGCGCGAGTACACATCAGTCTGAGAAATACACAATACCTGAAACAGTTACAGTGCAGGGAAGGCTTAGAGGCGGTCGGTGATGCGGGTAGTGTTGCCTGGGTCATTAAGCAAACAGAGGTCCACGTCAATATCCTTGGTTCTCCCCAGATCGTGAGGTACACACGCCGTCGACCCTCCACGCTTGGGTGATGTCATTAATCTTTTATTCCACGATAAAGTTATGGCAATATGAAGAAGGAAAATTGTGAGCTTGCCAGTATTAGTGGTGATGAAAGGGACACACCATTTAATTGGGTGTTCAGCAAAAAATAGAAAAAAGTGTCCAATTTGACGGTAAAACACGGTGTTAGGCAGAGGCCAGTGTCAGGTTAGGCACTAGGGGTTAATTAGTCTAATCTGTGCCCTGGGGATGTTCATGTTGTTGACTTCTGGCATGTTTTTGCACCAGCGCTCCAGGGATGAACATGGGATATAGGATAAGCTAGCCGCTGACATTGGCAAAAACTAACTGAACTTAATCCATCCTAGTTTTTCATACCATTTTCTTCTCTGGAGAAGGATAATGAAATGTCTTTGTGAAGGTAACTCTGCCTTTAAAAGATTAGATGATGTAAAGAGCAAGCAACTTTAAGATTAGTTTTGGTAATATGTCTGTCAATATCGTACACGCTTGTTGCCTCACTAGAGCCAGGGATTGCCTCTCACAAAGAACCTGCATCACGTGCTAGGACATCATCTGCACATCTTACGATCTTACACTCACCCATTCCTCTCGTGCACACTCTCACAATCACCCTTCTCTCAAACACTCTCCCTCGCTTTATTGCTACAGTCAATCCCCTCACTCATGCTCTTCCCTCTCACACACTCTTTCACCCACCAGCATAACACTTACCCCTGTTTCTATCCCTAGGTTCAGTTAGTCGAAAGGATGAAAATGTTAATTTGGTAACGTTCCGATAGTTAGTTTAGTTTAGGTTTGGTTGCGTCACACTATGTTAGTTTGGCTTAAGGTCAGAGTAAGTTGCGTTAAGCTAACATAGGAGTGAGACAAAAAGAAATTAGAAAAGAAAACTCTTCCTTTAAAGGTAAGATAGCCTAACATTATCATCTGAGACATATTGTGATACAACACATAACGCAATGCGGAACTCCACAGGTTGTGTTTCTAGGTCAGGAGGTTGGATCCTTTTGTTGTGAAAATCAACATCTTACGTTAAGACAATAGAATACAAGAGAGAGAGACCCAGGCGTCTGACGTGTTATGTCAGTTGTTTCATGTTGACATAAGCTTGTAAACAAGCCATTGTGTAATTTGGTAAGCAAATTCAAACGAGAGCACATAAACAGAGGAACCTTTGCACAACAACCGAAAACAAAAAAAGCGTTTTGATAGAATAGAAGGAACAAAAGGCTGTTAGTAGGACGAGTGGAACAAAAGACTGTTAGCAGCACGAAGGAAACAAAAGAACTCTGGCACAGCCACCCAGGCAGAAAAGTCCATCCGTTAAGCAATGTAGATCGTTGTGGGTGAGCGGAGGCTGGCCGTGAGGAGGCAAGCTCCCTGCTCATCTGTTTACTGCTCTCCCTCTTCCTCCTCCTCCCCCTCCTCTTCTCTCTCCTCTCAACTCTAGATTCTCCTGCGGTAAGCTCTACGCAATAATCGCCGCCTTTTGGCAAAATCTCATTGTGAGTAAATAGGTAAGTACTCTCTCTCTCTCTCTCTCTCTCTCTCTCTCTCTCTCTCTCTCTCTCTCTCTCTCTCTCTCTCTCTCTCTCTCTCTCTCTTCTCTCTCTCTGACGGCTGCTCCTCCCATCCTCACTCCAACTCACCTCACTTGTTGCTGCCTCGGCAGCCTTCATGCTCCCGGTCTGCCCCAGCCCGCTCCAGTCCCCGTGCACCAGCCCTTCCCATTCTCGCTCACTCTCGCCCACACACGCACGCACACTCGACGACCTCAGCCTTTTTTGTTTTTTCTTTTTGAAGCATGCTTTATACATATGTATTTCAATTGAATATTTTTTCTTCCACAATTCAAAATTTTAAAAGAAACGGGACCTCATCCATACTAGAGATCCTGCATTGTAATGTTATCGTCGACACACTGATGGGTATTAAGAAAAAATGTTCCATGCAAGCTATATCCAGACTTTACCAACACCATAAACGCACTCTAAGAACCTGATAGCATTATTGAACAGATCGACCATCTCCCTTCAAAATAAATATACCTTGATAGTACGTTACGATCTTAAATGTAATGTTTAAGGGTATCAATTTCCTCAGCAGACACATGACTTATTTACCATTTCTCTGCGAGGTCTAGTGAGATGGCCATACCCACAGTCATCCCTCACTTGTTTCCCATAGGACCTGAGTGTTGGCTGGAGCGTCCTGCTGGTGTACTCTGGTAATCAACTTTTCTCTACATTCTCTTTCATTCGTGTTGTTCTTTTACTCATCACACACACACACACACACACACACACACACACACACACACACACACATATATATATATATATATATATATATATATATATATATATATATATATATATATATATATATATATATATATATATATATATATATATTTTTTTTTTTTTTTTTTTTTTTTTTTACTTTGTCGCTGTCTCCCGCGTTTGCGAGGTAGCGCAAGGAAACAGACGAAAGAAATGGCCCAACCCCCCCCCCCCATACACATGTACATACACACGTCCACACACGCAAATATACATACCTACACAGCTTTCCATGGTTTACCCCAGACGCTTCACATGCCTTGCTTCAATCCACTGACAGCACGTCAACCCCTGTATACCACATGACACCAATTCACTCTATTTCTTGCCCTCCTTTCACCCTCCTGCATGTTCAGGCCCCGATCACACAAAATCTTTTTCACTCCATCTTTCCACCTCCAATTTGGTCTCCCTCTTCTCCTCGTTCCCTCCACCTCCGACACATATATCCTCTTGGTCAATCTCTCCTCACTCATTCTCTCCATGTGCCCAAACCATTTCAAAACACCCTCTTCTGCTCTCTCAACCACGCTCTTTTTATTTCCACACATCTCTCTTACCCTTACGTTACTTACTCGATCAAACCACCTCACACCACACATTGTCCTCAAACATCTCATTTCCAGCACATCCATCCTCCTGCGCACATCTCTATCCATAGCCCACGCCTCGCAACCATACAACATTGTTGGAACCACTATTCCCTCAAACATACCCATTTTTGCTTTCCGAGATAATGTTCTCGACTTCCACACATTTTTCAAGGCTCCCAAAATTTTCGCCCCCTCCCCCACCCTATGATCCACTTCCGCTTCCATGGTTCCATCCGCTGACAGATCCACTCCCAGATATCTAAAACACTTCACTTCCTCCAGTTTTTCTCCATTCAAACTCACCTCCCAATTGACTTGACCCTCACCCCTACTGTACCTAATAACCTTGCTCTTATTCACATTTACTCTCAACTTTCTTCTTCCACACACTTTACCAAACTCAGTCACCAGCTTCTGCAGTTTCTCACATGAATCAGCCACCAGCGCTGTATCATCAGCGAACAACAACTGACTCACTTCCCAAGCTCTCTCATCCCCAACAGACTTCATACTTGCCCCTCTTTCCAGGACTCTTGCATTTACCTCCCTTACAACCCCATCCATAAACAAATTAAACAACCATGGAGACATCACACACCCCTGCCGCAAACCTACATTCACTGAGAACCAATCACTTTCCTCTCTTCCTACATTTATATTTATTTATTTTGCTTTGTCGCTGTCTCCTGCGTTTGCGAGGTAGCGCAAGGAAACAGACGAAAGAAAATGGCCCAACCCACCCCCATACACATGTATATACACACACGTCCACACACGCAAATATACATACCTATACATCTCAATGTACACATATATATACACACACAGACACATACATATATACCCATGCACACAATTCACACAGTCTGCCTTTATTCATTCCCATCGCCACCTCGCCACACATGGAATACCATCCCCCTCCCCCTCATGTGTGCGGGGTAGCGCTAGGAAAAGACAACAAAGGCCTCATTCGTTCACACTCAGTCTCTAGCTGTCATGCAATAATGCCCAAAACCACAGCTCCCTTTCCGCATCCAGGCTCCACAAAGCTTTCCATGGTTTACCCCAGACGCTTCACATGCCCTGATTCAATCCACTGACAGCACGTCAACCCCGTTATACCACATCGATCCAATTCACTCTATTCCTTGCCTTCCTTTCACCCTCCTGCATGTTGAGGCCCCGATCACTCAAAATCTTTTTCACTCCATCTTTCCACCTCCAATTAGGTCTCCCACTTCTCGTTCCCTCCACCTCCGACTCATATATCCTCTTGGTCAATCTTTCCTCACTCATTCTCTCCATGTGCCCAAACCATTTCAAAACACCCTTTTCTGCTCTCTCAACCACGCTCTTTTTATTTCCACACATCTCTCTTACCCTTACATTACTTACTCGATCAAACCACCTCACACCACACATTGTCCTCAAACATCTCATTTCCAGCACATCCACCCTCCTGCGCACAACTCTATCCATAGCCCACGCCTCGCAACCATACAACATTGTTGGAACCACTATTCCTTCAAACATACCCATTTTTGCTTTCCGAGATAATGTTCTCGACTTCCACACATTCTTCAAGGCTCTCAGGATTTTCGCCCCCTCCCCCACCCTATGATTCACTTCCGCTTCCATGGTTCCATCCGATGCCAGATCCACTCCCAGATATCTAAAAATATTTACTTCCTCCAGTTTTTCTCCATTCAAACTTACCTCCCAATTGATTTGACCCTCAACCCTACTGTACCTAATAACCTTGCTCTTATTCACATTTACTCTTAACTTTTTTCTTTCACACACTTTACCAAACTCAGTCACCAGCTTCTGCAGTTTCTCACATGAATCAGCCACCAGCGCCGTATCATCAGCGAACAACAACTGACTCACTTCCCAAGCTCTCTCATCCACAACAGACTTCATTCTTGCCCCTCTTTCCAAAACTCTTGCATTCACCTCCCTAACAACCCCATCCATAAACAAATTAAACAACCATGGAGACATCACACACCCCTGCCGCAAACCTACATTCACTAAGAACCAATTCCTTCCTCTCTTCCTACACGTACACATGCCTTAAATCCTCGATAAAAACTTTTCACTGCTTCTAACAACTTGCCACCCACACCATATATTCTTAATACCTTCCACAGAGCATCTCTATCAACTCTATCATATGCCTTCTCTAGATCCATAAATGCTACATACAAATCCATTTGCTTTTCTAAGTATTTCTCACATACATTCTTCAAAGCAAACACCTGATCCACACATCCTCTACCACTTCTCAAACCACACTGCTCTTCCCCAATCTGATGCTCTGTACATGCCTTCACCCTTTCAATCAATACCCTCCCATATAATCTACCAGGAATACTCAACAAACTTATACCTCTGTAATTTGAGCACTCACTCTTATCCCCTTTGCCTTTGTACAATGGCACTATGCACGCATTCCGCCAATCCTCAGGCACCTCACCATGAGTCATACATACACTAAATAACCTTACCAACCAGTCAACAATACAGTCACCCCCTTTTTTAATAAATTCCACTGCAATACCATCCAAACCTGCTGCCTTGCCGGCTTTCATCTTCCGCAAAGCTTTTACTACCTCTTCTCTGTTTACCAAATCATTTTCCCCAACCCTCTCACTTTGCACACCACCTCGACCAAGACACCCTATATCTGCAACTCTATCATCAAACACATTGAACAAAACTTCAAGATACTCAATCCATCTCCTTCTCACATCACCACTACTTGTTATCACCTCCCCATTAGCGCCCTTCACTGAAGTTCCCATTTGCTCCCTTGTCTTACGCACTTTATTTACCTCCTTCCAGAACGTCTTTTTATTCTCCCTAAAATTTAATGATACTCTCTCACCCCAACTCTCATTTGCCCTCTTTTTCACCTCTTGCACCTTTCTCTTGACCTCCTGTCTCTTTCTTTTATACATCTCCCACTCAATTTCATTTTTTCCCTGCAAAAATCGTCCAAATGCCTCTCTCTTCTCTTTCACTAATAATCTTACTTCTTCATCCCTCCACTCACTACCCTTTCTAATCAACCCACCTCCCACGCTTCTCATGCCACAAGCATCTTTTGCGCACTCCATCACTGATTCCCTAAATACATCCCATTCCTCCCCCACTCCCCTTACTTCCATTGTTCTCACCTTTTTCCATTCTGTACTCAGTCTCTCCTGGTATTTCCTCACACAAGTCTCCTTCCCAAGCTCACTTACTCTCACCACCCTCTTCACCCCAACATTCACTCTTCTTTTCTGAAAACCCATACAAATCTTGACCTTAGCCTCCACCAGATAATGATCAAACATCCTTCCAGTTGCACCTCTCAGCACATTACATCCAAAAGTCTCTCGTTCGCGCGCCTGTCAATTAACACGTAATCCAATAACACTCCTACTTACATACGTATACTTATGTATATCTCGCTTTTTAAACCAGGTATTCCCCATCACCAGTCCTTTTTCAGCACATAAATCTACAAGCTCTTCACCATTTCCATTTACAACACTGAACACCCCATGTATACCAATTATTCCCTCAACTGCCACATTACTCACCTTTGCATTCAAATCACCCATCACTATAACCCGGTCGCGTGCATCAAAACCACTAACACACTCATTCAGCTGCTCCCAAAACACTTGCCTCTCATGATCTTTCTTCTCATGCCCAGGTGCATATGCACCAATAATCACCCATCTCTCTCCATCAACTTTCAGTTTTACCCATATTAATCGAGAATTTATTTTCTTACATTCTATCACATACTCCCACAACTCCTGTTTCAGGAGTACTGCTACTCCTTCCCTATCTCTTGTCCTCTCACTAACCCCTGACTTTACTCCCAAGACATTTCCAAACCACTCTTCCCCTTTACCCTTGAGCTTCGTTTCACTCAGAGCCAAAACATCCAGGTTCCTTTCCTCAAACATACTACCTATCTCTCCTCTTTTCACATCTTGGTTACATCCACACACATTTAGACACCCCAATCTGAGTCTACGAGGAGGATGAGCACTCCCCGCGTGACTCCTTCTGTTTCCCATTTTTTAGAAAGTTAAAAATACAAGGAGGGGAGGATTTCTGGCCCTCCGCTCCCGTCCCCTCTATATATATATATATATATATATATATATATATATATATATATATATATATATATATATATTCTCCATTTCCCGCTTTAGCGAGGCAGCGTTAAGAACAGAGGACTGAGCCTAAGAGGGAAAATCCTCATTTGACCCCCTTCTCTGTTCCTTCTTTTAGAAAAACTGAAGGGGAGGATTTCCAGGCCCTTCCCCCCCGGCTACCTATACACACACACACACACACACACACACACACACACACACACACACACATACAAATATATATATATATATATATATATATATATATATATATATATATATATATATATATATATATATATATATATATATACACATACACACACTAGTTTTAGCGACCCCATATTACCAGTACACTCGGCCTTTGTTTATAACACATCATTGGCTTCTCCTCCTCCGTCTTCTCGGGCAGACTGTGCTGCTAACGTGCACTCGTCTCACCCTCATCATCTGCAGGCTCAGAAGCCACCAAGGTCACCAGAATTCGTTCTCGCTTGATTAATTTCTTGCCAATATACTCAGTGATCATTAACTTAGCGTCTCTTTTTTTCACAGGTGATCAACAATAAGCGCTCCATTCCTCGCGATGAATAATCCTTTTCTCCTGAGCCTCGCACGAGAGAAAATAAGTTTCCAAATAAGAGAAAGTTTTGTCATCACGGAGTAGTGCGTGATTGTCGCCGGGTGTACAGGTGGAAGGCGTGTGCGCTACCCCCACCGTCTGAGGAACACGAGCCGCGTCACTTAATCAATCTCAATTCGGCTCAGCTCGTGAGCTTGTTGACTTGGAATTCCGAGTGGATCACAAGAGCTGTGTGTAATTAGTAAACCTTTTGACCTTGAGAGGACGTTGATCCCCAACAGGATGAGTCTCCCGTCTCGAGGCAGGGGTCTGGGCCCAATCAAAGCTGCCTTTGTTAGTGTTCTAGCCTCACACTGATGATGCACGTTGCGTCCTCCCTTCCTTCCTCCAGATGGAGAAAACATATATGCCTAACTTTACATCTACGTCTGAGGGATCAGTGGCCTCGTATTCCATACTTCCCATGAGTACCGTTGGGTTTATATACGTTATCCATATTCGCATGAGAATTGTCACGAATGATATTCGTTAGGGTAATGAGATATAAGTTTGCCTTAAAAGTCTAATGTCATAAGACCTTCATTTATAAACTTTTCAGAACAAACATAAATAAACTGCCGCTTCTGCAAACTTTCAAAATCCCATGACTTTTATTATTGAATCTGACCTTTATATCTTAGTTGTAACATATCTACTTGTCTCGAATTACGTGTGTGAGTGTTAGCGTAGGTGATAGGGTCAGTGATGGTGGTGGTGGTGGTAGGGGTTTGGGGAAAGGGTAAGAGAAGGGGAGGTAGCAGGTGATACACGACAAAGGGAAGAGAGTGAGTGTTCTCTCTGCGTGGTGAGTGACCTGCCATTACCTTCGCACCTGGACCCGGGCCAGCAACGTAGCGCTCAACCTGAGGACGAGAGAGAGAGAGAGAGAGAGAGAGAGAGAGAGAGAGAGAGAGAGAGAGAGAGAGAGAGGAAAGCAAGGCCGTTATGGCGATAAAAGATGAGCGCATAGGTTCAAATCCTGGTTGCGGCAGTCGGTCCAGTCAACCCATCAGTTCATCCACCCTCAGGGGCTGGTCAATAAAATGGGTACCTGGTTCGGACTAGGATATATATATATATATATATATATATATATATATATATATATATATATATATATATATATATATATATATATATGTGTGTGTGTGTGTGTGTGTGTGTGTGTGTATGAGTGGATGGGCCATTCTTGGTCTGTTTCCTGGCGCTACCTCGCTGGCGCGGGAAACAGCGATTAAGTATAATGAATAATAGATAAATAGATAATAATATTATATATATATATATATATATATATATATATATATATATATATATATATATATATATATATATATATATATATATGATTAATGGGATGACGTTGATTAGGGCCTTAGCTGCCCGTGTGTTTCAGGCAACATAAAAAAAATCTGGTGATCCGCCTCGTCACGTCACGGTTTCCATTCGACTGCCTACTTTCATCTTCTCTTCTCCTCTGGCTTTTCAGACAAGCTTTCTTCTCCTTCTCCTCCTCATGTTACCCCAGGAATGATCAACTCATTAACAATAATGTAGTTCATTTGGAGTTTCAGATCCTCCTAACTTTAGAATCAATGATTCATTTCTTCTCTTATATATATTCATCTGTGTTCGAACTCTTACTTGATTCGTTAAGTCTCAGCCTGGCATAAATGAATTAACTGTGGCTGTTGAGTTTAGATCCTGAGCTGCATGAAATGAACCATGGCGTCATGACCTCTTGCTTAAATGGTCGCTGTAACAAAAGGTCGTTAAAGAAAACGTGATCTAAAAAAATGAAGCCAGCTATTGATTGTCATACTTTACCATTTTTGTCCTTGTTTTTACAGATATTCAAAGTTGGATTAGGTTACATTAGCTCTTTCATGGATGACAACAAACAGTAGGTAGTGAAAAGTTAGAGACGTCGTATGTACTGACGAAAGTAGGCAGTCGAATGGAAACCGCGATGTGACGAGGCGGATAATGTACTGATAATGAAGCAAATGTTGACAAACCTGCGTCACATATGTCTGCTGCGTCAATGGTGTTCTTAGATATGATAACGTTTTCTTTCCCTCGAGCCTGCCTTACCGGGTCTGTGTGTGTGAGTCCGTTCGTTTGTAATGGTTATCTTTCCATACCACAGTTAGTAGACCTACATCTGCTATACTCGTGAGCTTTAGATTGATGTGGGGATTTTTGTCATGGTTGCAGTTCATGAGGTAATAACGTATGGTCCATTTTCCCTGTGTGATGGAAAGAACGTAAGTATATAAGAGAAACTGTATCCGTGATGAACGTTTTGGATAAGTTAGATTTAGGTGACGTAAATCATGTTAGTCTGTATCAACCCCCAGTGGCGGACATGTGTACGATATTTCCGTTTTTTAGGGAAATATCTGAGACACAGACATTTTGTAGTATTCAGTTCGATGGTATTGTTTTTGTTCCTTTCTCTTATTGCCAACATTTGTTTCACTATGATTGACTGTCTTGTGCCCCTTAGTCAATCACTTGTATATTCTCATCCCAGGGTCATACTTTCTGCGTAACGTATATGTTTGTTGTGTCCACAGCGCTCTCCAACCTCGGTGTTGTGTACAGCGAGCAGGGGCGGCTCCAGGAGGCGGAGGCAGCCTACCGCAGCGCCCTCCACTACGCCCCCACCATGGCCGACACCCACTTCAATCTGTAAGTTAGTCTGGAGGGGAAGTTTGGACGATGTGAAAGACGGCCCTGGGGCCCGGGTGGGGGATCTTTGGGGCAACACTGACTAGACAGCATTTGTTTGATCCGTAACCGTGAGGATGAAGATGAGAGACGTAGTTACTGATGTAGTTAGTGTGTCAAAGCCTTAGTGTTGATGGCAGTGCGTGTGAATGAAGAATGATACACAGATACTGAGGTTAGTAATGGTATAGTATGTGATGATATTGATTTTAGTGTCGAGAATTGACTGATGTACAAACACGTACTGAGGAAGTCCTATACTGATGAATCTAGGAATGGCAATATGACTTATGAACGGTGTCAACGAAATGTTTTAAAGTGCAGTTAATGGATAAGATAGCTTTGCAGCTGCATGGATTATAAGTCATTGTGAATATTCATAGGAGGCTCTATGAAATTTGATGAATTCAGTACAGATGTGAAGATGAATCATAGGAAATTTATGATGAAACAATAGGATGAAATAACGAAAATGGAAGTATTTATGATATGATAACAAGAAGTGACGGAATGAATGATGTAAGAATGTCTGGGATATGAATGGTAAGATTCATGTTCTGAAATGGATGACAGATGATAAACACAACACTGAGTGTAGTTGCCTTTCATAAAAAGTGTGGTCTCACCCCTACAGTGGGCTACTGCTGGCGTCGACGGGGAGGGCGGAGGAGGCGGTGGCAAGCTACCGAGCGGCGCTCAGGAGTCGGCCCTGGCTGGCGCAGGCGTACCTGGGCCTGGCCGGCGCGCTCCAGCAGCTGGGCCGCGACGCCGATGCCATTAAGGTCAGCCTCGTCATGTCTCCAGGGGCCTGGAGGGCGTGGGGCAGACACGGGGGGAGGGTCTGGATGAAGGGTGGTGGTGGTCTTGCTAATGGACCATCTTGACTTCATTAACCTTTGTTCTTTCTCGCACTGATTGTTATTTATATAAAGTACGCTTATGTAAATGCCCGAGTCTGGGTGCTTGTAAGTCCAGGGCTGTATAGCAGTTGTAGGGAGCCCTGGGTAATGAAGCGAGCGTAAGGAGACCTGGGAAATGGAGCGAATAAGGGGCGCTAGGTAACGTAATAGGTGTAGGGAGAACCAGTGTGCAGCAGGTGTAAAGAGCCCAGTTGGTGTAGTACGTGTGAGAAACCCTGGATAGTGTAAGCAGTAAGAGGAAATCTTTCTGTATAGTGCATTAGAGGGACGGTAGATGAGTCATGACGCTTCGTCTGGTGTAGGAAGTTCTGTCTAACGTACTCTGAGGTGGTAAGAAATGAAGGTAAATCCGCCACCCAGTAGACTAGACTTCAGCAACAGATTTAGTAAGCTCCATTTGGTGTACTAAAAGGCACAAACAGGTACAGAGGACTCGATCTGATGTTCCAGAAGGCATTAACCGTGCAGGACACGTTTAGTGCCCTGAAGGGTTCAATGAAAACAGGTGCAGAAAGCTCTGAATTGTGTACTAGAAGAGGTGGCTATTGATGCAGTATTGGTGCGTACTAGAGGAAAACGCTATGTGCAGGTGGCTCCTTCTTAGTGTACCATAAGGTAGTTGTTGATACTGGGAGTTCCACTTAGTGTACTAGAGAAAGGATACTAGGTGCAGGTAGCTCTGACTAATGTACTAGAAAGTAGTCAATGATGCAGGGAGCTCCACTAAGTGTACTAGAGGAGGACGCTAGGTGCAGGTAGCTCTGTCTGGTGCACTATAGGCTAGTAACAGTTGGACGGATGTCCATCTGGTAGACCGGAAAACCGTCACAGGTGTTCCATCTCGGGAGTTCCATCTAGTGAAACAGAAGGTAGCAACAGGTGGCACCCAGTGTACAAGAGGTAGTATCAGGTACAGGAAGGTCCATCTAGGGTTATTAGGTACTGAATGGTCCGTGTTATGGACTAGTGGAAGGCAACGCAATAAGCTTCATCTGGTATACTGGTGTAACAGGTATAGAAAGTTCCGTTTGATGTACTGCAGTACAGTGTCTAATGCCATGACCTCCATCCGATGCGCTTGAGGGAAATAGGTGCAGGGAGCCCCACGTGGTCCACTTGCAGGCAGTAGCAGCTGCAGGGAACTTCCCATTGCGTACAAAAGGGTAGGAACAGATGTAAGGTGATCTGTGTATGCACCAGAGGGACGCAAGAGGTGCAGAGAGCTCTATGTTCTGTACTAGAAGACAATGGCCGGTGCAGGAATCTAGTACACTGCAGGACAGGGGTACAAATGATTCTATCTTGTATATGAAAACAAGTGCAGTGTTCAAGTTGTGTACAAGAGGCTGATAGGAGGTGTAGGGACTCTTTCTTTTATATTAGAGAGCACTGGCAGATTCAGAGCGTTCAGCCTAGTAAACCTCGTACATCTGAATATAAATCTTTTCCGTAAACAGATATAACGATCTAATTCAAAATGATAATGAAATTGCTTACAAATCCAGTTAAAGTAAATCATATCATGTATAAGATATTGGTTTCTTAAAGGAAATGAACATGAAATAATCTCCCAATACATTCTAGAGTTGCTGTAACACCCGTACTAGAGGGAAGTCAAAGGTTCAGGGAGCTCTATTACTGGACTGTGAGGCAATAAAAGTTTCAGAATTTACAGATGATATGCAATAGGTAAACAACAGGTGCACAAACCACCTTTCTGATGCACTAGCTTGCAATGATAGACGTACACACCACAGGTGTTGGAGGCGTGTCGAGGGACGGGCTCAGCGCCTGCCAGGGATGGATGGAGCCACGCTTGGTCCGTCACAACATGTCGTCAGCGCCTCGCCCGGGCACACATTCTGGCAGGTCGCCCACACACCGCTCTGGAAGAGGTGGCCCACGCCCTTCTGCATGCTCCCGATGGCTACGGCACGCACTCCCTTCACACGCTGGCGGCGGAAGCCCATCTAGAGGCGGGAGAGCACGCAGAGGCCCAGGCCGCACTTTCGCGCGCTTTGGCCGCCCACCCGCTCCACGTACCCGCCCACCTCACCTTCTCCAGGATGCTCCAGGCTAATGTAAGTTGCTGCTGCTGCTGCGGCTTGAGTTTCTTATGGCAGCAGGTAGGACGGTTGATGCATGCACAAACGGACTTGCAAAGACACATTTGCATCCCAGTGAGCTCAGGCAGTCATAAAGACTACATCTGAAGGCTGATACATACTCAAGCGGGTATCTTTTACATATAAAGGTCGAGTTTGGGGTTTATGTATCAGCTTCCTGTCGAACGTGTAGTATTTTTTTCATTAACCTCTTCTGTTGGTAATGTGTATTTCAATTCCTTATTCCCTTTAGACTGGGATATTATTTCTGCAGTGTTGGTTTAGAGAATATACTTTCCGTCGCGTGGCATGAAATTAAGCATTAAATTAGTTGAATGATGTAGGAATTACGTCTATTAGGAAAAATATTGGGTTACTTGATGTAAAATTACTTAAACATGTGAAAAGAAAATCAACAGAACTCTTAGAAACTTGACCTAGCAGCCAAAGTGGTCTAGGAATATACCGGTGTAGAATTCTTCAGCTGTTAGGGATCGCATTACCGCACACTGTGTTGTCTGTTTGTTGACATCGCGTGTCATATGCTCGATACTCAGTCATGGTTGTGACTGCCATATTTCGACTACAATAGAAAGAAAATAAATCTTGACTGCTAGGGAGGTGAGGTGGGGTTTCCATAGGTTTTGTTGATCCTCTACAAGTGCATTACCTATATATATATCAATTAACCCATTATAATCTGTGATATACTACTATCTCTTCCTTTGATATAGCTCAAAAGAACATATCGCTTAGACTCATATTCCAAAGCTGTCACCGTATTCTCTAAACACTGCACAAGCATTCTAGATCAAAAAGACATTTAATATGCAAAGCTATTAGCGATGTGTGCTCGGAATAGAAAGTGGTTAACATGAGGTTATAGCGAAGTTATCTAAGGGTGTTGTGAAGATGACAGTGAAATGAAGTTAAAGGGGTAATGAAGATAAGAATGTGATGATGTCCTTTGTCCTGAATTGTGAGGTTTTCAATGGCCACTTAAGTCGAGGAACTTGTGAAGGTGAGGATGCACTGAAGTTGAAAATATAGTGAATAGAAGTGTGTGGTGATGACGGCCTTTGACCTGGGATATAAGTTTAAAGTCAATGGGTACAAGTCGAGGAAGTGGAGAAGGTACGTGTTTCGTGAAGGAGGTGTGTAGTATTGTTGGCCTTTGACATGAACGGGAAGAATGAGGTGTGTGGCTGGTTGTGATGAGGTCTAATAGTGATGCAGCTGTAGTGGCCATTGTTCTCGTGAACCGCATGCATGTGTCCCCACCCGCAAGGTTTGGACCCATGGCACGCGTTTGGTTGCTGCTTCACTCAGCTTCTGGGTGGAGATCAACCACTCGAGGACTGTCTGTTATGATGCGTCCTTCTTCCAGATAAGATGTGGAATTTTCCTCCCTGTTTTGTCTTTCCCTCTTCACATAACCTTTTTTCCCACAAACGCTTGCGGAGCTCCATCTAATTTCTTCTTTTCTTCTAACTCTTTTCTTTCACCTGAGATGGCCTTGACTGGTACATGGTATCTGCCCTTATCATGTCGGTCACCTTATAATAGAAAGACCTTTGACGCGGCCCTTATGGATCAAGACAAAAGCCTGTAAGGGCCAGATCAAACAACAGGATTGTCGCTGATTTAATCAAGACGAGTGTGCAGTGAAGATGACCTTTGTTGTGACCCAGGAGGTTCACGTCAAAGGCGAAAGGCTTCAAGGGTATAGTGAAGTGACACAAGCTTGGTTCAGGGTCGGCCAAAAAAAGTTAGTGTTCAATATTCACATGCATACGCACCTATACACACAATACACACCTTTGATGCTTACGAGGACAGAATGTTAACCATTGCTCGTGAACTCAGGAAATAAAACACTTCCCCTGCAGTCATCAGCTTTCACATTCATGATGTACCTGAAAAGGACAGATAGAATCGAGTGAAAATGGACACAGTAATATAACAGGGCGGTCCACTCACCATTTGTATATCTCTTCTTCATTTCATTTCATTCAACTTTCCCTTCCCCTATATCAGCGCTTCTGTTCACCACTATCTTTACTTAATCTTTAAAAGAAAATAAAAATATGTAAAATCTCCTTGGGCCGTATTCATAGTGTGTATGTATTCTTGGAATTAAGTTTGAAATCTGAAGAAGGCTTTGAAGATTTTTCGGGTGGTAGCTATAACTTGACGTTGACTGCCACAATGAGAACAGCAGTTGATAGGCTTCAACTGAACCCGAACCAACCAACCAAGTACAAAGTCTCCTCTGTAAGGTAATGAAAGAAATCAGTGATCTTTTCAGAGATATGAAAATTGGAATTTTGTTTTTCAATGAAATATTACTACACCTTTAAAGTATAAAATGTAGAGGTCGTATAATCATTATACTCACTGACACTGGTTTCTACGAAACACATAGGCTAGAGAAGCAGCTCATAAGATACATAAGTTTATCCGAAAAACAATATCAAGAGAATAGCATTTATGATGTGTAGTTAATGATAATATGAGTATTACTAGAAAAGATAGAGAAAATATTTCTGCCAGAGGTCAGTAAGAAGGTTGGATGGATGAATACAGTCTGCCGGTGTTGTTCGTACGATACATTCTATCATAAGATGAAGAAGTGTGTGGTACAGAGCAGTTTACACCTCTCGGGAAACAGGTTCGAACAGGATGGACTCTTGGATGTCAGTTTCTGGTGTATAATTTCACATATAAGGAAGATTCTGATTAACCTGGCGATGATAATTCACTGAAAATAACTGTATATATTTACCTTTCTTCTCGATTTAGTCAAGATGATCAATTGTCTTGCCTGTTGCTCATAATTGCTGACGGTAATGACGATCCTGTAAGACGCACGTCAGTCAGTAGAAGACCCAGTCACATGAGGAAAGGTTTGATGACTACCGTGAGCCATGGTTAGTTCAGATCTTTCCTGTGCGACTGAAGAATTGAATCCGTTTGATTATATTCTGAATAATCCGTATGATGATGAAGCGTCTCGAAGATGGTTCATATCCTGTCGAACCAGCTGTTGGAGAAATGAATGTGTTATCTTCCCAATAATGGATAACCTGTATTGCTATTTTCCGATTCAGTGCATTAATTGATCCTGTTAAGCTTACGTTTGTTCTGTTCTAGTTATTAGGTTTCGGCTGATCCACATCCCGAGTAACGATGTTAACTCTCTATTCCAGGTAACAGCTGTAGCATGAAGTATATCCCCAGTTAACCATGTCAAATAATTGGCTCTCTGATGACTCTGTTAGCTCGAAACGTCAAGTCCTGATACACTCGAAACATTGAGTGATGATCGACGATGAAGTTAGGTTCTCTTATTGACAATCGAACCTTGCAACGTGATGGACTGCTTCATGGATAATGGTAATCCCAGCAAGAATAAGAGTCCCAGAAAATTAAGATAGTTTACCAAATTCGATGAAGCGTTTCAAACATAACTCGGATCCTCGGTAACTGGCTCCCAAATGACCACCAGTCCGTTCAAAAATTGATCAGACTATCTGTCATGAAACTTAAACCCAAATAACAACCCATTCTTTAGTTACAGACACGATGTGATAACGATGATCTGAGCCGGCTGTAGAGAACCTGAAACCCGAATAATTGTTATCATGGACAACGACAGCGGTGGGTGGTTACGCATACTGGAGGTGTTGAGGAACAAGCGGGTAGGCCATTGTAGCGCTTGGGAGATTCCCAACACCTTTGATTAGGACGCTGGTCAAAGGCTAACATGGACAGCGGGCCCCAATCATCGCTCTCACGACGACCTCCTTTGAAGTCTAATTGCTGCTAGCGATATCAGGCCCTTTGGGCAGACACAGTGTAAACAGGAGGCTGCTGGGACCGCCTGCCTGTGAGTGCCAGATGAGGCGGCCAGGTCTCGTGGGTTAAGTAAGAGTGAAGGAAGAGAGAGCAAAAGTCCAGAGTTAGTGATCTAGCTGAGCGCAAGTGAAGTGTTAGTCTATTTGTCAGAGTGCTTTATACACACCTCATTAATGTTACCAACAGGTTTAAAATGGGAAGAAAGAAATGTATTGTTGTTCCTGTTTGAGTGTTTTGATAGTATGAAGTATGACGATAAGCTGCCGTGTTGTTTGTCAGTGCGTAATGATGTCTTCAGAGTGTTTGGTGCGAGAGCTAAACGCCCACTCTATGCCTCGCCAAACTGTGTCCAGTTTCTTTAGTGTGTGTATTACCACTGAGCTTATCCATCTAAAGCTATCCCCTCTAACAACACTTCACTTCTCCAACATGTCCTCAGCATTTATCAAACATTACTTCACCATTTCTAATCATTATCCTACAACCTTTCGACTGTACCTTTCTCCCGCCCTCAGGGTAGTCGAGTGGAGGAAGTGGAACAGTGGCTGCGACGGGCGGTAGCTCTGGCTCCCAACGACCCTCACGCCCACAAGCATCTAGGTAAGTGACGACTCCTCCCGGGAGGATGGAGGAGGGAGGAGAAACAGGTTGTGGTTAGAACATCATAGATTAGGGATGAACGAGGGACTAAAGAGGGGAGAAAGTTTAGAATGGAAAGATGTTAATGTGGTAGATATAAAAAGAGAAAGATGTAAAGGGAGGAATAGGGTTCAAGGATGATAGAATGAAAATCAAAAGAGTAGATGAGGTAGAATGTAGATGAGCAAAGAAAAATATAAGGATCCGGTTCTGTTCCAATTTACATGTCACATGAAAATCATACAACCTAATGGTTCCCTCATATATGTCCTAAACTGAAGTTCAGTTTAGTAAAATGAAAATCGATTCCATAACAACACATAACTTCGTATCTCTTCAGTCTGCACACGAGATTCAGTCTTCAGGAGAACCGCTCGTCACAACTGTCGCCATGATCTCTTATGTAGAAGGTCTCAACAGGATACAGTGCTCACCGGCTTTCCATCGATTTCTTTACCTACTTCCTCACTTCATATGCCTTTCTAACGGTTCGTCCTTGAGCATTCCACACAGTTACATCCTTTAAGCTCTCAATGTTTCATACTTTTGTTTTTTTTGCGTTATTTCATTTATCGCATCTACCACACCATTGACATCATGAGTGAACATCATTCTTAAGCATTCCTTTACGATTTTAGTCCTTCTCCAATCATACTCTTATGATGAGGCGCTACCTCTATCTTTCCTGTATGTGAACCCTTTTTTCTTTTCTTACACATATCACCAATCAGACTTTTATCTTTCCCCAGCCTCCTTCACCTATTGTCATTCTCAACTCACATTTTGCACCATTTATTACAAACTTAGTTCAGTATCATTATGCAATCCTGATTCATTCCCATATATGATGGTGACCAGTCGATCATGTTACTCTTATTCTTACACACTCGCTACTTCCACTGTGAACAATTCTGATCACCTATTCTGAAGTCCTTCACTCTCGCAACGAAGAGTCAATTCCTTCCTTAGTCATTTCCTGTTCTTTGTAACACTTAGAAACGCAACACAACGCTTCATCTCAAACTACGCCTGTCTACAGGCCTTTGTGAAAGACATGCGTCTACCCAAACCCCTCCCCTCCCTAGACCTTTCTTGTTCCCGTCTAGAGGTGGAATAATCCCGTGATTATGATCCATGACAGTTTTCCATATGTTTTATCAAGCTCATTCAGAAACGTTTTATCTATCTTCCATTTTTTTTTTTCACTTTCACTCGTTTTGCTTTTGTTATGCGACACATTCGCCATTTTCAACGTGACGCCCGTTACATGCCCACTTCTTTGTGCGTCCAAACTCAATAATCACATCCACGCATCCAACATTTCCCTTCCAGCTTCCCCTATTGCTTTTGCCACCCAGCTACTACCTCCTGCTCTTCCACTTTTCATTCACATTGCTGATTATCTCTCCTCCTACTTTCTAATGCATTCTTTTGCATATATATTGCATGTTCTTCCAGCCCTTAATCCTACCCACATCTCTCTTGCCACACCATCATAACCCATTGTGGTTCATTCTCTTTTATCATTTCTTAGCGTTCTTTTTTAACACAACCTCAGTTTTGTCAGTTGTCTTTTCTTTATTGTGTATTTCGCCTTCTGCCGACATACTTTGCTATCCTTCTTCAAAATTCATTAATAATCTTTTTCTTACAACACATCTAATGCATCTTCCCACAATCCTTATCATGCTTCTTAGTTAGAATTGTATATTTAACGCTACGTTTTTCATTGTTAATCATTTTCTTGAACATTTACCTTCTGTCACCACAGACTCATAATAACATTCTTGCATACTTCTCTTCACCTTGCTATTCACAAATGGAATTCATCTAATGTGTGGGTTGACAGCCTAGAGGAAGGTTTGCAGGTTGAACTAAATGTAACAGGAGAAAAACGAAAGCGCGAAAATAAGGAATTCTAAGACTTCCTGGGGTGATCTGACTCCTAGGGAAGAAATAAAGGAAGTGATGACCATTCGAGCGGTTACTTCTTGGTGGTTTTCAGCGTGTTCGCTTTATATTTCTCTGCTCCTCAGTAAATTTGTGGATTAAGGTAGAGATGATACAAGAGGAGAATCAAGAATACAGTATAACTAGCGTAACATTCAATAGTGATGTTAGATTCGAGATGATAATTATTCTAATGAGGTTACAAGAAAGTTTGTGTCCAATATTTATTTGTTAGCGAGGTTAGAATGCATCACCTTCATTGTCCCTCCTGTTCCTCCCGTAGGTCAACTGCTGCTGGAACAGGATCGCGTGGAAGAGGCCGTAGGATCGTGGCTGAGGGCCGCATTATTGGACTCTACAGACCACACTGCTGCCTTCAATGCTGCCACTGCCCTCAGGCTGGCCGGCAGGAACCAGCATGCTGAGACCTTCTACAGGAGGGCAGTTCAGCTCCAGCCTAAGGTATGGTTGTAGCACCAGATGAGGAACATTTGAATCAATGAATATGGAGCATTCAGTCGTGTCATACTGAAGTTCGGGACAAGTGACAATTAATGGGTTCATATTAGACTTTCATTACAGGGTTTTTAGGTAATGACGCTCTGATATTTTCCTCCCCTTGCACAGGATGTAGCGAGCCACAGAAACCTGGGTGCCATTCTTCACTTGAATGGCAAACTGGACGAGGCCAGGAAGCACTACGAAGAAGCCTTAGCTCTTGCCCCCGGCGACCCTCAGACCACCACCAACATGCAGAGGCTCTCCGCGCTCCTCAACAAGAAGGGCCTCTCCTAGTTGGCCGACAGCAAGAACAGTGTGTTGCTGACGTCTTGCAGTATTCCAGGTTCCCCATATACAGCAGGAGCTCAATTTGTAAACGAATCTAGACGATGTTTTGCATTGGTCTTTGTGATGGATCGTTGGTACTACGGTGTACTCTGTATGTAAGAAGCCCTCAAAAGGCGTAGAAGATGAGGACCAATGCAGCCATATATCATCTCTTTTAAGTAATCAGTCAACTGGGAAGTACATGATTATCACAAAGTGACTGAAATGAGGTGACAAGCAACGAGTTAGCAGAAAGAAGTATATTTACAAGCTTATAATATTTTTTTCTTTTTTTTCTATACGCTACACTCTTATATTCCCAAAATTATTCACAAGGTTTTTACATCTCTAAGTGCTTTATCATATCTACTTTCATAAGGTTAGCCACTGGGAAATTGGCAAGGGAGAAAGAAAGTCGAGCGAATGGCTCAGAAAGGAGGCTTTCTCAGCTTTTGTTTTAGGTTATTTCTGATGACTTTAGGTTTCCTGACCTGTACATATTACCAAGCCTTCCATAGTTGTCTTGCAACGGTTTTCCGCTACAGCAACCACCAAGACCCACAGACTCCAAACGAACATTTCCAGTCTAGTTCTTCGTGCACCAGACGGCGACAATCCTGTATCTGGAACTCGCGCCCTCAAAGGGATTCCAGATATCCTACATTGGTATCCATCCTCATGAGGCGGTTCTTAAGGGGCGTTTGGGTCCCAAAGACAGATGTTCCAAGTTTCTTCTCTGTGTCCCTTTATGGTAAACGGCCTATACATCGGTGTTCTGTGTGATATTTGTTGACATTTCCTTCGCTAATATTGCATCATTATCAACAATTAATCGCTTTCAACGTGAATAAAAATCCTGTTTTTGTTTTTTATTCTTAAGAGAAAAGAATGGACATTCTGACCTCTCGCGGTCAAAACTTGAAATGGCCTCTATCCTTTCTCACGACGCTCCCCAGAAACAGTATCAAACCCAGTGAGATTAAGGTTAAAGCTACAGTGAAATATATCTTTATACATACATATATATAAATATATACATATATACTTGTGTATCTGAGGAGGAAGGTTAAAAGGTAACGTAAGGCATCGCTTGTACCATCGCCTCCAGAACTGCCCGTTAGCGTACAAAAGCCCCTCGTGAGACATAGGCACTATGGGTTGTTCACCTGAGGCTCAAGCACTTCTAGACTCCAGCGATGTCATTCTTTCAATTTTTTTTTCATATTTTGGAAATTCCTTAACATCAGTCTGTGATATTTGCCAAGATTATTCCATGACATTGTGGCACTAGTTTTTTCTTACCCACTCTCACCACTTCATATGATGTATAATACCCATTTATCAAGAAGTGTAATTTTTTCTTCTTCTTTGAATATCAACGATCGTCAAGATCATGATCTGATGAGAAACAAAAAAGCTTCCATACAACAGCAAAAGTTTGTGGCCATGGGAGGCCACTGTACAAAGTCCACCAGTGGTCTGTGACCAGGCTAGCAGCACTGCCGGACGTACGACGAAAATCATGACACGTGTCACCTTGACCTGTGACTAATTTACCTAACATGGCGAGAAATTGTAATACTCAGGTTGCCTCTTATCATCTGTCTCTCCTTTGTCTTTGTCTGTGAAGTCACTGGATCTCGCGGCATGGTATTTGTGAATGGAGTTACCAACATGCCCTTAGAGCAATTAAAAACAGTGCACTAGAAGGCTTTAAGATGAATGGCCTGATGGTGAGTGAATGGCCTGGCCCCGGGTTCAACCTGCTGAGTTTTGCGTTTTCACCGACTCCCCTTCCATAGCAACAGATTTCATAGGCTTGGACTGGTGGAGTTATAAGATTAAGATGTATTTAGTCAGTCTTTCTAGTCAAATCTCAAACTTATTGAAAGATTTTCTTTGCTTTTTCAGTAAGTCACCAAGTTAGGCAGTCTTTTCGTAGCCTCACGAAAGAGTCAGTAAACCATGAAGTGACTGGCCATTTGATGCGGTAGTTGACCAAACTCCATAGTGATTCACCAGGCCTAGTGACCACTCGTTCAGTGTAGCAGCAAGCTCACCAAACCTCAGAAGCTCATCTATAGGCTTCGTTAGAGACTCACCGGATAATGCAGTAGGTAGAAAGCCATGTGGTAACTCATGAGTGCTCACCAAGTAACTCATCAGAACTCGCAGGAATATAACGAGCAAAAGTGATTTTCTCCTGGATTGGGCTGGTGCATTCGAGCAAGTCAGGTCAGGTATTATGATACCAAGAATATTCTCAAGTTCCTGAGTTCGTCCACGGCCTTTGTTTCAACGGCCACCGACCACCGAAGGCAGTGAGTGGCGGGAGTCATGTGGATGAACAGGGCGCGGTTGACGAGGTCGTTTCTGAGGGAGTATCAGGAAGACTTCTCGCTTCACTAGGAAATAAAAAGTATACCCATGTAAATTCACTGGGTGAGGTCATTTTCTCGCCATTACGGTCCAGCGTGGTCGTAACAAATGGTACCATCTCGCGGTGTACACTGGCGACATGCAGTACATAATCTGTGTGTGTGTGTTTGAGTATGTTTATGTCATAACAAAAATAATGTGTATAAACAATGTGTGCAGCAGATGATAAGGAAAGCATCTCCGATCAAGAATCATGTAAATAATCTAAAACAGATATATCCATTTTTTAAAGGACCCCTTTTCAAAAGTCTTACCCCCCGGAGCACCCTTAGGTGAAGCCCCTTCCCCATCCCCTTAAAGTGTCTCCCCTTATCCTCCTTACTCCTTCCTATCCACCCCCCGCTGCCCATCCTTCTCCGACCCCCACCCCCTTCTGGTCTAAGATGTGCCTAAGCCTCTCACCATAACAAGCCATATTTGTGACGCGTTCTGCGACTTTTGGCCTTACAACACGAGAAAATATGAGCAGATTTTTCTTATCTTTGTGTAAGGGAAGCTCTCCAGCATCAATATGATCAGGGAAAGAAAGAATGGACGAAAATAAGGAGAGCTTACCGGTTAGCGGAAGCATTTCATTGGCTCCCACAAATATAATAAGCAGCCAATGAGATGAAAACAACGTACTAATCTTCAAGCAAATGACACTTCAATTCTGTATCATATTGCTATGTGACTGAAGGGTGAAAGTCGTTGATCCGGCTAACAAACCAGTATAAAGGAGTCGTATTATACATTGGTGTTTTTACCCAGATAAATAATGTGCCGATGATAGTGATATGTTACAATTAATATCAAATATATTATATGTGTTCATTACTTGTGTGTGTTGTTACCCTTCCCTTGGCCAGAGGCCCGAGAGAATAGAGCGGTTGATGAAGAGGCAATCAACAGTCAAAGGGATCTGACTGGCTAATCGATGGGATGAAAGGTTGATGAATAGTTCGTCAAGTAAAGGGATTGTGAATTTTGACTGATATAAAATGAACGAATGAACAGTGGCACAAAATGGTTGACTGGAGGCTGCTATCAATAATCAACACAAAAACATACAAACAGACATGGAAACACAAAGACGCACAAGAGCACATGGAGACACAAAGACGCACAATAACACATGGAAACACAAAGGCGCACAATAACACATGGAAACACAAAGACGCACAATAACACATGGAAACACAAAGACGCACAATAACACATGGAAACACAAAGACGCACAATAACACATGGAAACACAAAGACGCACAATAACACATGGAAACACAAAGACGCATAAGAATACATGGAAACACAAAGACGCACAATAACACATGGAAACACAAAGACGCACAAAAACACATGGAAACACAAAGACGCACAAAAGCACATGGAAACACAAAGACGCACAATAACACAAGGAAACACAAAGACGCACAATAACACATGGAAACACAAAGACGCACAAAAACACATGGAAACACAAAGACGCACAAAAACAGAGGGAAACACAAAGACGCACAATAACACATGGAAACACAAAGACGCACAAAAACACATGGAAACACAAAGACGCATAAGAATACATGGAAACACAAAGACGCACAATAACACATGGAAACACAAAGACGCACAAAACACATGGAAACACAAAGACGCACAAAAGCACATGGAAACACAAAGACGCACAAAAACACATGGAAACACAAAGACGCACAATAGTACATGGAAACACAAAGACGCACAATAACACATGGAAACACTAAGACGCACAATAACACATGAAAACACAAAGACGTACAAAAACACATGGAAACACAAAGCCGTACAAAAACACATGGAAACACAAAGCGCACAATAAAACATGGAAACACAAAGACGCACAATAACACATGGAAACACAAAGACGCACAAAAACATGTAAACACATAGACGCACAATAACACATGGAAACACAAAGACGCACAATAACACATGGAAACACAAAGACGCACAATAACACATGGAAACACAAAGACGCACAATAACACATGGAAACACAAAGACACACAAAAACACATGGAAACACAAAGACGCACAATAACACATGGAAACACAAAGACACACAATAACACATGGAAACACAAAGACGCACAAAAACACATTGAAACACAAAGACGCACAATAACACATGGAAACACAAAGACGCACAATAACACATGGAAACACAAAGACGCACAATAACACATGGAAACACTGACGCACAATAACACATGGAAACACAAAGACGCACAATAGCACATGGAAACACAAAGACACACAATAACACATGGAAACACAAAGACGCACATATACAGACAGAAACACACAAGCACATAGACACTCACTGATCTCTCTCTCTCTCTCTCTCTCTCTCTCTCTCTCTCTCTCTCTCTCTCTCTCTCTCTCTCTCTCTCTCTCTCTCTCTCTCTCCTGGATATGGAGAATTATAGTGAGAGCTGCCCAATAGAATGGCACTTCAGTGGTTGTCAAGTAACACTTCTGTGGGTCTGGTAGCTGTCTTTTCTATCTGCCTGACTCACACATGGATACCTCGCTCTCAGTCCACAAACATAAAAATTCTCCATCTCGCACATAATGCTTGACAACGCATATCTCACACAACTTCTTAACCCTAGATCTTCTACGGTGAGCGGTACGAGCTAGTCCTGTATCATGGCAAAAGCTTATCGGAAGTACTAGTGATCAAGTACTCGCTCTTTCAAAATATATATATATATATATATATATATATATATATATATATATATATATATATATATATATATATATATATATATATATATATATATATATATATATATATATATATGTATATATATATATATATGACTTGACCCTCACCCCTACTGTACCTAATAACCTTGCTCTTATTCACATTTACTCTCAACTTTCTTCTTCCACACACTTTACCAAACTCAGTCACCAGCTTCTGCAGTTTCTCACATGAATCAGCCACCAGCGCTGTATCATCAGCGAACAACAACTGACTCACTTCCCAAGCTCTCTCATCCCCAACAGACTTCATACTTGCCCCTCTTTCCAGGACTCTTGCATTTACCTCCCTTACAACCCCATCCATAAACAAATTAAACAACCATGGAGACATCACACACCCCTGCCGCAAACCTACATTCACTGAGAACCAATCACTTTCCTCTCTTCCTACACGTACACATGCCTTGGGAGGTGAGTTTGAATGGAGAAAAACTGGAGGAAGTGAAGTGTTTTAGATATCTGGGAGTGGATCTGTCAGCGGATGGAACCATGGAAGCGGAAGTGGATCATAGGGTGGGGGAGGGGGCGAAAATTTTGGGAGCCTTGAAGAATGTGTGGAAGTCGAGAACATTATTTCGGAAAGCAAAAATGGGTATGTTTGAGGGAATAGTGGTTCCAACAATGTTGTATGGTTGCGAGGCGTGGGCTATGGATAGAGATGTGCGCAGGAGGATGGATGTGCTGGAAATGAGATGTTTGAGGACAATGTGTGGTGTGAGGTGGTTTGATCGAGTAAGTAACGTAAGGGTAAGAGAGATGTGTGGAAATAAAAAGAGCGTGGTTGAGAGAGCAGAAGAGGGTGTTTTGAAATGGTTTGGGCACATGGAGAGAATGAGTGAGGAGAGATTGACCAAGAGGATATATGTGTCGGAGGTGGAGGGAACGAGGAGAAGAGGGAGACCAAATTGGAGGTGGAAAGATGGAGTGAAAAAGATTTTGTGTGATCGGGGCCTGAACATGCAGGAGGGTGAAAGGAGGGCAAGAAATAGAGTGAATTGGAGTCATGTGGTATACAGGGGTTGACGTGCTGTCAGTGGATTGAAGCAAGGCATGTGAAGCGTCTGGGGTAAACCATGGAAAGCTGTGTAGGTATGTATATTTGCGTGTGTGGACGTGTGTATGTACATGTGTATGGGGGGGGGGGTTGGGCCATTTCTTTCGTCTGTTTCCTTGCGCTACCTCGCAAACGCGGGAGACAGCGACAAAGTATAAAAAAAAAAAAAAAAAAAAAAAAATATATATATATATATATATATATATATATATATATATATATATATATATATATATATATATATATATATATATATATATATATATATATATATATATATATATATTCATATATATATATATATTTTTTTTTTTTTTTCAAACTATTCGCCATTTCCCGCGTTAGCGAGGTAGCGTTAAGAACAGAGGACTGGGCCTTAGAGGGAATATCCTCACCTGGCCCCCTTCTCTGTTCCTTCTTTTTTGGAAAAAAAAAAAAAAAAAAACGAGAGGGGAGGATTTCCAGCCCCCCGCTCCCTTCCCTTTTAGTCGCCTTCTACGACACGCAGGGAATACGTGGGAAGTATTCTTTCTCCCCTATCCCCAGGGATAATATATATATATATATATATATATATATATATATATATATATATATAATTTTTTTTTTTTTTTCTTTTTGCTTTGTTGCTGTCTCCCGCGTTTGCGAGGTAGCGCAAGGAAACAGACGAAAGAAATGGCCCAACCCACCCCCATACACACGTATATACATACACGTCCACACACGCAAATATACATACCTACACAGCTTTCCATGGTTTATCCCAGACGCTTCACATGCCCCGATTCAATCCACTGACAGCACGTCAACCCCGGTATACCACATCGATCCAATTCACTCTATTCCTCGCCCTCCTTTCACCCTCCTGCATGTTCAGGCCCCGATCACACAAAATCTTTTTCACTCCATCTTTCCACCTCCAATTTGGTCTCCCACTTCTCGTTCCCTCCACCTCCGACACATATATCCTCTTGGTCAATCTTTCCTCACTCACTCTCTCCATGTGCCCAAACCATTTCAAAACACCCTCTTCTGCTCTCTCAACCACGCTCTTTTTATTTCCACACATCTCTCTTCCCCTTACGTTACTTACTCGATCAAACCACCTCACACCACACATTGTCCTCAAACATCTCATTTCCAGCACATCCATCCTCCTGCGCACAACTCTATCCATAGCCCACGCCTCGCAACCATACAACATTGTTGGAACCACTATTCCTTCAAACATACCCATTTTTGCTTTCCGAGATAATGTTCTCGACTTCCACACATTCTTCAAGGCTCCCAGGATTTTCGCCCCGTCCCCCACCCTATGATCCACTTCCGCTTCCATGGTTCCATCCGCTGCCAGATCCACTCCCAGATATCTAAAACTCTTTACTTCCTCCAGTTTTTCTCCATTCAAACTTTTATATATATATATATATATATATATATATATATATATATATATATATATATATATATATATATATATATATATATATATATATATATATATATATACATATATATATATATATATATATTTTTTTTTTTTCAAACTATTCGCCATTTCCCGCGTTAGCGAGGTACCGTTAAGAACAGAGGACTGGGCCATTGAGGGAATATCCTCACCTGGCCCCCTTCTCTGTTCCTTCTCTTGGAAAATTAAAAAAAATTGAGAGGGGAGGATTTCCAGCCCCCCGCTCCCTCCCCTTTTAGTCGCCTTCTACGACACGCAGGGAATACGTGGGAAGTATTCTTTCTCCCCTATCCCCAGGGAATATATATATATATATATATATATATATATATATATATATTTTTTTTTTTTTTTTTTTTTTATACTTTGTCGCTGTCTCCCGCGTTTGCGAGGTAGCGCAAGGAAACAGACGAAAGAAATGGCCCAACCCCCCCATACACATGTACATACACACGTCCACACACGCAAATATACATACCTACACAGCTTTCCATGGTTTACCCCAGACGCTTCACATGCCTTGATTCAATCCACTGACAGCACGTCAACCCCTGTATACCACATCGCTCCAATTCACTCTATTCCTTGCCCTCCTTTCACCCTCCTGCATGTTCAGGCCCCGATCACACAAAATCCTTTTCACTCCATCTTTCCACCTCCAATTTGGTCTCCCTCTTCTCCTCGTTCCCTCCACCTCCGACACATATATCCTCTTGGTCAATCTTTCCTCACTCATTCTCTCCATGTGCCCAAACCATTTCAAAACACCCTCTTCTGCTCTCTCAACCACGCTCTTTTTATTTCCACACATCTCTCTTACCCTTACGTTACTTACTCGATCAAACCACCTCACACCACACATTGTCCTCAAACATCTCATTTCCAGCACATCCATCCTCCTACGCACAACTCTATCCATAGCCCACGCCTCGCAACCATACAACATTGTTGGAACTACTATTCCTTCAAACATACCCATTTTTGCTTTCCGGGATAATGTTCTCGACTTCCACACATTTTTCAAGGCTCCCAAAATTTTCGCCCCCTCCCCCACCCTATGATCCACTTCCGCTTCCATGGTTCCATCCGCTGACAGATCCACTCCCAGATATCTAAAACACTTCACTTCCTCCAGTTTTTCACCATTCAAACTCACCTCCCAATTGACTTGACCCTCAACCCTACTGTACCTAATAACCTTGCTCTTATTCACATTTACTCTTAACTTTCTTCTTCCACACACTTTACCAAACTCCGTCACCAGCTTCTGCAGTTTCTCACATGAATCCGCCACCAGCGCTGTATCATCAGCGAACAACAACTGACCCACTTCCCAAGCTCTCTCATCCCCAACAGACTTCATACTTGCCCCTCTTTCCAAGACGCTTGCATTTACCTCCCTAACAACCCCATCCATAAACAAATTAAACAACCATTGAGACATCACACACCCCTGCCGCAAACCTACATTCACTGAGAACCAATCACTTTCCTCTCTTCCTACACGTACACATGCCTTACATCCTCGATAAAAACTTTTCACTGCTTCTAACAACTTGCCACCCACACCATATATTCTTAATACCTTCCACAGAGCATCTCTATCAACTCTATCATATGCCTTCTCCAGATCCATAAATGCTACATACAAATCCATTTTCTTTTCTAAGTATTTCTCACATACATTCTTCAAAGCAAACACCTGATCCACACATCCTCTACCACTTCTGAAACCACACTGCTCTTCCCCAATCTGATGCTCTGTACATGCCTTCACCCTCTCAATCAATACCCTCCCATATAATTTACCAGGAATACTCAACAAACTTATACCTCTGTAATTTGAGCACTCACTCTTATCCCCTTTGCCTTTGTACAATGGCACTATGCACGCATTCCGCCAATCCTCACGCACCTCACCATGAGTCATACATACATTAAATAACCTTACCAACCAGTCAACAATACAGTCACCCCCTTTTTTAATAAATTCCACTGCAATACCATCCAAACCTGCTGCCTTGCCGGCTTTCATCTTCCGCAAAGCTTTTACTACCTCTTCTCTGTTTACCAAATCATTTTCCCTAACCCTCTCACTTTGCACACCACCTCGACCCAAACACCCTATATCTGCCACTCTGTCATCAGACACATTCAACAAACCTTCAAAATACTCATTCCATCTCCTTCTCACATCACCACTACTTGTTATCACCTCCCCATTTACGCCCTTCACTGAAGTTCCCATTTGCTCCCTTGTCTTACGCACCCTATTTACCTCCTTCCAGAACATCTTTTTATTCTCCCTAAAATTTACTGATATATATATGGGGGATATATATATATATATATATATATATATATATATATATATATATATATATATATATATATATATATATATATATATATATATATATACATATATATATATCTTTTTTTTTTAACTATTCACCATTTCCCGCGTTAGCGAGGTAGCGTTAAGAACAGAGGACTGGGCCTTTTTTGGAATATCCTCACGTGGCTCCACTCTGTTCCTTCTTTTGGAAAATTAAAAAAAAACGATATTTATTTATTTATTTTTTTTTTTTTTTTATTATACTTTGTCGCTGTCTCCCGCGTTTGCGAGGTAGCGCAAGGAAACAGACGAAAGAAATGGCCAAACCCCCCCCCCCATACACATGTATATACATACGTCCACACACGCAAATATACATACCTACACAGCTTTCCATGGTTTACCCCAGACGCTTCACATGCCTTGCTTTAATCCACTGACAGCACGTCAACCCCGGTATACCACATCGCTCCAATTCACTCTATTCCTTGCCCTCCTTTCACCCTCCTGCATGTTCAGGCCCCGATCACACAAAATCTTTTTCACTCCATCTTTCCACCTCTAATTTGGTCTCCCTCTTCTCCTTGTTCCCTCCACCTCCGACACATATATCCTCTTGGTCAATCTTTCCTCACTCATCCTCTCCATGTGCCCAAACCACTTCAAAACACCCTCTTCTGCTCTCTCAACCACGCTCTTTTTATTTCCACACATCTCTCTTACCCTTACGTTACTCACTCGATCAAACCACCTCACACCACACATTGTCCTCAAACATCTCATTTCCAGCACATCCATCCTCCTGCGCACAACTCTATCCATAGCCCACGCCTCGCAACCATACAACATTGTTGGAACCACTATTCCTTCAAACATACCCATTTTTGCTTTCCGAGATAATGTTCTCGACTTCCACACATTCTTCAAGGCCCCCAGGATTTTCGCCCCCTCCCCCACCCTATGATCCACTTCCGCTTCCATGGTTCCATCCGCTGCCAGATCCACTCCCAGATATCTAAAACACTTCACTTCCTCCAGTTTTTCTCCATTCAAACTCACCTCCCAATTGACTTGACCCTCAACCCTACTGTACCTAATAACCTTGCTCTTATTCACATTTACTCTTAACTTTCTTCTTCCACACACTTTTCCAAACTCAGTCACCAGCTTCTGCAGTTTCTCACATGAATCAGCCACCAGCGCTGTATCATCAGCGAACAACAACTGACTCACTTCCCAAGCTCTCTCATCCCCAACAGACTTCATACTTGCCCCTCTTTCCAAAACTCTTGCATTTACCTCCCTAACAACCCCATCCATAAACAAATTAAACAACCATTGAGACATCACACACCCCTGACGCAAACCTACATTCACTGAGAACCAATCACTTTCCTCTCTTCCTACACGTACACATGCCTTACATCCTAGATAAAAACTTTTCACTGCTTCTAACAACTTTCCTCCCACACCATATATTCTTAATACCTTCCACAGAGCATCTCTATCAACTCTATCATATGCCTTCTCCAGATCCATAAATGCTACATACAAATCCATTTGCTTTTCTAAGTATTTCTCACATACATTCTTCAAAGCAAACACCTGATCCACACATCCTCTACCACTTCTGAAACCACACTGCTCTTCCCCAATCTGATGCTCTGTACATGCCTTCACCCTCTCAATCAATACCCTCCCATATAATTTACCAGGAATACTCAACAAACTTATACCTCTGTAATTTGAGCACTCACTCTTATCCCCTTTGCCTTTGTACAATGGCACTATGCACGCATTCCGCCAATCCTCAGGCACCTCACCATGAGTCATACATACATTAAATAACCTTACCAACCAGTCAACAATACAGTCACCCCCTTTTTTAATAAATTCCACTGCAATACCATCCAAACCTGCTGCCTTGCCGCTTTCATCTTCCGCAAAGCTTTCACTACCTCTTCTCTGTTTACCAAATCATTTTCCCTAACCCTCTCACTTTGCACACCACCTCAACCAAAACACCCTATATCTGCCACTCTATCATCAAACACATTCAACAAACCTTCAAAATACTCACTCCATCTCCTTCTCACATCACCACTACTTGTTATCACCTCCCCATTTGCGCCCTTCACTGAAGTTCCCATTTGCTCCCTTGTCTTACGCACTTTATTTACCTCCTTCCAGAACATGTTTTTATTCTCCCTAAAATTTAATGATACTCTCTCACCCCAACTCTCATTTGCCCTTTTTTTCACCTCTTGCACCTTTCTCTTGACCTCCTGTCTCTTTCTTTTATACATCTCCCACTCAATTGCATTTTTTCCCTGCAAAAATCGTCCAGATGCCTCTCTCTTCTCTTTCACTAATACTCTTACTTCTTCATCCCACCACTCACTACCCTTTCTAATCAACCCACCTCCCACTCTTCTCATGCCACAAGCATCTTTTGCGCAATCCATCACTGATTCCCTAAATACATCCCATTCCTCCCCCACTCCCCTTACTTCCATTGTTCTCACCTTTTTCCATTCTGTACTCAGTCTCTCCTGGTACTTCCTCACACAGGTCTCCTTCTCAAGCTCACTTACTCTCACCACCCTCTTCACCCCAACATTCACTCTTCTTTTCTGAAAACCCATACAAATCTTCAGACATCCCTCCAGTTGCACCTCTCAGCACATTAACATCCAAAAGTCTCTCTTTCGCACGTCTGTCAATTAACACGTAATCCAATAACGCTCTCTGGCCATCTCTCCTACTTACATAAGTATACTTATGTATATCTCGCTTTTTAAACCAGGTATTCCCAATCATCAGTCCTTTTTCAGCACATAAATCTACAAGCTCTTCACCATTTCCATTTACAACACTGAACACCCCATGTATACCAATTATTCCCTCAACTGCCACATTACTCACCTTTGCATTAAAATCACCCATCACTATGACCCGGTCTCGTGCATCAAAACCACTAACACACTCATTCAGCTGCTCCCAAAACACTTGCCTCTCTTGATCTTTCTTCTCATGCCCAGGTGCATATGCACCAATAATCACCCACCTCTCTCCATCAACTTTCAGTTTTACCCATATTAATCGAGAATTTACTTTCTTTCACTCTATCACTTACTCCCACAACTCCTGTTTCAGGAGTATTGCTACTCCTTCCCTTGCTCTTGTCCTCTCACTAACCCCTGACTTTACTCCCCAGACATTCCCAAACCACTCTTTCCCTTTACCCTTGAGCTTCGTTTCCCTCAGAGCCAAAACATCCAGATTCCTTTCCTCAAACATACTACCTATCTCTCCTTTTTTCACATCTTGGTTACATCCACACACATTTAGGCACCCCACTCTGAGCCTTCGAGGAGGATGAGCACTCCCCGCGTGACTCCTCTTCTGTTTCCCATTTTAGAAAGTTAATACAAGGAGGGGAGGATTTCTGGCCCCCCGCTCCCGTCCCCTCTAGTCGCTTTCTACGACACGCGAGGAATACGTGGGAAGTATTCTTTCACCCCTATCCCCAGGGATAATATACATATATATATATATACATATACACATACACATACATACACATACATACGCACATATACACACACACACACATACATATATATACATATGAGAAATGTAAGAAACAATTTAGAAAACTGAAACTTCTAGCTTGAAATGAATGAAAAAAAGAATGTCACATAATGGTTCAACCTCTGGCTATGGAAAAAAGGAAATGTATAATTTATTTACACAAACGTCAATAGCAGTTCTCATCAATTTAACCACTGTATCAATAAGCTTCAATGTCTAAGCTACATTTTTCTCCAATTTCACTATTTTCCTTCACATTTTCAATTGTGTATATATACGTATGTATATATATATATATATATATATATATATATATATATATATATATATATATATATATATATGTATATATATATATATATATATATATATATATATATATATATATATATATATATATATATATATGTATGTTTATTGTACCTGTGGATTGAGGAGAAAGAATGCTTCCCAAGCATTACTTGCGTGTCACAGTAGGCGACTGAAAGGGGCGGGAACAAGGAACTAGACACCCTCTCCTCCTTGCATTTAAATTTTCTAAAGTATCAACAAGCGAAGATCGCTTATATTCCTCGAACACTCAGATTAAGGTGTCTGAATGTGTGTGGATGTAACAGGATGAGAAGAAGGGAGAGATGGGTAGTATACTTGAGGTAGAGGCTTGGATCCTTTAGCTCTAAGTAAAAGCTAAGTTCAAGGGTAAGGGGGGAGAATGGTTTGAAAATGTTAGGTGTAAAGTAAGGGGTTAGTGTGAGGGCGGGAGAAGAGGTACACTTTTGCAAGAGGAGTTCTGGGAATGTGTGAGAGACCGCGAGTTAGTGAGGCCCAGAATGATGTGGGTGAAAAATAGGTATGTTTTCGAAAAGTGGGTGATTACTAATGTCTACACACTTTGTAACAAAAGCAGTATAAAAGATGAGCAAATGTTTTGGGAGGAATTGAATAAGCGTTTCAGCAATTTTGATGCAAAGCATCGAGCATTAAGTGGCGGGTGATTTGAATGTGAGATTGGGTGATAAAGTAGTTGAGGATAGTTGAGTGGCATGAGGCACCCAGTGTAAATCAAACTGGTGAACAGCTTGTGGAGTTGTGTGATGAAAAAGTAGTACCAGGAAACTTAACTAAAATTGAAAAACAAATGTAACGACTTGGGTGAGTGAGGGTGAACGAGCATTACTGGATTATATACTAGTTGAGTGGTGCTCAAAACAGAGGCACTTATGTATGAATGTGCTGACAAGTGCTGATGGTGGGATGCGTGATTCGTGACCATTATTTCTTAGCGGGGAGGTGTGAAAATTTGCAGAGGCTTTAGGAGAAAAGCAAATGATCTAGATGGAAAGAAGGTGATGAAAATGAGAGCACTTGGAAAAAATGCTTGTATTAAGAGATACTAGGAGAAACTGAGAACAGAATAGCAAGAGATGAGAGTAAAAGAAGCTTAGGGAGTGGATGAGGGGTGAAAGGTGTTAAGGGAAGCAGTGCTGATATGTGCGAGAGTGTGAAACAAGCAGATGGTGAGAGTTGGATGTTTGGAGATGGATAGGGGATCAGTGGGAAGACGATGCTAGTTGCACGTGAGAGAGAGAGAGAGAGAGAGAGAGAGAGAGAGAGAGAGAGAGAGAGAGAGAGAGAGAGAGAGAGAGAGAGAGAGAGAGAGAGAGAGAGAGAGAGAGAGAGAGAGAGAGAAAATGGGGGATGAATGGCGTTACTTGAAGGAAGGATTGTGTGTGTGATTGGGAGATGCGCAAGAGAAAAGGGAAGAAGGTCAAGAGGAAGGGCAAATGAGAGTTGGGGTGAGCGAGTATCAACATTCTTCAGGGAGAATAAGAAAATGCTTAAGAAGATTTTTAGTATTATAAGAAAAACAAGAAAGCAAACGAGAGCATCAGTGACGGGGGCAAATGTGGGAAGGATAACAGGCAGATATAAGGTAATGAGGAGATGGAAAGAGTACTTTGAAGGATTGCTGCATGTGTTTGATGATAGGGGGGCAGATGTCGGGTGTTTGTGTCGGGGAGATATGCGAAGTGAAGAAAGTTAGTCAGTTGTTATTTGCTTATGACACTTCGCTGGTGAGAGCTTCGAAAGAGAATTTATAGTACTGATGACTTAGTCTGGGACAGTGTGTGAAAGAAGAAGGTTGAAAGCAACTGTGAATAACAACAAAGGTATTATGCTTAGTAGTTGAGAGAGACAAGTTGAGTGAGATGTGACTCTGAACAGGGAAACCTTGGAGGAGGTGAAGTGTTTTAGATTCCTGGGAGTGACCTGGCAGGAAATGGAAAGCACGGGAGCCGAAATGAGCATCGGGTGAGCATTGAGGAATAAGTACTTAGGAAGGAGAGGCCATTATCTGGGAGAGCGAAGAGCATGAATGGATGTGTGGTGGTCCCGACGGCGTTGTATGGTTGCAAGGGATAGGATCTAGATGAAAATATATAGAATGGGGTGAATGTGTTGGAAATTAGATGGAATTTTTGATATTTTGTCAAACTTGTTTTCAAAATTGGCAGCTCCATCGGTAAGAATAATACCTGCTTACCAAATGCTGTTTGATATGAATCATTCATATCATGTTTGTCCAATGAGCACATGCTTTAGAATTCAACTTTTGTATGAAATTATCCGTCCATCTCTTATTACTAGTTACATCTCATTAAGCACCCAGGAAAAGGGACTTTTAGTGATTTTTCCTTTTCCTAGCAGTGACCGACATTAACCACTACAGAATATGGTGCTGGTTCTTTTAGCTAACTGACAAATGAACGCTGGTATGGTTGCCCCTGATCCTTTGACACACATGGATGGAAGGTAGTTACAAATGTCACTTTCCCTCGTGATGCATCGCATCGATTTGGAGATCGTGACTTCGTGAAGACATTGAGACAAATACCTTTAATATCTCAAAGGAGGAGAGTACACGTACCCAGCGTGTCTTACAGAGAACTTACACAACACCATGACTCCCAGTTATACAAGAAATTAATCAAACTTAAGTTAAAACTTATATGCACGTTGAAGACACTCCCAGCCAGTTCGTAAACTCTACGTTTTAAAAAGTTCAACTTTGTAAAGACAAGAAAAGGACAAAAGAAAAAAATCATGTTATGCTTGCATATATATGCATAATCACAAACAATATGAGCACACACAGCACTTTCACCAAGTTATCCAGACTTTTAATAACAATACTACATTGTATTCCCTTCCAGAATGACATGTTGTGGTTTATCATATACTCTTGTTACATTAGGTGAGAGTACAACATCTTAACAATGCGAACTGCAAAAGAATGAAATATAGACAAACCATAAAAGAAAGTGCTTCCAATGTCTTTGGGTAGAAAAGCTGGGAAGACTGATCCCGTTTTGCTACTCATTATGCGCAGAATTTCGTACTGTTCTATTGCTATAACACCTCAGGTACACACTTTTTTCTAAAATCTTCATGAGATAAGAGATCTATATATTTTTGTCATCCCCGTAACATATGACAATGAGAATATTCTAAATCTTTCAAAGATGACTACCGGCATTTAAAGAATTAGTGAAGGAAAAAAAACCTTGAACTGTTTTCGAACTGTAGAAAATCGAACAAAGAATTTTCTGAACTGCGGATCATATGTGCTTGTTGCTTCGTTGGTTGTTCAAGATTGCAGTGCCACGCCAATCACGGATGAGGGTGGACGTGCTTATAATAGTTCTTTTGAATATCCGGTTCGAATCTTCAAATCGCAGTCGAGTCTGGTATGAGTTCTCACTGGGACCAGGCGCATTGCTTACTGCGATAGGCAGATACCTAAAGCTTATCATTATATCTTTATTGTTGTTTCGGTTTCGGACTCCCAGCGCGGAGCCAGTCGTCCGGCTACAAGCAGGCATTCAAAGAGATAGTCCCGGGAAGGAAAGAAGAGGATCGGGTGTCAGAACATGAATCGCAGTGGAATGAAATGTCCACACCTTCCAAATGAAACCTAGCTGATAACAGAATTTGGTCTGGCCGGCGCAACTAAAAGTGAAACACAAGGAATCTCACCTGCTCTTAAGAGAGAGAGAGTGACCCATCTTATTCAGTGGCTCATTATCAGAAAAGCATTGGAGTTGTGGAACACTTAACAATCGTTCGATTTCAGGAGAATAATTTCAGTAGACTTTGGAAAAAAGGTAGAAGTACACAAAAGCAATCATAACGCGAGAGCAAGACAACGGATGCAGTTACTTTTGGAACGCAGCAATGGTACGGTGTAGGCTGAACGTCATATGGTGAACGGACAAGAGAAAGTTAAGTGTTATTGCACTTATGAATGGAGTGATCCCAAAAGAGAATCTGGGTACCACTTAACTGCCAGAGAAAGATACGAACGTCTGTGTAAATTCATCCTCCCTGTTTCAGTTGCTGTCGGTCTGGGCATAGGCTTGGCTGTGCCAGTATGATGCTGTTTTCTTAAGTATTGCAAGGGATGTACTAAAAGAAGGGAGAGGAAACGTATCCGTGTAGGCAATACAGTTGTAGAGGGGACCTATAATGCAGGGTCAGTGAAGTGTGGAAAGAACTCCAAAATTCCTTTTCATTTTGGTAGTTACAGGGAAAAGACAGTGAAAGACAAGACATAACTCGACGATTCGGAGCCGCTGGTGATTTAGGTATAGACACCTACTCTACTTTGAAGATGTGAGCCATCAGCAGCAGTAGGTGTCTCGAAGTTTGTGGCAACAGGACACCATGAGAGGCAGCCACATCATCGGCCACAGGATGTAGTGGAGGCTTCTGTCGTTAGTCTCTTGGTAGGTCAAGTTGCAGTTTGAGGAGGAGAGCGGGAAGCTTAAAGAGGGAAGGAATATGATGGAAAAGAAAACGGGTGGGCATCAGATGTCAGAGGTGGTGGCCAAGTAAGATTCACCTAAAACAGGTGACTGCGTGTGGGATGGTGAAGCCTACACAGAAAGTTATTGCACTACATGAGTTCGTCATCAAAGAGGCTCAGGTTGATGACAAAAGGGGTGGTGATTTTATGAAAATGAGCGAGAGTAATATTCACGATTGGTAAGGGAGGACGTGAAATTTAAACGATAAATCCTGCAATGATAAAAGTCTTCGCAACAGAGTGACAGAGTTGCAGTGTTGTGTGTGCTACAATACTTGTATTGTGGCATTGCAGGAAAACATGAAAAGGATGGCAGGCTATAAACCTCCAAAAAAACTATATTTATTTTTTCTAAACACAGCTGTAGGTTCAAGAAGTCTATCTGTTTTTACTCAGAGAAGTATCCAGGTAGAAATGTATGACCCTACAGGGAAATCTGATGGAATAATGCATATTAGAGCCGGCATTAAGGTAAATGACTATTTCACAAATATGTCAAATGAGTGCAGCTCGCTGATATTACAAAACATTCTTGTCTGTATTTTTCGTCCCGCCTTCGTAGTGGGAGAGCAATGTAAATGTTAGGCACAGCGACCTTGGTTCACAAGGAATCTAAGAGCTTCCCTCGTGTCCAATTGTCTGGTGAAGACACTGGGTAAGGAAGGAAAGTGCAGGGAGAATCATTGGATTAGTGAGTGATCACTTTCACTTTTACGTTCAGCTTTCACTTGGCAAGATGCGTGTCAGCTGAAGAAGGGAAAGGTTCAGAGTGGATAAGAGTTGATATGATGACTTATAGAAAAGGCAAAGGTCTAGTGAAAAGAACGTCAACCAGCTGACGTAAACCGTTTCTATAAGGATTTTGTTAAAAAAGGGAAATAGTCATAAGGAAAGCTACGAAGCATCACGGAACCAGCATGAACAGAATAGCAAATACTAAAGACGTACAAGTTATCACGTGGGATGCCACTCTGAAGTGGACACATAGAGTTGGGATAAGATTGGAAAGCCTGGGTAAACAAAACTGCTTTACATGAGGTAAAAAAGGCTTGCAGTGTCGTCCAGTACCTGATCTCCTGCTTGTAGGTAACATGATTGAAAAATGGAAACTGCCACTTTGTCTTCATTATCTGTGGAGATTTGACAGGTACTGAGGAATTCTGACGGAGAGAAAAGAGAATTACATACAGTGTGGCATCAATAGCAGAGACTCATTGTGTGTTATTATTTCACTGGTGGGGCTCTGAGGTCTAGACAAAAGAGACAGACTCACAGCTCTGGATGAAGACGGGCGTTACATTTGAGATCTTTGATTAGTTATCAATAATCAGGGAGGGTCCCGTGTGAGCTGTATGTAATATGAGTTTCAGAATGAGGAAAAACTGCCTCGAAAGTAGAAGGAAGTGATTAATTGTGGCTGTGGTTACGGATCAGTCTCATCAGAATCGTGTGTGGTTAAAAGGCTGGAAAGATGATATCAAATAAAGTATTGCATTTCTTGAGTGATAATGTTTCCTATAATATGTATGGAGTTATACTATGTTTATCATTATGTATATTGATGTAACTGTTATCACATAAACACGATCCCTCAAAGGTTGTTGTAGAACTTTGGCTCATTCATTGCACACACACATTCTTGTTATGTGTTGAAATATCTAAATTCTTTTTTCTTTTCTCTTCATAAAACTTTTCTTTTTCGGTAGATTAAGAATTAAGCATTCGATATTTCCACGGAATTTAAATAACCCTCCTCCCTCCCCTTAAGGCACTCCCCCCCCAAAAAAAAAAGATGAATATTTTCGATAGAATTTAAGTATGCTTATAGCTCTTCATTGTGTGTGTGTGTGTGTGTGTGTGTGTGTGTGTGTGTGTGTGTGTATTCTGAGACTGGCAACATTGAAAAGTATTTTGCAACGAGGCTGTGTCCTCGTCAGCCTCGTCGAGGAATATTTTGCTCTAAAAGAGTCAATCATACCCCTGCTTCTGAATATAGCGCAGCCTCGAAGCTGCAACACCCTTAACTGTATGGTTCGGTGATTATGTATGACATAGTATCAGAACACAAATTTACATACATAACTACCTACCTACCTACCTACCTACATACATACATACATACATACATACATACATATTGCCTAAGATCAAATAATATCATGCATGTTCATTTGCCTCCGAGTTAATGCCACTCATAGTCCCGTGTTGTGGTAAGATGTTGCTTTGTACCTGTAAAAATCAACGTCCATCTGAGTGTATCGCATTGGCATCATCATGATGTTCACGTCGCTATTGATGTACATGTGCAGCTGATGTCCCTGACTTAACCTGACGAGCATGTCATACTGATGAACATATAGTTTGCTATGTACATGTGCAGCTGATGTCCCTGACTTAACCTGACGAGCATGTCATACTGATGTACATATAGTTTGCTTTGAGTGTCTTGGTGACACGCTTTAACCTACTGCATTTTGCCTCTAGTGATTTGATAATGAGATGCATCAAGTTGTTGCCATAATAAATCTTTATCAACCATGAGAAAGATCTGGAAGAGTTTACCGCTGCTTGTGCCGTCAGCAAACACTCCTCACCGTGTACGGATTATGAAATATTTCTTTCATTTTCTTTTCTCAAGTCCTTCACGGTGTTGGTCGTCCTGCTTGATCAAGCATTTGTACTTGGTTTGAAAAAAAAAAGAAAAAAGCTTTTCCTTCTGAATTTTTCATTGGGGAATTCTTCGAACCGCCATGCCTTGAAAAGCACTTGTGTTCTGGCGAAATGTTTTGAAAAGACCCTTGGACTTCTTAATGAATGCATTTCTTCGTGGTGAAATTGAAAGAACCGAGCGTTCCAAAGTTTTCGAGAGGTTTCCCTCTAATCAGAGATGCCGATTATTTCCTTCGTATTTGCCGACTGGGAAGAGAGAGAGAGAGAGAGAGAGAGAGAGAGAGAGAGAGAGAGAGAGAGAGAGAGAGAGAGAGAGAGAGAGAGAGAGAGAGAGAGAGAGAGAGAATATTTTCTCTAGAACCAGAGGCTATGTATGAATCGACATGATTACTCTGTTTCTCAGGACATTCGTAACATCAGAATGTATATATATATATATATATATATATATATATATATATATATATATATATATATATATCTTTCATACTATTCGCCATTTCCCGCGTTAGCAAGGTAGCGTTAAGAACAGAGGACTGGACCTCTGAGGGAATATCCTCACCTGGCCTCGTTCTCTGTTCCTTCTTAGGAAAATTAAAAAAAAAAAGAGAGGGGAGGATATATATGTATATATATATATGTATATATATCATCCCTGGGGATAGGGGAGAAAGAATACTTCCCACGTATTCCCTGCGTGTCGTAGAAGGCGACTAAAAGGGGAGGGAGCGGGTGGCTGGAAATCCTCCCCTCTCATTTTTTTTTCTTTTTTAATTTTCCAAAAGGAGGAACAGAGAAGTGGGCCAGGTGAGGGTTTCCCTCAAGGGCCCAGTCCTCTGTTCTTAACGCTACCTCGCTGATGCGGGAAATGGCGAATAGTATATATATATATATATATATATATATATATAGAAAAGGAAAGGACCTCTCCCCACCCACTGGCACACAGTGGATAGAAAACAAGTAGAAAAAAATACCTTGCAGGATTAATATGCCTTATGGAAATTTTTATAGGAAAGTCATAAGGTAGAATGAACCTGAATATGTCAGGCATCCCAACACCAGTGAAATGCATCCCTTCACTTTTTGTTACAAAGGTGGTAATAAGGAAAACTTGAGCTCCAGCCTCTTGACTTTCCATGCCTATAATATTCTTGATGGAGAATGATACAGTAATTCTTAATTTCTCTCTCAAAGCCAGTGATGGGTTAATCAATGTTGGTATGTTACCACAGCATGGCCAGGGAGAGGTCAATGGTTGAGAAGGTGGCATGATATATCACTGTGTTATGATGACTGATTAAATGAATCATTCAATACCAGAGTGAAAAAAGATGATGAAGGCTAGTTTTGTAGATATTAAGAGTGTTGCTTGATCAACAGTTTCTGTGAGCTTATTCCATGCATCAATAATTTCATTGGTAAGAAGTATTTTGTACAATTTAGATTTACTCAGGGACTTCTAAGTTTTAGTCCATTTCCTCTTGTTGGTAATGATAGCCCTACTGGAAAGAAGTTTTTCAGTATCGACTTTGTTGAATCCTTTAAAGTATTTTAAAGCATTTTATAAATTTGCCCCAGGGGCACCTCTTGCTTAGGGAGAATGTATTCTATTTATTTGCCCCATGGATGCATCTTAAAGAGAACAAGTTTAATTCTAGCAGTCTCCCCTCTTATGGTTTATTACTCTAGGAAGGATTCAATTTAGTTGCTCTTCTCAGCAGTTGCCAATTTTAGAATATCCTTGCTGAAATGGGGGCCCTAAGATGTGCTGCATATTCAATGTATAGTCTAATGAGACTTAGGTATAATGGCAGTATCACATCCTTGCTTTTCTACATACAAAAAGTTTCTTTTCAAAAAAAAAAAAAAAAAAAAAAAATATATATATATATATATATATATATATATATATATATATATATATATATATATATATATATATATATATATCCCTGGGGATAGGGGAGAAAGAATACTTCCCACGTATTCCCTGCGTGTCGTAGAAGGCGACTAAAAGGGGAGGGAGCGGGTGGCTGGAAATCCTCCCCTTTCTTGTTTTTTTTTAATTTTCCAAAAGAAGGAACAGAGAAGGGGGTCAGGTGAGGATATTCCCTCTAAGGCCCAGTTCTCTGTTCTTAACGCTACCTCGCTAACGCGGGAAATGGCAAATAGTATGAAAAAAAAAAAAAAAAAAAAATATATATATATATATATATATAGATATATATATATATATATATATGTATATATATATATATATATATATATATATATATATATATATATATATATATATATATATATATATATATATATATATATATATATATATATATATATATACATATATATATATATATATATATATATATATATATATATATATATATATATATATATATATATATATATATATATATATATATATATATATATATATATATATATATATATATAGAGAGAGAGAGAGAGAGAGAGAGAGAGAGGATATTTTTAGCTTTTGCAGTGTTATAAATCCAGAGGTTTTTCCTCCCTCTTGATAATGACCCGCGAATTTCCGACAACGTCATAAACAGGCGAACCCCCTCCTCCCAGGGAGCCTCTATTTCACAATGCAAATGAGCCATTCATTCTTCAGTCGAATTTTTCTCTGCTTAAGGACACCTTCATCAGGTTGCCCGTCACGATCAAGCACAAGTCGGTGACCCGGCACTACAGGGTGCCTCATGAAAGGAGATGGGCTGCCCTCTACAAGATTACTGAGGTGAGAAAAATCACATCGTTCATTCAAACGGAACTTCTGCCAGCTGACATTGTGGGTCGGATAGGCTATCTAGGTAACGATGTTAGAATTAGAGGAGACAAGGAAAGCATTGATGAAAAGGAGAGAGAGAGAGAGAGAGAGAGAGAGAGAGAGAGAGAGAGAGAGAGAGAGAGAGAGAGAGAGAGAGAGAGAGAGAGAGAGAGAGAGAGAGAGAGAGAGAGAGAGAGAGAGAGAGAGAGAGAGAGAGAGAGAGAGATTGATAGCTTAGAGTAACCAAGGGTGAGAATTTAAGCACAGCAAAAGGTTAAAAGTTGAACATTAAATCTCTCTGTGTCTGTCAGATAAGGTCAGTGAGAGGAGGGGGAGAGGCGACAAGAACTCTCACAAATGCCTCTAGATCTTACTCCCTCGGGGGGTTTTGTTCAGAGATGAATGGTCTACTGAGGGAACTTTGCAAGACAAAGTCCGTGTCCTCTGAGGCGGCTGCAATGGTTTCTGGGGAAATTAAACTCATATATACACAGTATATATACCCACTGGACACCTCCATATAAGTCTCTGAGACAAAATGCAACGACTGTAAATACTCTGTAATGGCAGTTGCTAAAAATATGGTATTTGGTAAAAACAAATGAAATTCAAGTTAGTTTGAAAAAATATAAAATTGATAATGGTAGGTAGTTAGGGAATCCATTTTGGAGCTAAAAGAGAAGGCGGAACAAACTACTACTCTGGAAAATGTATATTGTCATCCTCGCAAAGAAATTATATATTTTGTTTCGATAACAAAGTTATTCTTATTCTGTCACCATAAAAGTGCAATATATAAATGGAAACCGGGAAATGTTCAGAATAAAATTCTAACATTTGAAAATCAGTTTATGAAATTGTAGAGACTTGTTCAACTAAAGAGAGAAAAAAGCATCTCTTTTTTTAAGACTTTTCTGTGAAAAGTCTGCTATTTGAACGGTAAGAAAAAGATATTCACATAAAATATTAATTTCATTTTATTTCGTAGATGTTAATTAATGAATTCATTTCATACGAGCTTATTGACCTTCTTTATTGGACTTGAGTCATTGCTGGTGCTGGTGTCCGCCTTCCCTCCCTCCCTGTTCAGCAGCCGTCGAGCTGCTGCTACACCGGAAGGCAATTCAGTCGTCTCGGGAGATCAGGCAACTCGGAGTTCCTCAGAGCTTCCACAGGGGCTCAGGTCAGTAACAGACCTCCACACATCATCCTGCTTTCTCTAAGCAAGATGTATTTGCCCCAGTTTGGTCTCTATCTTATATTTCTCCCTGGGATCTCATTATCTTACAAAGATGAACGCATTTTAATATCTGGAGAAGTTCAACGCCACTAGCTGAGGGAAGGCAATCAATGATCACATCCCTCGCCACGCCCCTAGCTAAGGGGAGACAGTGCCTCAAGACATATACCCGCTGCGCCCTTGGCTAAGTGGAGGCAGTACCCCAAGACAACCCCTGCCACTCTCCCAGGTAAGGGAAGGCAGTACTCTAAGACATCCCCGTCACGCCCTTATCCAATGGGAGGCAGTACTCCAAGACATCCCGCGTCACGCCCCTGGCTAATGGAAAGCAGTGCCCCTAGACAACCCCGCCACGACCATAGCTAATGGGAGGCAGTAATCCAAGACATCCCCTACCACGCACCTAGCTAATGGGAGGCAGTACCTCAAGACATCCCCCGCCACTCCCTTAGCTACTGGGAGGTAGTATCCCAAGAAATCCCCCGCCACTCCCCTAGCTAATGGAAGGCAGTACCCCAAAACACTACCCGCCACGAGTCTAGTTAATGGGATGCAGTATCCCAAGACATCTCCTGCCACGCCCCTAGCTAATGGGAGGCAGTACCCCAAAACACTGCCCGCCACGAGTCTAGTTAATGGGATGCAGTATCCCAAGACATCTCCTGCCACGCCCCTAGCTAATGGGAGGCAGTACCCTAAGACATCCCCCACCACGCCCCTAGCTTAGGGAAGGCAGTGCCCCAACACATCTCCAGTAAACCAACACATCCTCCTCGCCCCTTGCTAGGGGGAGGCAGTACACACCATAAGACTGACTCACATATAAACTGTGCAATGTTTATGAATTCGTTCATTCGGCAGGCGACGTGCCGTGTCTAGCCATAATTGGAATAATCCAGCCGGACGTGAGCCGACTAGATAACGGTAATTCTGTCAGCGACAAAAGGCTGTTGACCGGAGAAATGTCCGGGTAACGTGTTGCCCTCGTTAACGAGTCAACAACTACACTAACTGTTTTCGAACTGCAAAGTTACAACGAGAAAAAAAAAAGATACTCCAGGGAAGGACTTGGACGATTACAATATAGAATACACAAGTATCAGTTGATAGTTTTGATAACTTGGAACGTTCGCAAGCTCAGCCTCGGGTTCAGGGGTCCCGGGCATCATCAGTCTGGGCTCATCAAGATATCCCCCACATCATCCTCGTTCGACAAAGCGTAAGAGAAAACGAGTCATGGAAATCAAATCTCGCCACTTGAACCGACGGAAGCAACAGACGAAACTCCCTCGGCTCCCATCTCCCCTGACGACATACATGTGTACGCACATGTACATATATGCAGGCAGACACATACCCAGACGCACACACAGACGAGGGGACGAACTTGATTACCACAATCCACGAGCGTGACGTCATGAGAACGGATAGGATTTTGCATTTAGATGAGGCACGTCAAACTCTGATGAATCCATTACATCGCTCTGAGAGACGGGATCTCCCAGGAGGCATGAGAGCTCTTGCTTATACCGTGGAGGTGGCACTGTATTATGAAGTATACGGCAGTGGTGGCACTGTGGTATAGCTCCTAAGGTAGTGATGTCACTGCCAAATGAATCATACAGCAGTGATGGTACCGTGTGGTGATGTATGCGGCAGTGGTAGCACTAGGGGATGAAGCATACGGCAACGGCGGCACTGTTTCATGAAGCAGTGATGACACTATGTTGCTGTGCAGTGATGATGCTGGGGAATGAAACATACGGCAGTGGTGGTGTTGGGATATGACACATACGACATTGGTGGTGCTGGTGCACGAAACATACTGCAGTGGGGGTGCTGGGACGTGAAATATACGGCAGTGGTGGTGCTAGGGCATGAAACATACGGCAGTGTTGGTGCTAGGGTGTGAAGCATACGGCAGTGGTGGTGCTGGGGCATGAAACATACGGCAGTGTTGGTGCTAGAGTGTGAAGCATACGGCAGTGGTGGTGCTGGGGCATGAAACATACGGCAGTGTTGGTGCTAGAGTGTGAAGCATACGGCAGTGGTGGTGCCAGGTTATGCGGCAATAATGATACTGTGTAATAGAATATACGGGATCGATGACGCTTTGCTGTGAAGTGCATTCTGCAATGACACTGTCATACGACATTTAGAGAGGATGAAACTATATTATCAGTCTTGCTTGCAGGGCTGCAGTGCAGCATGAAGATTGTGGTGGTGGTGATGACAGTGTGCTGGGAACGGCACTGTTATGAACCATATTGGTAAATAACCTTATGTAATTCCTTGTACATCGAATTCATCAATGTTTTTTGACTCATATACTGTTGTATCTTCGTGCACTTAATCAAACGAGGGAAAAATTGCGGTGAAGCAAAGGGAACACTGAAACATTACTCAAATTTTCATCACAGTTTTGTTGTTTAAGAAATTGACAATATAATTACCCTGTAGTTCTGAGACCTCCAGCTGTAGAGGGATAAATAGCTAAAAAAATGAAAATTAGATTAGAAAAACTTGATGTACTCAGGAGGTGTTTGTTGGTTTAGTGAGCAGTCTCGGGTCACTGAATGTCCTCAGATCACCAAATGAACTTGGTACACACGATGGCTTCAGTCAATAGATGACCTTCAGTCACCAAGTGAGCTCGGGTTCACCGAGTAGACTCGAGTGGTTGAGTGGCCTCCAGTGACTGAGTGGCTTCGAGTCACTGAGTGCGCTCAGGGCAACTGATTCCTTAGTGGCCTCGAGTCACTTAGGGACTCGGGTTACTGATTGGTCTCAAGTCAATGATGGGGGTCGGGCCACTGATGGCCTTGGGTCACTGAGTGGTTCTGGGTCATGGAATGGCCTTCAGATTTCATCATGGCGACTGCAGTTGAATATTCAAAAAAGACATCCTTAAAAATGTTAAAGTTTTATAGGAATCATAAAAATTAGTATCAGAAGGTAGCGTGCTGGAGGATGTACCCTTCCTACCCTGCTCCTGCCGCTATACGAGCTTATACATATGGAGGCGAACTCGATTCGCAGATTTGCCTCCCTCGTCCTTAATGTCTGCAGACCGACCTCGTATTTGGAGGCACTAGGAAATTACCTCTGTCACTTTTGGTAAATGTGCTGGATAGAAAGTGAAGGGAAATATGCAGGACCTCCATTGGCTACCGTGCCTCAGCATGAGTGCTTTTCGTTTCTATATGTGTCTGTTTGTTTGTGTATGTGTTAATACCTATTTGTAATTACCTGTTTCGGTTGTAAGGTAAGGGAATGTTACATTCAAGGGGCCCCAGTCATGTGGGTAATTACCAATTTGTAATTACCTATTTGTACTGTACTGTGTGGGCAGGAAGTTACACTCGTAGGGGTCTTGAACATTCTTTACAATTATGGAACTTTTTACGATTTTTGTGTGATTATCGTAATTACCATGCTTTCAATCGTTTTGTCATTCTACCACCACTCTTATAATATATAAGTACTTTTTATCTTTCTTAACATTTCCTTGCTTAATTTCCTGCTATGTACTCAGGCTGTTCTATCCTTACAACTCTCGAGGAAGTGTTCACTATATACGTTATCAATCTGTTTGAAACAAATTAATGTTATGATCTGGCCACTCCTTGTTTATATGGGTACTTTTGTATGTGTGCATCTGTTTGCGAGTATATCATATACATCTGCTTGTAAGTGCGAATATTTTCCGATATTTGTATGGAGTAACATGAAATCATCTGCGACCTGACAGTTATGTACACACAGTAAAAGTAGTTTCTTCCTAGATGTGTCCGATGAATTACGAAATGATCAATACAACTTGTTTACTCTCGGTAGGGACAGATCGAATCGTGAATGTGAGACAAATTTCCTAATGATCATGGTAGCCCCACTTTATAGTCATTTCCATCGAAATATGAAATCGATGTAACATTTGTCATGCCAAATGGCAGGATATGTCGCTATCAATCGATATATTACAATACCACGAAAGCTGGACCAATGAGCTATTCTCAAAATCTTTCGTCCGTGGTGTCATATTGTTTCACTGAAAAAGTGTGCTATTTACCGTAAGTACATACTAGATATACCCTATATATGTCTACGTGAAAAAACACCCTCACATTATTTTCTTTCCCGTGAATCCAATGACGTCCATACTGTACAACCATCACAATCACACACACACAACCCCTTCTCGCTACAACCCCATCAAATTCCCCTCTTGCAATGGTTTTGATGGAAATGTCAGTTTCGCTCGTCATGCACATCCATTGTCGTCACTTGGCTGGACTTTTTTTCTTTTCATATATTTTCTTTTTCCCTGACTAACAAAATCTCAATAGATGACATCTACCTGGTGGCCTGTGGTGATGACGGGTGGCACAACCTCATTACATGTCTTCCCTCAGTAAGTCCCTTGGCATGTATTATGTTTTACCTGCGTCTCGTGTCAAAAATATTAGACTGTGCATTCTTTGATATAGACATTTTCTGGCATATCTGGAAGTTTAGAAGGCTTTTAGATTTTGTGTGGCCGTCTTTTTTTTTTATCGAAGTTATGTTACAGTTTGACACAGGATAAATTTGAGTATCATTATCATTCTTCTTCTTAGTCTTATAGCAATTATTAGTATTATCATTATTACTATCATTATTGTTATTGTTATTACTATTATTATCATTATTATTATTTGCAATATTATTATTATTATTATTATTATTATTATTATTATTATTATTATTATTATCATTATTATTATTACTGTTATTATCATTATTATTATTATTATTATTATTATTATTATTATTATTATTATTATTATTATTATTATTATTATCATTATCATTATTTTCATCATTATTATTATCATTATTGTTATCATTATTATTATTATTATTATTATTATTATTATTATTATTATTATTATTATTATTATTATTATCATTGTCATTATTTT